>NW_020175199.1:4100547-4259745 GCF_003031525.2 Neophocaena asiaeorientalis asiaeorientalis
TTGCTGAAGTATAGTTGATTTACAATGTTGTATTTAATTTCTGCTGTACAGCAAAGTGACTCAGTTAAACATATATTCTTTTCCATTATGGTTTATCACAGGATACTGAATATAGTTCCCTGTGCTATACAGTGTAGGACCTTGTTGTTTATCCATCCTATATATAATAGTTTGCATCTGCTAATCCCAAACTCCCAACCCTTCCCTCCCCCCAACACCTCTCCCTTTGGCAACCACAAGTCTGTTCTCTATGTCTGTGAGTCTGTTTCTGTTTCGTAGATATGTTGATTTGTGTCATATTTTAGATTCCACATATAAGTGATATCACATGATATTTGTCTTTATCTGGCTTACTTCACTTAGTCTGATAATCTCTCGGTCTATCCATGATGCTGCAAATGGCATTGTTTCATTCTTTTTAATGGCTGAGTATATTTCTGTTAGGCTCTTCCTGACACTCTTTTTTCTTATAACATCTTTCTCTTCACTATTCAAAGTGCTGTTCTGGTTGCCTTCTTATCTCCTTAGTGATGCATGTGTATTTTCTTCACGGCCCTTTTTTCTTCTGTCCCCGAATTGGCCAATTTCAGAAACCTGCCCAGTGGTCCTGAGTAAGGATGACTCAGCTTTTTATCTCTTCCTGCTTGTTCACAAGGCTTCAATTATTGTAATTAAATATACCATTAATTATCATTTATAATTCTGTTATGGTATTTTTTACATTTGATTATAGAATTCATGTGTTACTTGTTTTGTTTTTTTTTTTTTAATTTTATTTATTTATGGCTGTGTTGGGTCTTCGTTTCTGTGCGAGGGCTGCCACTCTTCATCGCGGTGCGCGGGCCTCTCACTATCGCGGTCTCTCTTGTTGCGGAGCACAGGCTCCAGACGCGCAGGCTCAGTAATTGTGGCTCACGGGCCCAGTTGCTCCGTGCCATGTGGGATCTTCCCAGACCAGGGCTCGAACCCACATCCCCTGCATTGGCAGGCAGATTCTCAACCACTGTGCCACCAGGGAAGCCCCATGTGTTATTTTTAATACAGCCAGCAGTAGTCATAAACATTTTTCAAGAACTGTCCTCACATCCTGAATTATCCTGTGCGGTAGCTGATATTATCTTCACTTGACAGATGAGGAAACTGAGGCTGAGAGAGGTTAATATCTTGCCAGTGGGTACACACACCTAGTAAGTGGTAGATCAAGAAGTCATTCTTGGGTCTGGGTCCTTCTGTTTCTTCATCTTTTCATCCATCCGAAAGGCATGTAGAGAGCACGTGACATGTGCCAAGCACTGTGCTAGGCTCTGGCCACACAGCAAGTGAAAAACTGATGGAGAACCTGTGACCACTGTGAGTCACTGTTGTTATCTCTGCCCTCACTCTCTGGAACACACCGTCGAGTGCCCCATGCTACCGTGAGCCCGGCTCAGGTATTTTCACTTCCCTGTTTTATCCTCAGATCAAGCTTCAAATGTCTAAATCACACCTCATGCCAGCTGCCTGCTCTCCCCTTCCAAATGACCTATTTTTCTTTCTCCACTGGAAAAACCATCATCTATCATCTTTCTTGTCACACAGGCTCAAAACTTTGGATTACTTTTCATTACACCATCTCTTTCATTCCATACTTTCAATTCACACCCAACACCTCTTCTTGTTTTTCTCCTTGAAAATGTCTCTTTCGTCTGTCTCTATTTCCGCAGTCCCTCTCCACCATTCTAATAGCAGCTCCTGTGCGCTCATTCCTTGATTTATGGAAAGAACCTCAAGACTGGGTTTTAATTAGTTTTATTCTCTGCTTCAGGATCCACTAGACTGTAAGTTTCCTAAAGGTCTAGAGTCTGCTCATTGATTCTTATATCCCCAACACTGTACCAGTCACATAGGAGACATTCAGATGGCTATTAAATTAAAGCATCTTTGATGCTTAGACCACAGTTCTTTTTTTTTTTTTACATCTTTATTGGAGTATAATTGCTTTACAATGGTGTGTTAGTTTCTGCTTTATAACAAAGTGAATCAGTTATACATATACATATGTCCCCATATCTTTTCCCTCTTGCGTCTCCCGCCCTCCCGCCCTCCCTATCCCACCCCTCCAGGCGGTCACAAAGCACCGAGCAGTTCTTAAACTTGATCTGGAGGTTTATCTGGAGATGACAAGTAGTTTTCATTGAAGATCATGTGAGTGTATTACATGTAGCTATTCTCTGCATCTCAATAATATATACTATATATTTTAAACAAAGTCTTATTTCTGCTCTCTTCCATTAATGTTTGCTACCATCTATTTGTTTTACCATTTGCTGACATCAGAGCCCTGGAGAAATTTACAGTTGAAAACTGTAAACTGGTAAATATTGTTTCCGTTAGAGAACACGATTCTTTCATTTTTCTGGTGCTACTGTAACTCTATAAAAACACAATTTGAGAACCACTTTAGGTTACAGGGAAATTATGAGCCATTCAGAACTTTAGATGTTGCTGGATAGGTCAGGTTAACCCCTCTCCGTGAGAGGGTTTCTCCCATTTTGCAGGAAAGAGCTACCTGGTATTTTCTGAAGCCCTGGAGTCACTGTTTGTGGCCCAGCGAACTCATGGGCAGAGGGTGGGTGTGCCAGCGCTTTCTTCCCCTAACTAACTTTCTCACTTGGACCATCTATCCGTGGGCTCGTGGTTGGGACCCTTAGTCTTCTCTCACACCCAGGAGGGACGTTTGTGCAGATGTGGTCAACATCAGTGTGACCGTCCAATTCTGTTTTAACATCTCCTCAGTTTCTCATTAGAAGTAAGTTGTTTGCACAGTTAGCAGTACTCATGGACTGAAAGAACTTTTCATTCTTAAGAATACTTTGAAGAAGTTAGGCTCATGGCATTTCTAAATGTGCGTCACTACTTTCAGAAATCATTCATCTTGGTGACCATTCAGAGGACATATATACTTTTTTCAGGACTCAAACCAAAGCAGAATAATAACTGCAAATAATTATATCCCAAAATAAATCTTTTTATAAATGACTTAATACTGACTAAAGCTTTTATTCCTTAAGAGAGCAGGCCTTTTAAAAAGAATAATTATAACTTAATATATTTACTATATAATAGCATGCAAACTGCTGCAGAAAAACTTGAATGTTATGTGGTAGATGCCATTGGACCATAGCATTTGATGAATCATGATTTAGAGCTGAGCATCTGCCAGTAGTGGAGTTTTGTTTTTTTGTTTTTAACCTAAAAAAATTTATTCAGAGTAGATTTGCCTTAAGTCCTTTTTCTTCTGTTGCAAGCTATGAAATGGCAAAACCTAGCTTTACCGTGTTACCCAGAAATTGCTGTAACTTTTATTTTGTTAGGTAAGTGATAGAATGAAATTTCCAAAAGCTAACTTCAGTGCACAAATGTTGTCTTTCTGTAACAACTGTATCAGATCACATTTGGTCATAAAAATACTGACTTTGCACTGGGTACTGAGGATTCAGCAGTGTAGAAGATGGACAGAATCACTGATTTCTTGGAGCTTACATTTTAGCATGGAAATGCAAATAAACATCATAACTTTAGGTAGTGACAGCGCTAAGAAGAAAATCTAAAGACAGTGCAATAGAGAGTGAAGGGGAGGGATAGTTTGATTAGAGAGATCCGGAAGGACTCATTAGGAGGTGACATAGGAGCTGAGCTGATGCTCCGTGCTGGGCAGAGTCAGCTTTGTGAAAATCGGGGGGAAAAGCAAGTGTGAAGATTTGAACAGGGAGCCAGCACTGTGTGTTCAAGAAACTGAAGGCCAGAGAGGCTGGAGGGTAGAGGACAAGGGTGAGAGTGATAGGAGGTGGGACAGGAAGATTGGCAGAGTTCAGACACTGTAGTATGTTGCAGACCGTTAGAAGGAGTCTGGATTTTGCTCTTCGGGCAGTGGGATACCACTGAGGGTTTTTAACAGGGGTGTGGTCAGATCTGTAGCTGCCAACTTCATATGTACATTGTTGAAAGGTTTCTTTTAAATGGAAATACTTTTTCTTTGTGTTTTATAGAATAGACCAGAGGGCGGCCGTGTGGCCAAAGGATGAAACTCGGCAGGACCTCAATGAGGTAGGTGCAGTCATTGCTGGTTGTATGAACATGAATTAGCCAATCGTGAAATTTATTATTCTTTTTCCTAGTACTAGGAATTTATTCTGATTAAAACTTTAAATGTTTTTGCTCTTAAGTAAACGTGTTTTCCTTGCACTTGTTTGGAAACGTGTTTCTCCTTGCTCTGGAGCAAATACATTTAAAATATAATTTGCAAGACTGCTCAGTATGTCTTGGAAGTAAACCAAGTCCAGCAGTCATTTCATTACACTTCTTTCAACTTTGCTTCAGGATTATATAACCATGGCTGTGACAGTTACATTTGTAAAATTTTCTCTTAGTTTTATTTTATCGTCCCAACCCCTGCTTTTTCTAATGCCCTTTGCAGTCTCAAATATGATCATGCTTACCATGGAGTGTGATATAGTTTGGTATTTGCAAAATGGTCCTCTAGTATGCTTTGAGACATTGAAGCCACATTTTCCAATGCAAATGGTTTCCCACTGAACTGGACATCACAACGTTAATAAGCTTGTTCTAGATTTTCTTTGAAATATATAATTTAATTCTCCCATTGGAAATCAGTATAATGTAATTAGGATCCTTGTTGTTGTGAATGCCTTAGCTTAAGACATTGGTTTGGAATACTCTGATTTCTCTTGCCCTCATAGTATAATTAAGGAGCAATGGGTGGTATGTCTGACTAATAAGATCATGGCAAAAAGAATGAAAAGACTTGTCGTTCAGATGCCAGGAAGAGAAATGATGGGCTTCGGGCAAATTGTTCATCATTTGATGCCATCTCTCCTCCGCCTCCAAAAATATGACAGCTAATTGAACTTAGGTGATATTTTCCTTTTTCTTTTTTACTGTAGAACTTGGTATAAATGAGTAGCCAAAGGTAAACCAGGTGCCTAATTAAACCCAGTTAAATGTTACTGAAGTTGTGGAAAATGTCTTAAAGATAACAACCCAGAACCCTGCTTGTTATTCCTTTGTGCATTGGAGACAGCCTTCAGATTCCACAATCTTGCCTGTGATAAAAAGAGTGAAAAAAGGTTTGAGAGAAAAAAGGCAAGAGCCTGAATCAGTGAGCACAGCTGTTTGCCCCACTGGGAATAAGCAAAATGCTGGTTGTAAAGAAGCACTGACTTGTTTTGACATAAGTGACTAGAAAAATGAGGTGATTGTAAGAGTCAAGTAGTGATAGGTTTCAAGTATTTGGGAGAAACTCTGATGTGTGAGCTGCAACCCCGTGAGAATGTGAAGATGACTTGAACATTCTCAAATTACAGTTGCATAATGCGCTCTCTGAAAATCTGCTTTTCTGTATTCCTTCATGCTATTGTACTTGCAAATTACATGAAATATGCTAGTTCACTGCTGTGGGATTGCATGGGTGCAGGAGTGCTGATTGGAGACAGGTCTCTGAAAGAGCAGTCAGCACCATATTGTAAGTATGCGCTCTTCCATGAAAAAGTGGTGATGCTCATTCAGACGGGTTGATAACAGTATGTGCTCAAGTGCAGTTGTTCCAATCGGGATAAATCAGATGTGCAGATCACGTTGTGGCTAAGATTTGGGGGCTGGAGGAAACCTTAGGAAAGCTTGAACAGGGGCAGCTCACGGTCCAAGGCCGTGGAGGGAGGGTTGACTCATTCAGACTCATTGATGGAGACGTCGTATAGAGTGGGAACATATTAAACTCGGTCTTGCCTAGCATTTCGCAAGCTTAAGAGAACACCAAACTCTTTCATGGAATAACCCCATAATAACATTGCTTTAGGCCACAGACTCTTATGGAATAAAGGTGGGAAATACTACCTTAATATTTTTAATGCAAATAGAAAATACATATAGAAAAGTGCACGTATCATAAGTGTATGGCTGGATGAATTCTCACAAAGTGTGTAACCAGCATCAAGAAACACAACATTATTAGCATCC
The DNA here is from genome assembly GCF_003031525.2 of Neophocaena asiaeorientalis asiaeorientalis. NCBI lineage: Eukaryota > Metazoa > Chordata > Mammalia > Artiodactyla > Phocoenidae > Neophocaena > Neophocaena asiaeorientalis. The sequence goes on from NW_020175199.1 coordinate 4,106,563, forward strand.
AGGCACCCTTATTTAATTCCTTCCGGTCACTCTTCCCCTATAAGGATAACTGTTCTTTGGACTTAAGTAGATTTGTTTTGTCTCTTTTTGAATTTTTTATAAATGTACTGTATGTACTCTTTTGTGTCTGGTTTCATTTACTCAGTATTATGTTTATGAGATTCATACATGTTTGGCACGTAGTTTTAGCTTTCACTCTCCTCGCTGTAACCCATTGTATGGTTGTTTCTAGTTTTTGACTCATGATCGGTTGCTACTAATTGTACTTTTAAAAAATGAACTCTCTTTTAGTCTCTTTGTACAGCTGATTTTTTATAGGAGTATTCCTTCCATCTCCAAGTGGATATATAAGGTAGAATTTTTTGTTATGTTACCTATCTTCATTGCTCTTTGCCCCTTTTATTTATTTATTAAAATTTTTAAAATTTATTTATTTTTGGTTGCGTTAGGTCTTCGTTGCTGTGCGCGGGCTTTCTCTAGTTGCGACGGGGTGGGGGGGGCTACTTTGTTGCGGTGTGCGGGCTTCTCTTGTTGCGGAGCACGAGCTCCAGGCACGTGGACTCAGCAGTTGCGGCGCATGGGCTCAGTAGTTGTGGCCCACGGGCTTAATTGCTCCGCGGCCTGTGAGATCCTCCCAGACCAGGGCTCGAACCCTTGTTCCCTGCATTGGCAGGTGGATTCTTAACCCCTGCGCCACCAGGGAAGCCCCTGTCCCTTTTATTTATACACCACAGCCTCCAACACACAGCCTTCTACTTCTTTAAAAAGAACTCACTAGTTCCATATCTGCTTTCTTCCTTCCATTCCAGCTTGCAAGCCTAAAGTAAAAAAACAGTTTCTTGAGCATTGTAAGAGCATGGTCCACAAATACTTTCCAGATGTTTCTATGGACCCTAATGTTGTAATTGTTGATTGTAGCAATTTTAAGATGTTACATATGTGCTTTATATTTTCTCCAAATTTCACATCTCGTATTTCACATCTACTTTTTAAACTTCTTAATTCCACTTGCTCTGTCACAGATAGATGGGGCTCAGCTATATTTGATTCCAGAGCTGGTGCTTGACCCGAGCTCTCCTGTATGTAGTAAGGTGATACATGATGTGACATAGCTACCTATGAGCTTCTGTCTCTGGGTGTGTTCCCAGTACTTTCCCAGTGAACTGAAAAACTCATTTCTTATTTCTACTGGGTGTGAGTATAGATCTGATTCCTGCCAACCTCACTTTTCTTCTGCCAGTCTCAAGCTCCTAGTTTTTGACCTTGGTTCTCTTGATAGGACTTGCCTCTCCGTTGCATGAGTTTTGGTGTCTCTGGGAGTACACTATAGGAGTTGGTTTCTGAAAACCTGATTAAGTGTCCATTCTGACATTGAGCTGAACTTTCACACTCTGCCTCTATATGACATCAGGAGATTTTATTTGTTGGGGTCCCCTGGATCCTGGTTGGAAAATATCCGCCTCTGTAAAACATCAGAAGATATTATTTGTTGGGGTGTCATAGATCCTGATTGGAAAATATTCTAGACCTGAGATCGTCAATGTCTAATCCGCCTTGATCCTTGGTTTTAGTCATTTCCCCGTGTCCATATAATCAATAAGCAATCAATAGTTCAAAAAGTTGCTTGAAGGATAAAATGAGAAAAAATATTGTTTTCCCTCTCCACATCTTAGTAGATCGCATTCCTGGCTTCAGTTTCATTTAAGTAAAATAAGAGATGTATGAAGAAAATGAATGGGTCTCCCCTTCCCTGAGAAAACATGCCATATTGGGTCCTCCTACTACTTTTTCCAACTCCCAGACTGCATATCATAAAGCATCCCATCAACTTCTTGTAGTTTTTCATTTGTGAAATTGAGGCAGGTTTTGAATTGGGTTAACTCTAGGACTGCTTTCAGTTTTAACACTCACTGATTCCACCTTTTTTTGTTTTTCTTCATTTTCCCAGCCCTTGTAGAATTTAGTCATAGGTTCCCATGACGGATGGAATGAGGCAAATTGTGCCCCTTTTTGGGTGTATGTGCACATGTCTACGTGTGGGTCTCCATGTGAAGGATTTGATTGTCTTTTTATTACCATCCATAGTTGAGCATATAGATACGTTTTGGCGTCAAGCCATAGCAGACCTCCAGATGGTACTTACTATTTTGTTTGGGATGTGTTTCTCCCTCAAAATTGTTTTAATTTTGAGAAAATGGTCTAGCAAGAGGCTTATTCAGGCCCTTGATACTCCTGAGTTGGCTGAATGGTATTTCTTTCTGTAGGAATAGGCAGCTGTCTTTTTCTATTGAAATGTAAACCCAGTCTATAGGGTTGGGCCTTATATCAGAATTGACTGATCATTTTTTTTCCAGTATCTGGGTTTTTTTTCCTTGTGACTGTAAGTCAGTTCAAGCTGGCTTTCGTCAATAACAGGATTTTATTGATTCAAACGCCTGAAACTTTAGGATCAGGATAGGCTTCACAAATGGCTAGTTCCAGGGATTAAAGACTCGTCATGTAGATGCCGTCTCTTTCCATTTTGACTCTGCTTTCCTATATTGACCTTATCTTTGGGTTGACCAACCCTCTCTAGGGACACACTGTTCTTACAGCTAGTAATTCCAGTGTATATTAGTTTTCTATTACTGTGAAATGAATTCCCAAAAGCTTAACAGCTTCAAACATCCATTTACTAGCTCACAGTTATGTGGGTCATAAATTTGAGTAGACTCCATTGGATTCTCCGCTAAAGGTCTCACAAAAATGAAAACGAGGCATTGGCTGTGATAGACATTTATCTGGAGGTTCCAGAGAAGAGTGCATGTCCAAGCTCATTCAGGTCATTGCCTGAATTTACTTCCTTGAGGTTGTAGGACTGTAGACCCCATTTCCTTGTTGGTCAGCATCTGGGGGATAGCTCTCAGCTTCTAGACACTGCCTGCGTTCCCTCTCACATGGGCCCCTTCAACTTTGAGCCAGCAGCACCAAATCCTTCTGTGCTCCAAATCTCTGTGATGTTGTATTCTGCCAGCTGGAAGAAACACTGCTTTTAAAAGGCTCACCTGATTGGATCAGGCCCATCCAAGCAATCTCTGTATCCTTGGTCACCTGAGTTAGGACTTTAATTATATCTGCAAAATCTCTTCTTAGCAGCATCTAAATTCGTGTTTGATTGAGTAACCAGGGTACAGGAATCTTGGGGGCCATCTTTAAGATTCTGCCTATCACACAGTAGAAATGGAGTCCTTTCTAGATCCATAAAGTTCCATACTTGAGTCTCATTTATCTGGCTTGTGACTTGTAGCCCATTCTTGAACCAATCACTATGACCTTGGGAAACTATTAAAGTCCATTCCATGAGTTGAAAATGAGACATATTCTGTTTTTCGAAAATCCACATCTTATCACGTAGAAAAGCTCAGAGTCCTGTTTTAGAACGTGAGTTTATAGAACTATATTATTCTCTCCCAAACATCTTGTTTTTATTGTTTATTTAATAAAGTAAACATATTGAGGATATCACAAACAGGTAAAACTAAGTACACGACTCCCTCTTCCTAGGTTGAAATCTAATCATCTGGCTGGAAGGAAATTTGGTGTGGGTTATCATGTGTGGTGGCAAGATTGCCCTTGTTTAAGAAAGAAGTGCCGCTATTATCAGAATAAGACCTGGATCCTCTTGTCAACAGAGGACTACTTGAAGTGAATAGCTTGTTCTCTTATATTGAATCTCTCCATTGGGTAGTACAGGACAGTGAGGGCTGACCATCCTGAGGAAGCTGGGATGGGCTGAGCCGAGGTGTACTGGTCTTCACTTAGACTTGGCTGCAAAGCATACTGGGATATAAGCAACACAGGCCCCACAGGGATTAGCCAAATGCCCAGTGTCCCTAGGGATGGGGTGAATTTGGCGTTTTTTTGTAGCCATCACCATTGGAGGAAGTCCCACTTCTTTCGGCAAGAACACCCAGAGGATGGCAGCAGTAGTTCAGGAGGTAACACTGCCTTGCTTCTGAGCACCCCATACTTTATACTTCCTGATGTGGAGGTCCCGTTTCAGGGGGTACCAGGGCTGGAGGCCAGTGAGGCTGTCAGAAGGCTGGAGGTCAGGGAAAAGCTATTGTTCCTGGGACAGGTAGCGCTAAACAGGCAACCAAGGCAGCATTTAGGGTGGGTCAAGTCCCTAGGGAATAGGGCAGTATTTCTCAAAGTGTGGACCTTGGACCTCCTGCATCTAAGTGACCCTGCCCCAGGCCACAGAATCCGTGTCTGTCCCTGCCTGGGAGCGTATGTCTTTTACAAACTCCTCAGTGATTCGTAAGCATTTTAAAATTTCTGAACCAGGGCAGCAAGGAGGCTTGAAATTGGATACTCAGAAGGGCCTCCCAAGTACTGCCTAAAGGGTCCAGGCAAACAACACTGATATTCAATGCAGGATTTTTATGGTTGGCCCCTATTCTACTCATTGTGCTAGGTACAGCCGTGAACAATGGCAGCATGCTTCCAGCCCTTCTGGAGCTGGAAGGAGACAATAAACAAGTAGAGAAATAAATAAAATTCTATATTATAGTGAGTGTTGGGAAGGAAAAAATCAAGATGCTAAAAGAGAAATTGGGGGGCCCTCTTTGGATGAGGTAATCAGAACTGGCTTAAGATTTGATGGAAATTTAACTGTGAAGCAAGTACAGCTGAATTCAAGGCCTGGGGAGGTAGGGGCAGGGAGTAGATGGAAAGGAGGGGTGGGGTGCGTGTGTGTGTGTGTGTTGGGGTGGAGCCTACACATGACACAGGAAAGCTCAGGGAAGAGAGTGGTAAATAGAAATGGGATTGTTTGGGACCCTGTTGTATCCTCTATTTTGAGCAGATTTCCAGTTTGATTTTGCCACAGAGAATCTATGCACAGTTCTTGGATAGATAGAGGGATGGGAGAGGGTCGTGAAACCGCTTCACAGCAATTAAAAGTAAGCTGTCTCTCCTCTGCAACTGGTGAATTGCAGACAAAGGCATCCTAAAATAGTATTCCACCATCCAGCCTGTGTGGGTGTTCTATTCCAACCAACTAAAGTGGGACCCGGTAATTGTAGAGGAGAGAAAATGAGTAGAGTATTTTCTAAAACAAGTCGCATATTTTCCATTATGTAAAAGAGAAAAATTAGCTTGTAGAAAACCACACCTAGGTTTCATGGACGTATCTCTGGTTTCTTTGATGACCAGATGGGAGAACTGGGGAAGCAGAGGTAGGCATTGTTCTTTAGAGGATCCATCAGCCTTTGTTCAGTTTTCCTGCAGATCGTAGAGACCCATTCAGGGAGACTTTGGATGTAAACCTGGAAAAGCCAGCTGTCAGGCTGGCCTCAAGGGAGGGGCTGGGGGCAGCCTGCCAGGGACCAGGAGCCCCCGCACCCCACGGCCCCCGAGCAAGAGAAGGGCCGGAGGTAGCACTGGGACCACAGGGGTTGGCTGCCCTCGATTTTTCTGTAGGGATAAAGCTTATTCCTGCATAAAAGGTCACCAAGTCAGGCAAGGTTGGAGAGTGAAACAGCTGCTTATTCACTCTGTCCGCAGGCTTGTGGTGTCTTTCCTCCATCACCCTATGACAGTGTAGTAGCCATCTCCCCACTAGACTGGAGCCCCACGAGGAAGGGGGTGACATCAGTCTCATGCTCCAAAGGCCAGTGTATCTCTTTGTGCGTTGAGAGCTGCCGGAGCCTGGGAGCTGCACGTGTGCTGGTACAGCTGCTGGGGGCATGACCCTCACGTGTGTGTTGCAAGCAGTGCTCCAGCCTTCTCAGGGGAGGCTCTGTGGGGCTCAGCCCTGATGGGACAGGCTGGATTCCTCCTGTTGCCCACTGGAAGGACATGTGTGTGACAGTGGCGTAGATTGCTCATAGGTAAAGCCTCCAGCTTCCCCTGTCGTGCGTTCTCTGGTCACCAGGCTCCATCCCACACGGGGCATCCAAGCCTCCACTCTCTGTCCCTGTGCTGAGGAACAGCAGGTGGTCCTCAGGTAAGGGGTCAGTGAGGGTTGGGGAGGGACATAGCTGATGACAGTCGGTGAGCAGAGTTTCTTCCATTCTGCCTCCTCAATTCCAGCAGTTTATGTTTTCCCTTCTCCTTGGATGTCTTCTTGTCCCTCGAGACCTTCATCTCCTCTCTCCTGTTCCATTTGCCACTCTGCTCTCCCCCATTCCTTTAAGCTTCCTCCTACCTGGTGTCTGAGAGAGGAACAAACCAGCCGTGCAAATGGATCTCCTTCGACGCTCGGAGCATCCGTTCGGTTTCAGTATGAGTACAAGTGAGGGAGGAGGAGGGCGGGAAGACGGGTGAGAACCACCTGTGACTACTCCCAGTGGTAACTGGGTCTCAGCATTACACCCCACTCTCTGGGGGAGGAGAGAGTCCTCTGAACGTGGCCTGACGGGCTCCTCTGCAGTGAGATGCTTTGCTGTTGATTTGTGTTGTGTGAACACTTGCTTCAGTTCCACAAACACCTTCCAAGCATCCACTCTGTCAGGTTCTGTGCACCAGCCGCAGTACACGGACATGTTTGCTTTTCTTTCCTGGAAAGTTGGAAGGGAACTTTCAAGTCACGTAGTCTCAGGTCCTTCCTGGGCAGATGCGGAGTGAGGCCCTGGGGGTAGAGTGATGAGTCAAGGTCAAGAGATGCTATGGGGTCTGGCCTCCCACACCACCAGCCCTCTGCCCAGCAGCCCCTGGGGTTTGGAGATGAACGTAATAACCACGGAGTCCAGTGCTTGAGTGTTTCCCACGTGCTGATGCTGTGCAAAGTGCTCTCTGTGCCTTCCCTTGTTGAACTCTTCGAGCAGGTGCCACTGTCACTGTCATTATTGCCTCTTTTTATGCATGAGGAAACTAAGGCTTAGAATAGCCAAGATTCTTGCCCCAAGTTAGCTGCATAGTATATAGCAGAGATGGCCTCTGGTTCGGTGTGAAGGCCGTGTCCTCCTCTGCTTTGTAGAATCTACAAGAGCACGTAGAGTTTACAGGAGGTGGCTGGTTCCACGTCCTCCCTCTAAATGTAGAGAAGGACGGGTTTTCTTTCCTTTTTACTTTTTGTTTTTTAAAATTGTGGTAAAATAGATATAACATAAAATGTAACGTTTTAACCATTTTAAAGTATACAGTTCAGTGGCATTAAGCACATTCACACGGTAGTGCAACCATCACCACCATCCGGCTCCAGAACTTTATTTATCTGCCCAACCTCAAACTCTGTACCCTTTAGACACTAACTCCCTTTCCTTCCCCACCAGCCCCTGGCAACCACCGTACTACTTGCCATCTCTATGAATTTTACTGCTCTAGATACTTGTCCTTTTGTGACTGGCTTATTTCACTTAGCATAATATCCTCAAGGTCCATTCACGTCGTAGCGTGTGTTAAAATTTTCTTCCTCTTTAAGGCTAAATAACATTCCACTGTATGTGTATATCACATTTTATTTATCAGTTCATCTGCGGATGGACACTTGGGTTGCTTCCAACTTGTATTAATCTGCTAATACCCTGTTAGGACTGCCATTAACAAAAAGATACCAGAGACTCGGTGGCCGAAACAGCATTTATTATCTCGCAGTTCTGGAGGTAAGAAGTCCAAGATTAAGGTGCCGGCAAAACTGGTTTCTCCTGAAGCCTCCTCCTTGGCTTGCAGATGGCTGCCTTTTCACTGTGTCCTCACATGGCATTTCCTCTGTGTATGTGCATCCCTGGTGTCTCTCTCTCTATAAGGGCACTGGTCATATTGGATTAGGGCCTCACCCGTATGACCTTATTTTACCTTGATTGCATCTTAAAAGCCCTGTCTCCAAATATAGTTACATTGTGGGTTAGGGCTTCAATATATGAATTTGGGGGAGACAGTTCAGTCCATAATACATTTCTTGGTTATTGTCAATAATGTTGCCGTGAACATGGGTATACAAATATCTGTTAGAGTCACTGCTTTCAATTCTTTCAGTAGGTTTGCTGGATCATACAGTAGTTCTGTTTTCAGAATTACCATATTTGAGGAACTACCTATTTTTAGAAACACCTGTTTGTGGAACCACCATACTGTTTGCTGTTGCAGCTGTACCGTCTTACATTCTCATGGCATTATTTCTTAATTTTCAGAGTAGTTTTGCTCTTTTTGAGAGGTCACTCCAATATCCAACGTCCTTCAGTTAGAAGCTTGCCTGGAATCATTCTTTTTGCTTCCCAGATGCTTGGGTACTAAATCTTTCCAGAAACTTGGTGCCCTTGCTCCTTCTGTGCAACCTGTCAGTAGCCTTGGGCTCTTGCTTCCACACTTCGCTTCTGGGAAGACATCCCAGAGAGGAAGAAGAAGCTATAAAAAAATGGCCTGGTGTCAGGCAGATGCTTCATCCAAGCTGTGGGCTCCCAGGCAGCAGCCCCTGAGCACAGGGAGGTTTGTACTAGGTCTTGCTCCAACTCTGAGCTGAGCAGAGGAGGGGTCCTGAGCCTGCGAGGGCCAAGAGACAACAGATTGAAGACATTCCTCAGTGAGCAGCTGTTTTTTAAAATTTTTGTACTTTTTTTTTTTTAACATCTTTATTGAAGTATAATTGCTTTACAATGGTGTGTTAGTTTCTGCTTTATAACAAAGTGAATCAGCTATACATATATCCCCATCTCTCCTCCCTCTTGTGTCTCCCTCCCTATCCCACCCCTCTAGGTGGTCAGAAAGCACTGAGCTGATCTCCCTGTGCTATGCTATGCTATGCTATGGTCTGGGGGTGTGTGTCTGGGGTGGGATGTAGTGGTGGTTATGAGGCTGTGTGGGGAATAGGTTATATGAAGGCGGGCTGTCAGCAGGTGCTTGGGTGCGTGTGTGCGCATGTGTGTGTTGCAGGGTCAGAGCAGGGAAAAGGACACACGACTCCACTCCGGGTAGCCCCCCGTCCCCCACCAGGAGCTCTGGGGCCTGCAGAGCTGCCCTGTTGCAGGAGACTGGGGCCCAGCCAGGGACTCGGCATGACTCACTTTGACCTGGTTGGGGGAATGAATTTGCCGGGGCGTCTGCATCACAGCAGCATACGCATATGTGCGTCAGTCTGTCTGACTTTGCTCTTATTAAGAACCGCTGGAGGAATTTAAAATGAGAAAGGAGGAGGGGGAGTGGGGAGTTTGTGCTGGCAGTGATGAACGGTAAACCGCTTCTCCCTCAGTGGCTGGGTCAGACTAAGGGACCAAGGTCATCTCCCTCCATCCCTCCACTCTGTTCTTGGTAAAAGGCAGCTGTATCCATTCCATGTGAGAAGAGTAACTTCAGAAGATACACGTACAGACACACACACACACACACACACACACACACACACACTCCTACACACCTACAGGCACGCACACACCCCACACGCAGATGCAGATAAGGGAGCCCCGAAGCACCTCCCAGCTGCCAGGCGGCCTCTGCAGCAGTCACTGTGTGCACTGCGGGCTTTTATGAATGGTAGCCTGGGAGGGGCCTAATGTCATTCGCTCCTGATGTCAGCACAATGAATGAAACACTTGCAAAGCGTAAAGGCTCAACCACTGGGGAAGCAGATACCTTCTCAGACTGGTTCTCCGGGTGCAGTGTCTCTTGCTGACGAAATCATCAGTCCCGTGTGTCACAGATAATCAATATACGTTAGGATTGATATGAAGCAGAAACAGAGACTGCCTGTGGAAGAGCACGCCTCTGATGCCGGCACAGCCAGCCCTGCCTGAAGCAGCTGAGGCCGAGACCCCCTTCCTGCCAGGTGCCGGAGAAAGGAGCTGCAGACCCAGCGTTGCTTCAGGATCTAACTGAGCCAGCCCGATGTTCTGCTTTTGCTGGCAGAATCCCTTGCTGAAGCTCCAAGCCCTGGAAACTGATCTGTGCTCTGCCTTTTTGACACACCAGGAAGAAGCCGCTCAGGTGCACGGAGTCAAGGATCCAGCCCCAGCATCCAGCCAGAGTGCACCTGCTGAGGAGGCAGATGCCACAGGTAAGAGCCTGGGCTCGAGGGGGCGGACTCCCCGTCTGTACTGTCAGGGTAGTTCTACGTCTTGCTGCTTCCTCCTAAACCCGGCCCCGTGGGAAATAGTGCCTGGTGCACCGGGGAGCTGAGTGGGGGTGGGGGCAGGAGGAATGAAGATGTGCTGGAATCTACATCTCCCTCTCTAGCTGGGGGCCAAGGGTCAGACTTCCAGAGATGGTGTCAGGTGAAAAGCACCCGTAATACCTGGTCTTCATTTTCCTGTTTGGTCTCTTGTGACACACAAGTGGCATGTTTATATGTCACTGGATTTAGGTCATCTGTGCTGTCTGGAGACTCAGCTCATGATATTTTTGAGGGATTAGGGGAGTTTCAACATTGCTACTTCGTTTCTTCTGTTAACTGCTTGTAAGATGATCCATCACCCCAGGGAAGGTGGAGGTGAGTGACACAGCTCCTTCCAATGCTATATTGTCTTTTTCTGTCTCATTTTTTTAGCATTAATTTCTGTGTTGGAAAGTCTCAAACTTGGGTCTCATTTGGCTGTTAGTTTCTCTAGTTTTAATCTCGGGGATAGTAGGTTGGCTAGCAAGCAGAACGCAAATCAATGCTCCCAGGAAGACTTTGATGGGAAAGAAGTACTAAATGTATATGGGCAGGAATGAGAGCACAGCTTATCTTTTCTAACATCAGTGGGTCAGAGGTTTGCACACTGGTTTCTGAGTGGATGGTAGAAATAGGCTTAGGTGAGCTTGCTTCATGAGATGTCCTTTATCTCCAGGAGTTGAAGGAAGAGATTTACAAAGGTAATCTGTATCCATACCATTAGCAATAGTGCATTGAAGATATTACGGTTTAAAACAGACCCACATGGTCTAAGTAGGCAAAACGGCCATCTCCAGTGTTTGAATATGTATTAATAACAGTGGCTAATAATAGCTAGTAATAGTAGCTACTATTATTATGGAAGACTTTCTGTGATCCAGGCACTGTTCTAAGCACTTCATAGCTATTAATTTAAATCCTTAAACCTGTGAAATAATACTATTCATAATAAGGACACTGAGGCCTAGTGTGGCCCTCCTGGTAAGTGGCAAATTACTTCCCTATGGATGCAGGTAGCCAGTTGGCTGTCCTTGTTGCCTGGTGAGCTCCTCTGCTCTGTTGGCCATTGTGTTTGGATGAGATGCAAGTACAGTCAGGTAGGAGCCAGTGTCAAGCCAGTTAGGGATTGGAGTCAGATTATTAGACAATGCCCTTCTTCTTCTACCAACCCCATATTCCACACCCTGTAAACAGCATACAAAACACATAGAGAAGTCCCAAGCCAAATACAAATTAACTTTTGAATTATCTGATGCTTTGTATAGCTTCACAAGTATCTGGCAAAGACTGTTTAATAAAATATTTGCTGCCTGTTGGATATGGAGATACATATATAGATATATACACACACACATATACATATATGTGTATATATACATATTTTAACATGACTTTTATGTGTATGTGTCTTATTTTTTCCAAAGGTCAATAATAGTTTTACGTTTTCTCATTCTGGATGGACGGGATTTTGAATAAACTTATTAACACATTCTTTATAAAATAGAAATATGTACTAAATTTATGTAGGGATCACCCACACAGAGGAACCATCAATATATTCCATGTTAGGTGTCAAATGGCAGAAATGGGCAAAAGGCTCTTTACAGAGGAGGCCTGTAGGCTGGATGCTGGATTTTCCAAAATGTAGGTGAATCTGAGATACGCCAGAGTCCTTCCAAGAGAGTTTATGAAAAAGAGAGGTTTCCACTCTGGGGTGTGTGTGTGTGTGTGTGTGCGTGTGCGTGTGTGTGTGTGTGTGTGCGTGTGCGTGTGCGTGCACACGCACAAGTGCACATGTGCACTAGGCAAGAACATTTCTTCAGCTCCTGCAAGTTTCCAAAGATAAAACCTATCCTGATGTTTTTGGCCTTTGCAGAGCTTGTGAATAAGGAGTCTTGTTTAGCTAAACTGACTGCATGGGAATTGATGCAGGGAAAGTGAAGAAGTCCCAGCCCCGATTTTGGACCTTGGAATGCTTTATTTCACCCATGTTTCACTGTAATTTTATTAAAAAAATACACCTTTGACACAATCTATAAACCACCTACTCTAGATGTTTTCAGGGACCTAAGGAGTTTCTTCATTTGGCAGGAATATTGCCAAAGTGACCAGCATTTGAAAGAGGCTTTCACAGTTCAATTTATGGGATAGTGTGGTCTCACTGGCTTCCAAGACACACTCTTCTAGGAAGGCCCTGCATTTTCTAGTCCACGTGTCACTCAGAAGGGAGAAATTTATGCTCATATTAGATCAGCTGTTCTTAACTCGGGGCCTGTGAATGGATTTCTTGAGTGATCTTTGAACACCTGGAAACTATAGTTTTGTGTGTGTGTGCGTAAAGCCCTGATGGTAGTGTGGGTGCATAGATTAGCACAGATGTCGTAAGTCTGTAAAAGACTACAGTAACTTAAAAATTTTTTTTTCTCTTAAAGTCTAGAATCTAGCCCTGGACCTCAGATGTCTATAAATATTGGATTAGTAATTGTTGATGTGAATATTTGGTATAAGAAGGACAAAATCCAACAAGGGATTTTTACAGGAATATCTGGATATAATATGCTACTAATTAACCATTCAAAGCAAACATTCAGAAATAAAACTTGTGATTTAAGTAGGTTTCAACCTTACTTTCGACTTGATTTAAGGCATGACTTAAGTAAAGTTGTTTAACTTTTCTTTAAAAGTCAAGGTTAGATTTTTAATTTTTAAATTTATTTTAATTTTTATTTTTTTGGGCCGTGCCACATGGCTTACGGGATCTTAGGGTCCCCAGCCAGGGATTGAATCCAGGCCCTCGGCAGTGGAAGCGCCAAGTCCCTAACCACTGGACCACCAGGGAAGTCCCTGAAGTTGTTTAACTTTTGCAGGGGGCATCTGAAATGCTGGTCTGAGCAAAGTACCGTATTCTCTATGTCTTGAGATCGAATATTGTGTTTTAACTTGAGTTTACAGGATACAAAGATTAGTCTCACCTAGTAAAATACCTGAGATGCTCCCTTGTTCTAGAAATCCAATTACAAACTGCACTTGCAGCAAGAGCAGATTTTATGGCACCCCGAAGGGACACTGTGTTCTAGAGAGTGTTCCTGAACCTGCCCACACATCACAATTATCAGCAAGCTTTTATACCTGGGGATTTTCGGTCCTCATCTCTAGACCGTCTAGGGTTGGAAGTCCTGGAGTCTTTATATTTCGTAAACATTCTTGAGTATTGGGAGCCACTGTTTAAGTGGACAGTGTCTTGAATTAAGAGAGAAAAAAGGTCAGGTTCTCTTAGGTTTTCTTTGACTCAGTTTCATCAATGGAAAGAAGCTCACAGACCACATGGACTTATACCTTAGGGTCTGTGACCAGTTGGCTCAGTCCATTCACTTCAGGAGAAAGGTGCTCAAGCTAGAGCTCGAGATGGGCTGGCTGGGGACAGGGACAGATCTGAGGGATGTAGAGGGCTTTAGAGAAGAGGGATACAGAAGGTACCAGCTGCAAGGCAGCTTTGGGACTGTACAGAGGGTAACCAACTGCCCCAGTTTTAGCACTAAAAATTCCGCATGCTGGGAAGTCCTCAATTCCAGGCAATCCAGGACAGCTGGTCACCCTACCTCTAGGTTGCAAACCGCATAATGCGAGATGGAAACCCACACGATAGGCTCAAATTCCTCTAACTGAATCAGCAGCCCTCTCTTACAGCTGAAGCAAATGTTTCCACCAGACATTAGTAAGCATCTATTCTGGTGGTGTTGATGGGAAAATGGAATGAGGATTGTCTTTTCACCAGATTGTCATTTTCAATGTACAAGGACCATTTGACATTGCTCCCCATGACTAAGCATAGTAACCCCTGTTCTGTCTGAGCACAGGTGATGGAATTTTTAGCAAAAGCTGTCACTGGAGATAACTGAAGACTTATTACTGTAAGTAATAATTCTAAAGCAATACCTAATTAATTATTTTATTATAAAATCTTGACTTTCACATTGAACTTTCCATTTGGGTAAAAAGCCTTGTTGCTAACGTTGATTGAAAGCACTAATGTAGTATATCTAGGTACAGTCTATAATTATTCCCGTAAAGAATACTGTATGGTCTGTAGGTCTCTTCCTAAGGTTGAAGTTGAAATGGGGCAGACTCGAAGAGAGCCTGACCTTCTCTGTCGTATTTTAAGACACTGTCTATCTGACCAGATGTTCCCAATTACTTGGCAGTGCTTATTAAACGTACAGATATCTGGGCTCCCCACCCTAAGATGCAAAATTAAAACGTAGAGATGAGGCCTGAAACTTTGCACGTTTGAAAAGCTCCCCTTGGTGATTCTCATGTTCAGGGAGATTCAGGAACACTTTGTAGAACTCAGTACCCTCCAAGGGCTCCACAAAAGGGGTTTTTGCTGCAGGTGCAGTTCATAATTGGGTTTCAGGAACAGGGAGCATCTCAGGTCTCCTACTAGGTGGGCCTGATCATCCACATAATGTCTCATCCTATCTGGCAGCAGCCCCAGACAGTCTTTTAAAATCAATAAGAGGGAGTCTGTATTACCTCAGCGTCAGAAGTACCCAGATTCCAAATGTCTTTTAGAAACTTGATACATTGAGTTTGTGTGTGTGTGTTATTTCTAAATCCTTCTTGAACCTTTTTATGTTTTTAGTATATAGCACTGGTTGCTTTGACTAGAAAATGGCTGTCACTGTAGAAAGTAGTACTTCATCTTCTTGTCCTAAACTGGTTCCTTTAAAACAGCAGTCAGTGGTTTTCAGCCTGGGTGTTTTTGTTTGTTTGTTTGTTGTTTTTGTTTTTTTGCCCCCTTCGGGACATTTGGCAATATCTGGAGACATTATTTTCTTGTCACAGCTGGAGTGTGAGTGCTACTGGCATCCAGTGGGTAGAGTCCAAGGGTGCTGGTAAACACCCTGCAATGTACAAGACACCCTTTGCCCCAACACTGCCGCAACAAATTGTTATCTGGTGCAAAATGTCAAGAGTGCCAAAGTTTAGAAACCGTGCTTTAAAGGTCTTTAAATGAATAATATCAACCTTAGCTAACAATAACCTCTTCATTTGCACCAGGCATTGTTGCATGAATTTTCTTACTTTATGGCCATAACCACCCTAGGAGGAAGGTGCCATTATTATCCCCAGATGAAAGATGAGGAAATGAACTTAGGGAGTTAATGTAACTTGTGGGCAGTCCCACAGTACTGAGTGGTGGGGGGTTGGGAGGAAAGGGGAGGAGTTGGGGGAGTTTCCTCAATCAGACTCTGTGGTCTAAGTGTTTCACATGATACCATTTGCCATCCTGTCTAAATGTTAAGTCCACATGATTCTGATATTCTAGAATCTGAAATTAAGCCCAAAGACAGCCTATGTGCCCTCTGTATAACTAATAGGTTTTAAAGTCATTTTAAAAATCCATCCCTGACTTTGTTTTGTTAGACTGGAGGCATCTAGATTTGTAGTTGGTTAACCTATTGCAGCCCCTCTGTTCCTATAGTCATTTCAGCTCCTCTGATCTTAACCATCTCTAGGCCCCTGTGCCTTTCTTCATGTGTATCTCCCTGACCTGCATAGTGTTTTCCAGATGGAGTCGAGTAGTAGAATTTTGTTTGTAAAGATGGGCATAGGTCCTATACTTTTGCAAAATGATACTATTGGGGGAAACTGGGCAAAGCGTACAAACGATCTATTGTTTCTCACAACTACATGTGAAACTACAGTGATCTCAATAAAAGATGAATTAATACCTAAAAAACGTGGGCAGCGGGAGTGTTTCATAAACTAGTTACAAAGTAATTATGCTTGTTGGATTGCTTTCCATACCCTTCCTAGAAATGTACACTGTCTTCTAGACCCTTTTGTCGTATCAATATAGTCTGTAAGAGCTCCAAAAATCCCATTTCCCATGAAACTACTAGTCCAGTGCTCCTTGTGTGTTAGGTGTAGATGGCTTAGTGTTGTCCAGCGGAAGAGCCTGCTGGCCCACAGTGAAGGTCATCTGCCGCTGTGGAGCCGCCTCATGGTTTGTGAGCTTCTTCTGTGGTGGCTTTGCATTTTACTCTTTGAAAAATACTAACGTCATCCACAAACTTAGACTTGGGACTCTATTTCCACTTCAGGGTGATTTCTGAAATGTGAAATAAGGTTAATCCAGGATCCGTCTGCAAGGATTAGTACTGACACATCTGTCATCAAGATACTAATTCAGCTCTTTCTTTGGGGCATGTTATTAAGTGAATTTTTTATCCATTACAAAACATTTAGCCCAGTCATCATTTGGTTTTGTTTTTAAATAACTCTTGGTATGAACACCATGCCATAGAGTTCTTGAAAGCCCAAATAAATTATATTCATTGGCTCTGCTTTGTTCAGAAACATAGCTCTTTGTAGAACCTGAGGTGCTCATTGGGTGATCTTGTGCAGGTTATTTGACCTCTCTGCCACAGTTTCCTTTTCTTTAAAAAGGGAAAAAGGATAGTATCTACTTTTTAGGGTTGTTGTGAGGATGACAGCATAATACCTATCAAGGTCTTAACACATCACCTGTGGTAAATGCTCAGTAAATGTCAGCCATCATTATTTTAAAAGCTGGGCATTCAGAGCTTATATGCCTTTCCTCCAGTTGAATAATGCTTGCATTTGTCTTTAAATGTCTATTCTATCATAATTTCTAATGACTTTCAAGGTGTGGAAATGACATTTAGTACTGTTTATTCCCTAGGTCCTCTCTAGAGTCCTGCATTTGATTGACATTACCCTAGTTCTCTTAAGCAAAAGGTATTTATAACAGTGATAATCTACAATGCTGATGGTTGAGTAACTACCTCTTATTAAAGGTGAAGCTACATTTGTTACCATAAAATCTATCCTGTGCTAAACCTATGACATAACTTGGTTGGAAAAGATCTTCACTGTTAATAATTTTTCTCTGATGCTTTTATCGCCATCTTCATAGTTTCTGAAAGAGGGAGCTTCACATTAATCCCTTGTTTTCCAAATAGAGCATTTTAAAAAATGATTTCAAAATTCATAGATGACAGTATAGTTCTCTGATGCCATTTCTATAACTGCCTTATAAGGAAGGAGAAAATCAGACCTGTGACCTAAACCACCAGGTGATTATTAAAAGATTTTTTAAAATTCAGTTGTTAAGACAGGCCGAGGACTGTGGTGTATGTGTTGTCCTATTTGTCTTCGCCACACATTTTACAAAGGGTTCTGAGTGTGAAGAGGCTCATCTGGCCAAGGACCTAATAGCTGTTAGTAAGTGGCATCTTGGACCAAGCCCAGGGCTCTGACTCCATAGCCCAGGCTTTTAACCAGTGGGCTTATAGACATGTTAGTGTTTTAATTAATAGATTTTATTTTTAAGAGGTTTTAGGTTTATAGAAAATCAAGCATACAGTACAGAGAGTTCTCATATGCGCACATAATTTCTCGTATATTACAGTCATCTAAATACCTTTCTTTCTGGTTATTCTTGCATGCTTATGAAGGAGAGTCTAGAAGTGATCAGACAGGTTGCCTAGATGCTCAGTGTCTGACACTGCCCTGAACAGCCCCCAGACCCAAAGTGGACAGCCTCTTCTGACTCTTCCAGGAACCTAGAATTATACTTTTCCACGTCTCTATGTGGAACTGCGGGTCCAACTTTTTCTGATTAATTTTTCCTTACTGACATTGAACGAGCCTGTGAAGATACGGCCCGCAGCCAAGGTTGGAATTTCTTTCCGTAGTCTTCCTGTTTGCTTTGTATATAAGTTCCCTTTTGCTTTTCAAAGCACGTCTGCTCGTAAATGAAAAGCCTCTTTTGAAAATGGCCCTTGTTACCTTCCCAGCAGATTTTTCTCAGCTTTCCCGCTGAGGTGATCAGTTGCACAGGAATCAACTAGAAGACACGGAAAGTTGTTTGGGCTGAGAAATGATCACATCCCGGCACCCAGCCTTCTCTCTGTACCGGCAGGGTGCTTCTGAATCTTGGGCACTATCACGGGTGATATTTGCTCTTTCTTCCCCTTCCCCACCCTCACAGCCTAGCTGAGCGCCCTGCTCCACTTTTGTGACACGGGGAGGGGAAAAGATGTTTTCAGAGATGAGACACCATCGGCCATTTATTTCCCTTGGTTATTTCTCAGTGGTTCTTCGACAGTGTGCATATAGGCAGAGAAGTTAAGTCTTGAATAATCAGAGGAAAGTGTAGACATTCATGTAGTCGCTCAGTAGATTTGTCTAGAAGATCACTTCTTCTTTTCTTCCCAAGTGGTGCATTTGGTTTGGTGCTGTGTAGAAACTGCTCCCCAAAATATGAATGATCCCTGCCTCATATGTGCTCCTCCAGAACAATGCAAAGAATAGACTTCTTCCCTTTCCCCATACAACAGAGATCTGGCGACCTGACCCTGTCCTCAGTGTGGCTCACACTACTGTAGCCCACAGCACGGTTCTGAGTTCTGGTAGAAGTCACTAACGTGCAAAGACCTCAGTCCGCCTCGGGCTAGAGGTTTGCTTCCACCGCCCGTTTCCTGAGAACGAGCTCAGCCTTTGTCACCCTGCCTTCTCACCCACCCTCACCATCGTGGTGTCTGTGTTTTTCTTCTTCTTCCCCCACAGCTTTCCGGCTCCTCGTCTTTCTCACCCACTACCTTGCCGCGTTGTCTTCCTCTGTCTGCATTCAATCTAGAGGTCTCTACACCCTCCTTTTCCCTTGGCACTTTACTTTGCTAAGCCAGTTTCCATGTGAAATGAAAGCATATTTAAGATAGCTATTAAATTTCATCTAGACACTTAAATTTATTGAATATCACTATAATACTGAAAATTTGGGTGAGTTCAAATCGTTTACACCTCCCAGAATGAAACTGTGATCTTCCTTTGCTTGGGCCTTCGTTGATCCTACCTTTTTTAAACTGGAGGTCATTTATTCCTTATTTCTACCATTGGGACAGTGAAAATACTTAAAAAGAACTGCAAAAGTCTCTTTATCAGAGTGCATAGACGTTATTATTGGACTTCTAAAATAATCCGTGACAGTGTACCCTGAAGATTTATGTATTTCTGTGATTTAAATGTTACGTTTACTTGGCAAAAAACGTTGCATATGTTAGAAATAATAGCAGTGACTCAAGAAAACAATATTCCAAAATTGTCTTTCCATAATTCTCTAGGGAACAGGAATGATAGTATTAAGTTTGTCTTAAGAACTACTCAAAAACCTAAAGCCTGGATCTCTATTTACTGAAGGAAATTTAAATAGAAGATTGTAGTCAAAAATGCAGAGGCAAGGAATAAGTTTAGATCTGAGCTGAGGCTGCTTGATCCATGTAGCTTTCTGGTTTTCAGGAAGGATTTTGGAATTTCTCATTGCCCAGCTAACCCAGTGCTCTAATCTACCGGTTGTTCATTTTAATTGAAATCAGTACATTGGCTCCTTCAAAACAAAAATGGCGCTCACCGTCTCAGCCCCTACTCCGGAAGGGGCGTTTAAACAGGGCGGTGTATGATGAGGTCGGACCCAGTTAGATTATGTCTCTTGAGCTGCACACCTACACGTATATAGGGGCTATTGGGCACCTCCACCTGATGACTAAAAGTGCCTCTTAACTCAGTGCATCCAGAACTGAACTCATTTTCCCCTTCGGCTCCCCTCTTTAATTCCCTAACTAGGTCAAAGCTACCACCATAAATATAAACAACAGCAGCTGTCATTTACTGGTGAGTTATTATGCCCTGTCCCCCAGGCACTATATGAAGCCCTTGAGATTCCTTATCTTTTTAAAATCCTTCCAGCAATTTATTTATACTGATGTCATTTTCACTGAAACAGATGGGAGAACTGAGATTGAAAAAGATTGAATAATGGGTCTCAGGTGACACATCTGACAAAATTGGGACTTGAATCCAGGTGTTTCTGAAACTATAGCCCATGCTTTTATTCATGATGTCAAACTGCCTCTTGGGATCTGCAGGGTGCTTGCCATGGAGCCAACCCCTGTTTTCACGGTGACAAATTCCTCACCCCTCTAGCTCACTGATGTTTTGGTGGTCCTCCACGGAAGCTGGCACATAGAAGCCTGCTTGGAGTGCCAATCTTGTCCCACTCGGTGGCTCAGTCGGCCTCATCTACCAGAAATCCGTCTTCATCTGCTCTCATTCCTACCCACCCATCCTAACCTCAGAGATACTGCTTCCCTCTCAGTGGTCTCTGAGCAAGCAGGCCCATCTGTTTCCCCAGGCTTAGTTACTGGGATGACATCAGGCTACCTATATTCTCTCTCTTGTGAACTATTAGTGCCTTAGGTTAAATTCAACTTAAATTCAACACACCTACAACTAAATCCATTGTGTATCCATCAGATGTTTCTGAGTTGTTTTTTGGTTTTATTTTGGTGGCCCTTTTTGTGTGAGGCTGGCCGAGAACTCTTGATGCCTGAGCCTCATTAAAATCATGTACATGTTTCTGACTCATTTAGTTTTTAATACCGTCAAAGGCATGGTGTCGTAATACCATCCGAGGCATGATGTTTGGCATTTTGGAATGTATCTGAATGCTGCCTATGGGTCCACCATGATGGGTAAACCCAAAAGTGCAAATTAACAAACCCACAAGCCTGTGGCTAATTTGTGACTCATCTCAGCAGTCCATCTCAAATGGTTGCAGATAAAGATTTATTTAAACTTTAAATCACTTAATTTACTAATTTACTTTTTAATTAAATTTTTAATTGAAGTATAGTTGATTTACATTTGAATCACTTAAAAATTCACATTAGAAAAATGTTTTTTAAAATCTGACTGATTCATTTAACAGCTGTAATACAGCATCTGTTCCTACCTGGGGTTGCACCCAGATCAGAAGTGGGCTCTGGCCTTCACACCTGATGATAATGACTTCTCTAAGCTGTGGTCCCTATTGCTCAGTGAGTGGCCTGCTAGAAATACTCTCTGGCCTCCAAGGTCGGAGATGTGGAGTCTTCTACCACGGGCATTGGTCAAACCCTCCCTGACTGGAGCTCACGTAGTCATACCACCTTCCCTCCTGAAATTAAAACGCAGATCACATTACTCCCAGCCTCCTGTGGTTATTACGAAGATTAAATACTTGGCAAAAACTCTTATTACAAGGACATAGTGACTCACTGCATAAGTATTAGATATGATTATTATTCTTACTTATTTATGGAGGTACAGTATGTTGAGGGTGTATTGGTTCTCATTTCCCACATTAACCCCATAAGGACTCCTAGTGGAGTTGGTGGTCAGTAAGAGAAGATAATATTCAACTTCCTTATGTTGATATTAATAATTGTTAAAATGATGGTTCTCATGGTTACCGATATAGCAGTTTCTGCGCCTTATCTCAGTGTTTAGCCAAATATGCTCTACAAAGGATGCATGGGTGAACGTTGTTTTAATAGGAATTTATTTTAATGTGTATTAGTTGAAGAAATGTAACTGGCACATCAAATTTATGACTTCTTGGCCATTATTGCCTAAGATGAAGCTGACATTTGGGAAAACTGTAGGTTGAAATTAAGATTGTATTTAATATATAATCTTATATATATGATAAGGGGAAGAGATAAATTAGGAATTTGGGAGTAACATATACACACTACTATATATAAAATAGATAAACAACAAGGACCTACTGTATAGCACAGGGGACCATACTCAATATTTTGTAATAACCTGTATGGGAAAAGAATCTGAAAAAGAATAACTGAATCACTGCTGTACACCTAAAACTAACACAACATTGTAAATCAACTATACTTCAGTAAAAAAGAAATTAAAACAAAGAAATTAAGATTATATATATACACATGAACACATATATACACACATAACATACATATATATTAAAAATAGGTTTATGTGGATATGGCAAAAATTTGTAGGGGATACAGTTTTCCTATTTCATCCTCCCTTAGTCTTGAGAGGCAGGGAGAGGCCTCCCTTAGTCTTATTCTCCCCATTTTACAGACGAAGAAACTGGGGTTTAAAAAGGCCCATTTTTGCTCAAGTGCCTCTTAACAGGTGGTGGACCTGAGATTCAAATTCACAGTCTTCGTTCTCTCTTGTTCTCCCCGTGGGGTTGTTTCTCACTTCTCTTCCGAGGAATGCATTTTTTCCCCCAAATTTTTATATTAACTTTTATTGGTTTTTTCTTCCTATACAATTAAGACATTCATTACAGAAATTGTAGAAAATACAAAGAAGGGTAAAAGAAAACAATTTTTTAAATTGTGGTAAGAACACTTAACATGAGATGTACATTCCTAACAACTTTTTACGTGTATAATACAATACTGCTAACTAAAGGCATGAGGTTGTACAGCAGATCTCCTTTGACTTTCCTGTCACAGCCCTGTCAGGTGGTCCAAACAAGGACACAGAGAGAGAGGTCAGTGAACTTGCTGGAGCCCCACAAGAAAGTATGGGCACCCCGAGCCCTGGCTCCCAGGCCCTCCCTCTAAAGCATGGTGCATCACAGCATGGGCTCTGGCAAGTTGCGCCTTTCTTTGGAAGAAAAAGCAGTGTGCTCCCAGGGTCCCATCAGAAGCCACCCGAGTTTAATATTGCCATAAGCTTCTCCCTGTTGGGGAGCAGGGTCTGTAAGTGGTGGCCTGGGCTCTGTTCCCAGGGTGGCAGCAACGCTGGTTGGCTCTGAATCTACCCTGGTCTCTTCTGAGCAAAGATCTCAATAATCCTGTCTACACAAATGCGCACACATAGGCATGCACCCACTGATTTAATTAAGCCACTTCTCGACTCAAATGGTTAGTTTAGACAAAGAGCTCAGGCATTACCAGATTACCAGTTTAAACCATTTTTCTTTTCTTTTTCTTTTTAGATTCCATATATATGTGTTAGCATACGGTATTTGTTTTTCTCTTTCGGACTTACTTCACTCTGTATGACAGACTCTAGGTCCATCCACCTCACTACAAATAACTCAATTTCGTTTCTTTTTATGGCTGAGTAATATTCCATTGTATATATGTGCCACATCTTCTTTATCCATTCACCTGTCGATGGACACTTAGGGTGACTGTCACTTTTCAGCTGGTCACTGTGGGATCTTTCGGGCTTACTGCTTCCTTTCGTGGTGAATTGGGGGGAAGAAAGGTCAGGATGTTAGGCAGCACTGGTTTTTTGAGTGCCCACAAAAAGCAGATGCCGTGTAAACGGAGGTTTACAGTTACTATTGCAATGGCGTTCATAGTGGCCTGTGATTCTGTGAAGTCATATCTTAGGTCTCTGTGGGTTTCCGAAGCTAAGCTCTTACATCCACATTAGTCATATGGCTAGGAACCCAAGTGCCCCCATTTTGTCATTATAAGACAGCACCAAGAGAAAATTAAGAGGATTAAATTAAATTTAAAATTAAAATTAGAAGGAAAATTAAAAGGATTTAATTTTGACCCTGGCACCACAGATGAGCTGAAGAGAAGGACTCCAGTCTTTACAATTTCAACAAAAATGTGCTGGTCCCAGGTACTTGTTAAAGATCTTTTTCTTCCCCATCATTATTACCAAAAGATGCTCCCCAGAAAAGGGTAACATGAATAAAATACATTTCTTCTTAGAGTCTAATGGTTTAAGAAAAGGGTTTGGTGAGGGCCTCAGACACTTCCTGGTGGGTATTGAAGGTCATTGTTAGTATATGCTGTCGTTTACTGGTTAGGAACTATGATTCGTGTTTCTTCTTAGGGCTCCCGCCAAATGGCAGCGTTTTCTGGCTAAATTATTCTTAGCCAGGGTGTTGCCTGTGGTGAGCTGTGTCGGGCACACCAGCACACTTGCCTCTGGGCCTGGGCTTTGGCATTCATCTGGCTCCAGCTTTCCCCAGTCTTCACCCCTTCCGCTTCTGACCAGCCTCAGCTGCTGACAGAGGTGCTGTCGATCGGCTTCAAAGGCCCGATGGGAGGCACTGTCCACCCTCCCAGTCTACAGCGCAAAAGGGGAGAAGCCAACTGAAAACACACAAGGACCTAATCAGAACTTTGATGTTACGCAAAGGAAATTGCATTTCAAGCTCTAGACAGCTCGAGCCATTCTAAACCTGATTAAGATTCATCCAGTACCAAATTGTGATAAATGTTATTTTGGAAAAGTGGATTGTCAGTATTTTCAGATTCATTTCTTCACCCAGAAAATCTGTGTGTTTTCCTCTTTCTTTAGGGTAGTCAGAATAAGAGAAAGCCTTGGGTCGTCCTCACTTGTTTGCTGGGCAAAATTGAGAAGGTTTTGGCTGTTCCTTGAGTAGCTCTGTACAGCACGCCAGGATGGAGGGACTCTCACTCTGGCCACCGTCACTCAGCGCCCCGAAGTTTCTCATTCCCCTGCCCTCACCTCTGTAGCACAGGGGTGCCCACTTTCTGGACTGACCTGGTTGGGGAGCCAGTGAGCTCATATAAAAGGGGAATGATCACAGTGAGAATTCAGGCAGACGGCTGCCAAGCTGGGGAGAGGGTTTAGAGCAGGTTTCGTTGTTGGTTTTTGTTTTTGTCCCAAATAAAATGCTACATAAAATTTTGGAGAAGAAATAGAATCTTTCCTAATCCCACCATGCTTTGTAGTTGCTATGTAGCTTCTTTGATCTTTTAGTGCATTTATTTGTAGACATAAATGTATGCTGCTTATAGCAAATGGAATCATTACTGTTCTGTGTTGAAATGTGTGGTTTTCATTTAGTATATTCAGAGCATCATTCCATATTGATGTTGAGTTCTCCATCATTTTTAATGAGTGCTGAGTAATTTTCTATCTGGGGACTCCTCACCCCTCTCTTCCTCCTTTGTCTTCTCTTCTCTTTTCCTCCCTACACCCTCCTCTCCCTTCCTTCACTGGCAATTCTGTTATAACTATTCTCCCTCATAATCTATCATCTTTTTCTCCAGTTCCATGTAATTGTTTTCTTTTTCTCACTCTAACATGTTGTTATATACTCTCTGACATATGCAAATAATATGATATAAAGAGAGGATTTTTGTAGTTTTGGACCATGCTGACTTCTGTAACTCAGACCGAAACAATCTCTGTTTCCATCTTTTGGTGTGTGTTGGCTTTGTAATATTTTCTGTCCAGATTCCGTGAGAACGAACATGACAGAATTTTGAAAGGCTTTCATATCCCCAGAAGGAAGAAATGACAAAGAGGCAAGACATTATAATGAACGTTTATAATCTTTGTTTAATAACATGACAGTCTCAAGCCCTCTGTCACTTCTAAGTCTCGATGATGTATCTTGTCCTCAGACCCTGTGCCAGTGCACAAAGGTGTGCAGAATGAAGAGGACAGTGTACCAGAAGACCTCCAGTCCGTTGAGACTAGCAGGCTCCTCTATCACATCACTGACGGTGACAACCCGCTTCTGTCACCACGATGCTCCATCTTCAGCCAAAGCCAGAGATTCAACTTAGACCCTGAATCAGCCCCTTCTCCACCCAGCACTCAGCAGTTTATGATGTAAGAAAACCTTGTTTTGTTCTTGTCTTCATTTCATGCAGTTTTTAAAAATACTATTTACAATACAACCCAATACTTTTATAAATTCAGTGAAGTGTGTGTCTAAAATAGAGCAAACATGCCTACCAAAAGCAGCTGCAAGCCCTGAACAATAAATGGCAAAAAATCAGAGTACCTTCTAGTTAAGAATGCTGTTTCAGGCCTTCCTGAATCAGGAGGAGATGGTCTCGAGACACAGGCTGCCCTACGGCTCACATGTCTGAACATTTTTGGTGAAATGACCAGAGTCCTAAGTCTGTGTACATGCAAGTACCAGGAATTCTCCATGAGCTCATAAGTGTTCTTTCCATGTCCAGCAGTGGCCTCGATGGATGGATTGTAGCAATGCTTGTGAGTTGTACATCTCAATTTCTTCTTAGATTCTAGAAAAGTGGTAGCTTACAGTAGCTCCCCTAGACAAAAAAAATGTGAAACTATGTGTTCTTTTTTTTTAAGTTGCGTAAGTAGTTTTGATGCGTAGCTAAAATGAGTCTCCCTTGACCAAAAATACGTGCAGGGAATTCCTAGTTTCTCCTTAATAACTCCTGCTGTTACTCATGAGTTTATCTAGACCAGGGTCCATGGACTGTCTACTGGTGGAATTGAGGGATTCAGTGCATTATTACTATTGTAAATTGTGTCAGGTGAGAAGGTGAACACGTTTTCTGGAGAGGGGGTCCATTCCTTTGATTAGATTCACAAAGGCTCTGTCATAGAAAGAAGAGTTAACTACTCTTTTAAATCTTCCTTGAAATTGTTTTTAGGTGGGGCTCATGCGACTTATTGTGGATAACGGTACAATAGGGCTCTCTCATTAGTCTGAAATTGGTATCCTCCAAGCTTTAGGAAATATATTTCCTAGACTAATATTCTGACATTTGTAGACTAAAGTCCCTGATGACATTTGCCCATCATGGAGTTCTGTGATCAGGGATCTCCAGTAATGAGCAGATGCTACCATAGTAGACTCATCAAATAATGAACTGGCCTCCGGACTTCTCTGATAATCTAGGAAGCTTGGTTTGTAGACCAGCAGCAGTGTTTACTGGAAGACCATTTAAAAAAAATTTATATCATTAAAAAAATTTTTTTATTGGAGTATAGTTGATTTATAATGTTGTATTAGTATGTGCTGTACAGCAAAGTGAATCAGTTATACATATACATATATCCACTCGTTTTTAGATTCTTTTCCCATATAGGCCATTACAGAGTATTGAGTAGAGTTCCCTGTGCTATACAGTAGGTCCTTATGAGCTACCTCTTTTATATATAGTACTGTTTTTGATGATTCTTTCCCTCTCTGGAATCATTGCAGGCCCCGAAGTTCTTCTCGGTGCAGTTGTGGTGATGGCAAAGAGCCACAGACCATTACCCAGCTCACCAAGCACATCCAGAGCCTGAAGCGGAAAATTCGGAAATTTGAAGAAAAATTTGAACAAGAAAAGAAATACCGGGTAAGGACCCTGTGGTTTGAAATGAGTGGATTGTGTCAGAAATGCATGGGCTTTTCTGTCCTTCCTTTTAGAGTACATCTCTGTGCCAAGGGACAGCTCAGTTTCCATTGGCCGACCCAGGACCTATCATAAATTAAGTTTCCATCCTGGGTCTGTCTTGTTCTCACATGCTGTTAGCTGATCTCTGCTAAGATAATTCCTAGTAGCAAATTACAACTCTTATTTCTAAACCGATTTGATTATTGATCTCTCATTTTTTTTTTTTTCTGAGGAACCTTACTATCATTAGTGTTCCTAGGACTAAAATTTGGAAAGCTTTCGAATTATGGTCTTATTTTTTCTTTAGCCTTTTCTCATTTGCATTTGATAAGAACCTATTAAGGACACAAAAGACAGAATCTCTCATTGTGGAACAGAATGAGGGAGAGTTTTCTTTGACAATAAAGTACTTTGTTGTTGATGGGTGAGGACCTATCACGTGACATCTGTTCAGGCCACTCTTAAGAACAAACCCTGATCCCATTCTTTCCTGTCAGAGACACCAGCCTTCTTACTGATGCTGCAGTGTTACAATCATGAACCTTTCCTTTTCTTACTTAAGAAACAATAGAGTCAGAGGTAAGTGTCCTGATGGCCAATGCTAGTTTTATTTATTGTCTCTACTGGTGACCGTGGCATAGAGAAGAATCATATCCATGTAGAATTGCACAAAGGTACTGGGTCTTTGGCAGAGGGTCCAGAGCAGCTTGTTATTAAAATAAATGAGACCAGGGAATGTCTCAAACATCTTAAAATATTTAAAGGCTCAGTAAGCTCTTGGTCCAGAGGCAATCTGCATGCAGGTCCTTGTAGTGTGGGTAAGTTCTGGGGAGGGAGGTGCGAGTAGGTAATATTCCACTCTCCTGTTCTTCCTGTCCTGTGTTGCCCACAGTGACTTCAAATTCACTAAAAGAGGGGTTTTAAGGAGGGCGTTTTAGCTTTGCTAAAAATGGAAGAAAAATCAGATTGGCTTTCAAGACAGCCTTAAGGTGTTGAAGATTCTTCTCTTCCTTGAGGTCAGGCAGTCACAACTACTTATTGTCTTTTATAGAGCAGGAGGGTGCTCTACACATTGTGAGTACAGGCCTCTATTTTACAGATAAGGAGATGGAGGCCCAGCGAAGACTTACAACTTCTTAAGGTGGTTGTGTTCGACAGCTCAGGCTTGGGCTGGTTAAAGTTGAGTAGTTTTTGCAGTGGAGAAGTACAAGTGAAATTCATTAAGTGTCCACTGCAAGTTGAAAGCTCCAGATAGCCTGAGAGAAGTTGATTTTCCTTACTTGCTGCTGGAGTTTTATTGGATCTGTGATGCCCTCGTGTTGGAATCTGTAGAGAAACAGGGGCTCCATCCCAGGGCCTATTAACATTTCTTATCTGGCAGTTCTTGAATCAGACTGATCTGGATTTGAATCCGCACAGCCACTTAAGAACTCTGACTTTGGACTTGTTACTTTATCTTTCTGAGTCTCAGTTTGTCCATCTGTAAAGTGGAGTTAATATTAGTAGTGACTTCTTAAGTTTGTGAGCATTAAATGAGGGAGTGCATATATAATGCTTTTTACAGTTTTGGCACAAAGGAAGTAAGTGGTCTTAGATATTATTAACTTTTTAGTCTGTTTGAGTGATATTTGAATAGGCTATCCCATGGCAACCTCTGCCTTGTCAAAAAATAAAGGAAAATTATAGACATTAATTTTCCATTGGATTTTTCTACCTGCAGCTGCAGACCCTGGATTACTTTTCTCAGCTGTAACAGCCACCCAGCAGCTGAGTATTTTAGAAGAGAATTTCTCCTGGCACCTCCTGCCTTTGTCTGGAGAAGCTTTAGGGCCAGAGTAGACACATGCCCGCACACTTAAACATGCAGATGGATGAATTTGGGAGCAGTAAAGGAAGAAGGCTTCATGGTCACTGCTTCTGTGTGTATGAGCCTTTGAAGTAATCAGAACCTTCCACGTCTCAGGAAACAGGGCTTCCCCTCACCCTTCCTGTCTGGGTGTCAGGCTGTGGTTAGAGGTTTGACATGTTAATGGGCTTTAATTGGTTGCTGTGTGTATGGCTTTCCTTCCCGGCAACCTGACGACGGGGTTAATAGCACCCGCTGCTAACTTTTGAATCCGAGCTGCTGGGCCTTCATGCTAGTCTGATGCCCTGGTATAATATACATCTTTCCTTCTCTATTGAATGCAACCATTTCACCTCATATCCAGAACTGTATTTATTCCCTACAGTTGATTTTACATTTAACTATTGTTAGACTCATGGACTTAGAAAAGGCTGTTTCAGCCAGATGTTCACTTTCAGTAGAATTAGAGAATCTTAGAATTAGAAGGGATCAGTTAGTTTTCTCTTACTTGACCATTGAAGAAACTGAGGCCCAGAGAAGGGAAGTAACTTCTCCAGGTTCATACAGCAAAGAATTGATGTAGCCAAGACAGCAGCATAGGTCCTTTCATTCCTGATCCATAAATCTTTCTAAAGTGTCTTTTGAATCATCTTTGGCAGACCACAAATCTGGTCCAGTAGTACCCTCAGTTATGTGACTCGTGAGCTCCATTTTAATTACACTGAATGAAATCTACACTGTGTAATTTTTGGGTGTATGGTCCTTGGGGGCCTATTAAACTGAAATAGTTCAGACGTTAGAAGGCTTGAAGATCCACAGCTTGTATATAAAAACTTTCCATATGATCTGAGAGCTGCCGTCCTTGTGAGCTTGATTTAACCTCTTTTGAAAGCTCGCCCAAGAGCAGGGAAATACAAAATTCATTTCAGAAAATGATCTCAGGCTTTAAAACATTTTGTCAGAAAATTCAGCCTTAAATTTCTATTAAGTCCTGTTTGCAGTAGTGAAAGCTTCTTTGATGGTCCTTGGCTTAGGGTCTTAGGTTTTCATTTTTGTTTTTAACAGTGTTTCAGAAGATTGCATTAACTGTGTGGAACATATCCAGTGAAAAAGATGTGTTCCAGAGAACAAGATGTGTTTTCAGATCAGAGTGAAGAATTCTGTGAGGATTTCGAGAAATCACATGTAAAACATTGACTGTTCATATAACCAGCCTGTTACCCAGAGCCAAAATACTAAACGTTACATCAGGGAAGCAGTGCAATGCATCATTCTAGCAGACCACGGGTGGGACCAGACACAGCAGTTGGGAGGTGTGCCCTCTGTGTCACTGTCCATGGTCCTGAAACCAGGGCTTCCCTACTGGAAACCAGAGTCTCCCTTCTGGGCTCCCCTAGGGGAAAAATCACTGTCATTTTCCCGCAGTGTTATTTTCCATCTTGATTTTAAACTGTATGGTTTTTACATCACTATAGAAGTGACAGAACCATGTCTTGTGTTTCACAGTTAAAACATCTAATCCCGTGTACATTTGATGATCCTCTTACACAAGCACTGTTTTTTCCTTCGAACTTGAGAGGAGCACACTCCTGGCTGTGTCTCTCTCTCACCAACATCTTGCTGATGTTATATGGATTTAATGGATTCTTAAACGTGGCAGAGCCACTAGACTTGTCACTAACATTGTACACGTTTCTGGCTACTATTACAGTGTTTGTGATGTCTTCTTGAACGTGCTTATATAGCTCTTTGTATATCCCCAGTTCAAAGTAACCGCTAATCTTCTTGAGCCTCCATTTAAGTTACCAGGGTGGCCTCAACTTGTTTAAGGAAGTTTCCTACTGATCTGTGGGGCTGGAGGCTAGGTATGTTTGGCTGTTCTTCTCTCCCAGTTTCTCTTTCTGTAGAAAATTTACTTTTAGGCTCTGAAAAGAAATCCAGAAATTAAGGTGAATGATTTGTATGAACGGAGTCATATCCTTCTAAAAGTGAAACTGTATTCTTATTGCCACATCCAAGTGCGATTAGCTACTACGTAGGACATACATACCCCTACGTGTATGTTTGTTAGTGAAGACTTACTCACCATTCCTTTGAAGGTCTGGTAGTTAAGCCTACTACTCCTGCTGCTATCACCGCTGCCAGTCGTAATAACAATAATGTTTTTAATTCTAGCTAACACCTCTGTAGTGTTTAGCATGTGCCTGGAACTCTTTTCAGTGTTTTACATATATTCACTAATTCATCCCTCACAGCAACCCTATGAGGGAGATGGTATTATAATCCTCATTTGGTAGATGAAACTGAGGCATGGAGAGGCTAAATAATTTGCCCAAGTCCATACTCATATAGTTAATTTCTACTTTAATGCTAGCCCAGTAGAATACTGAGTCTGTAAACAGGGAGAGCAGTGAAATCTGGGTATCCCCCTTATATACTGACTTCTCAGACTGTTGTCAGGTTTTAGAGATCCTGGCGTCTCCTTTCTTCAGCTTGGAGGATATGACTGATAGGAGCTAAAGCTTCTAGTTTATCAGTGTTCCCCAGGCAGGTTTTGGTCATAAGTCATGAGCAGAGGCAAGGGAGGAAGCGCTGGTTTGTATCAGTAGAGCCATCTACACTGATACAAAGAATGACCTGGCAATGGGGTGTTGGGTATGGGTAGCCCACAAGGTGATTGAGGGTTAGACTGTAGGGGGCACTGACATAGTTAGGACTATGTAAAAAATGCTGGGTGACCAGGTGTGTTTAGAAACAGTGTCCATGGCAAGGATGAAAGAGTGGAGGAGGTCAAGAATGTTCACTGTTTTTCAGAGGCAACTCCATCAACTGGAGGTATCACTCCTGAATCTCTCTCCCAGCTTTATATGTTGCTGAACTACCTTCGTGTGCCTTAGCTGTTTAAAATTTTGTTTTTCCTTTTCTTTCTTCTCTCCCTCCCTCCCTTTACCTCCTTCCATCCCCATTTTTCCCTCCCTTGCAGCCTTCACATGGTGACAAGACATCTAATCCTGAAGTCCTGAAATGGATGAATGATTTGGCTAAAGGTCGTAAACAGCTCAAAGGTAAATGCCAGCCAAGGGTCTCCTTTCTCAGGAAGGAAGCAGATAAAATCGTGATAATGTGCTCTAAGGAGTTCTTGATTCTCTTCCACCTGTGCCCTCTTTAAGCTTGTCTCCTGCCTAGATCAGAGGCCCCATCTTGAAATAAAGGGTCCTGGGTCCCCTTCATTGTTTGATCCCATTTAATACATCTCCTTGTGAAGAGACTGAGGAACTCCAGACTCCCAGGTGGAATGATTCACTTCAGTGCCAGGAACATTTCAACATGTGGAGTATTCATTTCCCTGGGTTATTGGTTTCTTGTCTGTTAGAAACAGAAGAGGCCTGAGCAATCATTTATGCCACACACCCCGTTGCACAGATGAGGACATTTATGTCGAGAGAGGGGAAGGTAACGTAGCTGGGAGGTGGCGACCTAGGAGTAGAACTTGGTTCTCCTTCTTCCTGATCCAGTGTTCTTCTTTCTCTGTCTCTCTGGAGATGGTGGTGTAAGTATTAATTAACTCTAAAATCTATCTTAAGGGATGATGGTTATTTACCAATAAAAATTAATTTTCTTCCTCTCTCTACACTTTTTATTTCAATACTTAGAGACATGGGAGTTTTTCCAGATTTCTAGAAGGATGGTGATAAAGAACTGAAAGGAATATTAATTCAGTGGTATTGAAGTGTAGTGATGTAGCAGGTTTATAATATATGCGGTGTTTAAACACCACACCAGAGCCTAACTAAAAAACAAACATCAAACAGAGAAGATGAGCTATGGATGTAATTGAGAAATCAATATAAATGGCCTCATTCAAACGAGCAGTCCCCTAGCATATTCTGAAATCTAATTTCTTGATAAGTCCCAGGTGGCCTTTTTATTTTTAATTACATAGGTTTATATAAAGTCACATTGCAATAATGGTGATTTCTGGATTTTAAATACTGGCATTAGACAAAATTGTGAAATCTGTCAAGTTGGGGCTGGCATTCCCATGTCCCCTTCCCCACCGCTCCTATGTATCCTCAGACGTCTGCACTATGTAGTGCCTTCCAGAAGTACTTGCATTTCTGCAGGGGCTCTTAATGGCTGCACAACTTTCAAAACCCAAGTAAATGAATCTTTGAGTATAGAATCTCAGGCGTCGTGATAGATAACAGGTGAAAACTTTGAGGCCAGGTACCAGTGGTCTTCCTCCAGGAACCCTCCTCGGGAATCTAGAGCACTGAGTTATTCCCACAGATGGTGCTCCACCTCCAGGAGATCCCAGCCTCAAGAGCCCTCTGTTTTCACATCTGGGGAACCATCATCGGCACTGTTCATTTCCACTCACTTGGCAGCAGGGAAGGAATTCCTGAAAGGCTCTCTGCTCTTATTAGGGCCAATGAGTCCTTCCTGCTCCCGGTAACTAATGGCATCTCTCTTAGAACTAAAGTTGAAGCTGTCAGAAGAACAAGGGAGTGCTCCCAAAGGCCCACCTAGAAATCCATCCTGCGAGCAACCCGCAGTCCCCCGAGAGAATGGGAAGCCGGAAGCTGTGGGCCCTGAGCCAGGCTCCTCTGGAGAGGAGACTCCAGATGCTGTGTTGACATGCGTGAAGGAGAAGAGAGAGCAGCTTCCTTCTCAGGAGGTTTCTAAGGTACCTCGCCAACCTTCACAGGGCCCCACCACTCCACATGGTGCCACTGAGATCGTGATTTTGACCAATTTGTAAGAGCCCTTTGGTACCACATAAACATCTTTAGGAGACTGGCTCTGAACTTTCAGTCAGATGAGTTCCTAGTGGGTTATTAGCTATGACCTAGGGCATTGCCATCCTGGAGGTTACAGTGTCGCATGCTGGTGGGAGACACATGGTAAAGACACTAGGGCATTTCATAGTCCTTTCTCCCCAACTTCCCCCGATAAGTTAGCAAATGAACCCAAGACTAGGATTACAATCTCATTTTACTGTATGTTTTATTAAGAAATAATAAAGCGGGGATGAGGTATAAATAGTAAGGAAAGTGGTTTAGTATTTTATATGAGAAGAATAGAGACGTAGGGTTTCTTGAGGAATGTTAGGTGAGATGTCTATAAAGACTTCGGCTTAGACATCTTGGTTTTGAAATCTTTGTGAGATACCCAGATAGAGTTGTCAGTTACGCATTTGGATATGGGCGCCTGGAGCTCAAAGAAAAGATAATATTTTACAAAAATGATGATGAAAGCAATTAGTATTTAGTACTTACCTGGTTAATCCCTCCTCCTGCATATCTGTGCTTAACATTTTACTTACACCAAGGAACCTTCCTTGTAGTCCTTGCTGTCTGAACTCTGAGTGATGTGGTTGCCTTTCATTTCTTGAATAATCTGTAGCTACCTTAACATAGCTCTAACTATGCTCTGTGCCATTTTCTGTCTCTCATTATAGTACTTGAAACTTCTTGAGTAGAGTTTAGGCTGTTTATTGTTCATGATCCTTAGTGTCTGTACAAAGTAAGTATTGAGTAAATGTTGGCAGAGTGAATGGGTATATGAAAGAACAAACGAGCATGTTTGACTTGGAAATGAAGTCTTCTTGAGGAGAATGCTGGCTTCACCTGTTCTATTGTACATTATCTAGTCTTGATCATAAGGTGGCAACATGTACCAGATCCCAAAAGGCTTACCATATGCCCCTGGACTAGTCCTTTACGCGTGATCTACAAGTAGAAATGGGCCCTTGGCTACCTCTGTCTTTATGAAATACCTTTAAACTTAAAAATAACCATTATATGTTGTGACTAGTGGTTTTCATCCACTCGGCCAACCTGTCCCCTCCTCCCACCCTCAAATATTCTAGACTTTGTGATAGTCAGTGGATAAGTGGATAACTAACTTCTCTCTCTCTCTCTCTCTCTCTCTCTCTCTCTGTGTGTGTGTGTGTGTGTGTGTGTGTATAAACACATACACACACATAGTCAGGCACATCTGTGGTTTTCCATCCTTCAGTGCTTCTGATGGTCTTTCCTGTATTTTATAGTTACTTTGACTACGTCTATAAAAGCAGCTTGGTCAACACCCAAGTCCTAATTCTGTGTTCTACTCAGTTGACTAAGGAGTGAGGGGTGAGTTGGGACTGGTATAATAAGCTTAGAGCAGGACTCAGTCCTTGAACAAGACACTTTCTAATCATACACACTTGGCAAGTGAACTAATTCTGATATTCAACTTCCTCATCTATCAAATACAGATAATACCTATTTATATAATTATTGTGACAATAAAAGGAGATGCCTGGTGACCAGTGGGCAATCATTCATTTGCAAAAAGACTTGAGTGCCTACTATGTGTTGTGAACTATGATCCATGCTGGATATAAAAAATAAACAAGATAGAGAAGTGATGTGGGTTACCGCCTTCACAGAGCTCATGTTTTTCTGGGAGTTGGGATACAACAAGAAATAACTCAATAGACAAAATCATTAAAGTTTTGTATAAGTACTGTGCAAAGAAACAAATGATATGATAGAAAATAATGAGTATGGATGGCTTCTATTTTATATAGGGTGATTAGGAAGGCCAATAAGATGACATTTAATGCAGAAGAATCAGCAGGCGAAGAGAGCAGCAAAGAGCCTTCTAGACGGAACTGCAAGTATGAAGGCCTTTGAAGGGAGAGCTTGTTTGTAGTTGGAGTTCTCAGGTCTGAGGGCTGGAGCACAGGATGGCATGTGATGAAGTCAGAAAAGATAGGGCACATAACACAGGACCTTTTAGGCCACTGAAAGGATTGGGAAGCTGTTGAATGGTTGTAAGTGTGAAAGTGACATGGTGTGATTTACACTTTAAAGATCTTTTTGATTGCTGTATGGGGAATTAATCATAGGGGAAAAGAGTGGAAAAGGGAAGATGAAATGGGTGGCTTGGACTAGTATGGTAGCCTTGGAGATGGAAAGAAGTAGACACATTCAAAGTATATTTTGGATATAGAATCAAAAGGATGTGCTGAATCGTTGGATGGTAGGAAGTGAAGGAAAGGAAGATGGATCCATTTACTGAGATGGGGAAAAACTAGAGGAGAAGCAGATTGAGGGTGAGAGTGAAAACTCAGGAGGTCTGTTTTGGACATGTTTGTTTTAAGATCTTTCAGGAATAGGGTGACCGACCATCCCAGGTTTCCCTAGACTTTCTAACTTTAGCACTGAAAATTCCATGGCCCACCAAAAGCCTCAGTCCTGGGAAAACTGGGATGGTCAGTCACCCTCCTGAGGTATTCAAGTCAAATAAAAACATGTAAATGAAAATCTGAAGGTCAGAGAAAAACTCTGAGTTCTTTAGAAGTCATCTTTATTTAAACGGAAATTTATTTCTGTTATTTTAAAAGAAATAGCCATTAAACTGTTTAGTGTCAGAAGCCCCTTCAAATAAACCTATCTTTGCAGTAGGCTAAATTGAGGCCCTTTAAATAGAGAGCATCTGCAGTAGAACATGTACGTCTCAATATCTAAAGCTGCAGTATTGTTCCTGGGAGCGCTTAACACAGCAGACCATGAAGTGGCTAGGCAGCTATTAGGTGGTTCCTAAGGGGGAGTCCAGAAGCCACAGAAGAAGCAAAGGGAGGATTGAAAATTTCCACAATAGTATTATTCCTGGCTCCTCAGTGAGCTTATTCACATTTGAGATTATCTCCTTAAGTCCCAATTCTTTAAACTCAAATTGATGGATGATTTTCATCTGGAGTCTTTGCTCTACTGCTTCAAATGCATTAAATATTAAGCTTCCAAGATGAAGTTATTTCTTTTCTAGAGAGACCTTCGTTATGACTCCTCTTGAAATTTTTGCATTTGGTGTTTAGTCAGAGCTCATACTAAAGCTGATAAACCCTACAGCATTGCCTTGTCAGTTCAGATACTGCTACCGAGTAATTTTCTTCCTCCATCATCTATGGATGATTTTTGGAGATAATCACTTTTCGGTCACAGGGCATCCGTTGAGCACTGGAAATGAATGAATCAACCCTAGGTCTGATTGTGGTGCTTATTTATGTCCTTTTCTTTTGAAAATCCTGAATTGGTACTGGCATACATCCCCTTTTTATTGTCCTTTCCAGGAACTATAGGTGGAGTCAGGTGCACAGCACAGGTTACCAACTGGATGAGTAACGGCAGTTACTTCTTCTGGCCCTTCATTAACTGCAGCATCTTTGAGGAGAAAAGCAGATTTTTTTAAACATCTTTATTGGAATATAATTGCTTTACAATGATGTGTTTCTGCTTTGTAACAAAGTGAATCAGCTATATGTATACATATATCCCCATATCCCATCCCTCTTGCGTCTCCCTCCCACCCTCTCTATCCCACCCTCTAGGTGGTCACAAAGCACTGAGCTTATCTCCCTGTGCTATGCAGCTGCTTCCCACTAGCTATCTATTTTACAGTTTGGTAGTATATGTAAGTCAATGCCACTCTCACTTCATCCCAGCTTACCCTTCTCCCTCCCCGTGTCCTCAAGTCCATTCTCTACGTCTGTGTCTTTATTCCTGTCCTGCCCCTAGATTCTTCAGAACAATTTGTTTGTTTGTTTTTAGATTCCATATACATGTGTTAGCATATGGTATTTATTTTTCTCTTTCTCACTTACTTCACTCTGTATGACAGTCTGTAGGTCCATCCACCTCACTACAAATAACTCAGTTTCATTTCGCTTCATGGCTGAGTAATATTCCATTGTATATACGTGCCACATCTTCTTTATTCATTCACCTGTCGATGGACACTTAGGTTGCTTCCATGTCCTGGCTCTTGTAAATAGCACTGCAGTGAACGTTGTGGTACATGACTCTTTTTGAATTATGGTTTTCTCAGGGGATATGTCCAGTAGTGGGATTGCTGGGTTGTATGGTAGTCCTATTTTTAAGTTTTTTAAGGGAACTCCATACTGCTTTTCATTTCTAATTCTATTGATTTGAATCTTCTCCCTTTTTTTCTTGATGAGCCTGGCTAATTGTTTATCAATTTCGTTTGTCTTCTCAAAGAACCAGCTTTTAGTTTTATTGATATTTGCTATCGTTTCCTTCATTTCTTTTTCATTTATTTCTGATCGATCTGATCTTTATGATTTCTTTCCTTCTGCTAACTTTGGGGGTTTTTTTGTTCTTCTTTCTCTAATTGCTTTAGGTGTAAGTTTAGGCTGTTTGAGATGTTTCTTGTTTCTTGAGGTGGGATTGTATTGCTATAAACTTCCCTCTTAGTACTGCTTTTGCTGCATCCCATGGGTTTTGGGTCGTTGTGTAGAAAAGCAGATTTTTAAAAAACATAATAATTCATTTTATATTTTTTAAATCAAGTAAAAATTTGATAACTGATTAGTTGTGCATTGGAGAGAGGGAAGACTTACAGGTAAAATGCACCAAAAGGAAGATCCCGTCAAGTTCTTCTACTTACCTTTTAACAAAAATTTAATTTTCTGACTAGGTAATACTTTCTCACATAGTTCAAAAAATATAAAAGGTTACACATTAAAAAGACTCCTTCCCACCCCATCTGCCAGCTCCAGTTCTGAGGTCTCCCACTCTAAGCAGGTGTAACTATTGCTATGAATGTTTTAGGTGTCCTTTTGGAGTTTCTATATAAAGCATATACAAGAAAGTGTCAATACACATTCTTAATTTGCCCCTTTTGAAAAAATGTAGCAGGCTACATAATTACGTATCCTTTTTTCACTTTGCATATTCTAGATAGCTTTTTATATCAAGACATAGAGTGCTTCTCAATTTTTTTATCTT
This sequence comes from Neophocaena asiaeorientalis asiaeorientalis, assembly GCF_003031525.2. Taxonomy (NCBI): domain Eukaryota; kingdom Metazoa; phylum Chordata; class Mammalia; order Artiodactyla; family Phocoenidae; genus Neophocaena; species Neophocaena asiaeorientalis. The sequence goes on from NW_020175199.1 coordinate 4,145,266, forward strand.
TAAAATGTATGCTTTGATAGCACCATGGTATTCCTTTATTAGTAATTTACAACATTGATAGTAACCTCAAATCAACTAGTTTGATAGCTTAAATAACATTTAGTATGCCTGTCTCTGTGCCAGGGACATTTACATAAGATAATTAAAAATCCTCATTCTGCATATTAAGAATTTGCACATTAAGAATCTAAGGTTCAGAGATTCCATAATATTCCAAATTAAAAATAGTGTGTAATTCTTGAAGCCAGTTATCTGAACTCATGACCTCTGTTTTCAAGGCCAATATTAATTGGCAGTATGCTTAGAAATCTGAATTGACCAAGCCATTCTCTTCAGCAGTTGCTTTGTATGATTATGTTCATTATTGACTTCCCATGTTGTTGGGCTGACTGGTTAGTTCAAGCTGTCAGACTTGTTCCACATACACTTTCTCCCTCAGTGAGGGGCTGGGGAGACTTAGACAGAGGGAAAGTTTGGCAAGACTTGAGTCCCTAAAGCTAAAGAGTAATAGATTCTCATCACTCATTGTCCAGAGAGGAGAATGTCAGTTTTACCTCCCTCTCAAGGAGAGAGCTTGTTTATGGTGATGGTTCGACTGATTTTTATGTTTCCATGGTTTACTGTGAAAGAATACATGGGACCAGTGCCATGGGGAGAACGGATAACAAGCATGGTGGTAAAAGCACTTAAGCTGTGGCAGTTTTTTCCCCAGACAACTTTCTGACCAGGGCCTAGAAAGAAATAACACTTGGGCTGACCACTCAGCAGTGGTTCTGCTTGGAAAGCCAGCTTGTTTGGGGGGTACTATTCCAGATCTTGATAATTCGAGTAACCTACGGGATAGGGGGCCAGGAGTTTTTCATGACGGAATTGTCAAGCTGTCAACAAAGTATATCAAATTTTGTTCTATGCACAGTCCCTTCCTGCTCAACCTCCTTTAAGTTACATTTCTTCTGACGCCATATAAAATGGAGGAGCAGGAAGTAGGGATAATTAGCTTTGGGGTTTACCTCCTTATATTTATCTTTAAAATCTGACAACCCATTCATGCGCTGGATATCTCTCTCTGGCTCTTTCAGGTTATTCAACACAGTCCTTGTTTTCTCCATTTAAATAAAAATCATAAGTTAGATACTACTAACATACCATAGTCAGCCACCAATTTGCAGAATTAGGGAGGACAGATGCATTTCAGAAACAGAGCCACTGAATTAAGAGGAGAGAATGGTCTGATTCTTAGTAGAAAGTGGCTGAGGAATAGCAAAGTCTAATGTATTTCTGCCCCTTAGATTTGAGGTTCCTATCCTGCAGAGCCTACATCTTGACTCATTTTCCACCATGAAGATTGACATTGCAGGCCTCATAATAGCTGGTGTCCATAGGCCCCTGAGTAGAAGACAGCTCCTGGCACATAATCTCACCACTAACCCTTCTTCTTCAGGCAGCATGCCTTCCTGTGCACATATATTTGAAGAGAAGCACTTATGGCATTGAAGTCCTGTACTTACGGCCATTGAACCCTCACATCTGTCTTTGGGGATTACTTTAATAATGATCCTAAAAGTAAAATCATAGAATCATGAGAGTGAAAGATGAGTGCCATACATTGTACCTGTACCCCGACTTTTATCTAGCATCTGTGGAAGGAACTTTTCTGTAATGGCATTCATCATTCTAACTTGCTTTTTGGTCACTCTTTTCTTTTTCTCCTTTAAGACTAAATTTAGCTTTTCTAGAATCCAGACAATATAGTAAAAATAAATAAAACCAAAAATATCAAACTGTAATAGAGATGCCAATAATAGTTGAATGCATCATTTTCTGAAGAGCTTTCTATGGAATATAAGTCCCATTAAGATACTGAATAAAAAACATTATTTCAGTATTTTCTGAACTTAGAGATTTCTTTTTCTTTGTCACCTATTAAAATCCCATGGAATACATGAAAGAATGTTTTATTTTCTGTGTAAAAATGTGTCATGACTAAGAAAATGTATAAGGAATGATTGAGCTAGAAAATGAAAGGCTCTTGGGGTTACTTAACCAATACTTAAAATGCTCTACAGAGAGAGAAAAATTATACTACTTTTGCATATAAAGCTGGGTTGTTAGATGGGTAGTAGGAAAGGGGATACATTGGGTACTGTGAGAATTCGAAGAAATATGTGATATAATTTATTTGGGAAGACAAGACTGAAACACAGAAAACAGTTAAGGCCCAGACAGTGAGACACAGAGAAGTTCAGAGAAAAGGAAGATCAATATGGGCCAGACACTTAGGTTGCTTCCATCTCCTGGCTATTGTAAATAGAGCTGCAATGAACATTTTGGTACTTGACTCTTTTTGAATTATGGTTTTCTCAGGGTATATGCCCAGTAGTGGGATTGCTGGGTCATATGGTAGTCCTATTTTTAGTTTTCTAAGGAACCTCCATACTGTTTTCCATAGTGGCTGTATCAATTTACATTCCCACCAGCAGTGCAAGTGTTCCCTTTTCTCCACACCCTCTCCAGCATTTATTGTTTCTAGATTTTTTGATGCTGGCCATTCTGACTGGTGTGAGATGATATCTCATTGTAGTTTTGATTTGCATTTCTCTAATTATTAATGATGTTGAGCATTCTTTCATGTGTTCGTTGGCAATCTGGATATGTTCTTTGGAGAAATGTCTATTTAGATCTTCTGCTCATTTTTGGATTGGCTTGTTTTTTTGTTATTGAGCTGCCTGAGCTGCTTGTAAATTTTGGAGATGAATCCTTTGTCAGTTGCTTCATTTGCAAATATTTTCTCCCATTCTGAGGGTTGTCTTTTCGTCTTGTTTATGGTTTCCTTTGCTGTGCAAAAGCTTTGAAGTTTCATTAGGTCCCATTTGTTTATTTTTATTATCTCCGTTTCTCTAGGAGGTGGGTCAAAAAGGATCTTGCTGTGATTTATGGCATAGAGTGTTCTGCCTATGTTTTCCTCTAAGAGTTTGATAGTTTCTGGCCTTACATTTAGGTCTTTAATCCATTTTGAGCTTATTTTTGTGTATGGTGTTAGGGAGTGTTCTAATCTCATACTTTTACATGTAGCTGTCCAGTTTTCCCAGCACCACTTATTGAAGAGGCTGTCTTTTCTCCACTGTATATTCCTGCCTCCTTTATCAAAGATAAGGTGACCATATGTGTGTGGGTTTATCTCTGGGCTTTCTATCCTGTTAAATTGATCTATATTTGTTTTTGTGCAAGTACCTTACTGTCTTGATTACTGTAGCTTTGTAAACAAAATTGAGTTATTTGTAGTGAGGTGGATGGACCTAGAGAACCCATTGGTTTTTTAAGAATGAAGAAGTAATTAAAAAACAGGGTCCTTACCATTTAAACATTGAGGAGTCCTTCAGTAAGCTTTAAAAACGTATTTCTAAACTTGGACCTATCCTTTAAGAAACTTTCCTAGAAGAAAATTGGCGTGTGCTTCATACAGTGTCTTATAAATGACTTACCTTTTTAAAATTACTGTTGCATTTTAGTATTGTAATCCCTTAGAGGCTTCAAAACTTTTTTTTTTTTTGGACTGCTAAAAACATTGATGTATTTTCATTCTTGTTTGAGAAAGGAACAATAACTATTCATGTTTTCCAGGTAACTAAGCAAGACAAGAACCTCATAAAGCCTCTTTATGACAGATACAGAATTATCAAGCAAATATTGTCCACGCCTTCCCTTATTCCAACAATTGTAAGTCGGGATGTTTGCATTAACTAGAAATCTGTCCTTGTGCTTTGTATTGATGTTTAGTTAGGGAGGCAGCACCATGAGAGTTATAAAGGAGCCTTCTTTGCAGTATATGCTGCTAACAAGGCCAGTTGTTATTTCACAAAGTAGAAACGTGGTCTCCCTGAACTCCAATACTATACTTAACAGTGGCTGATAAATAAAACTATTGTGAAACAGGAATAGATAGCAATTCTATTTTTGAAGCCAGTTATTACACTTGCTTTCATTGCTTGGGTGAGGAGAACAACTGATGGATTTTAGTTTGGCATTACCTAATTTACAACAACACAGCTAGACAGAACAGAGCTGTTCTAGTCTGTGTGTTGTTAATTTTTCTCCTTTAATAAGAATATTGATAGTATGTTCCTTGATATAATGCAGCATTTGTTTTTGGTACCATTTGACCATCTCTGTGCAAGATATAAGTAGATTTATTTCAATAGAAAATATGAATACTGAAACTGAGTTAGACTACTTTTAATAAAGAATGATTTATGGGAATACAGAACTTGAAAAGCACCACACATCCTACTCCATCAATATTAGAACAGTCACTTGCTCAAGATATCAATATTAAAAGAAATATTAACAAATTCAAATTTAAGTATACTCTAGTATATTTATATTTCCACAACTCTAAAGACAAAGACGATAGTGATTCATACTCTTTGAAATTTTCCAATTAAGGAAGCATAATTTAAAATAGGGTATGATTTTCAGATTTCCTTGCAAGAAAATCTTTTGGTTGTGATAAGCATTACCTGAACAGGTTAAGCAGTAACTCAGTTTTGTTTTGGCCTTCATAGAGCTCTTCCCTGAATTTGTCAGTTATCTGGGTATTCTCTGTATCTGAAAGTGGCCCACACCAGGACCGGATTTGGGGTATTTCTGGATGACAAAAGAAGTCTGTGGTCCATCTCATCCTAACCCATATAACTGTTAAGAAGCTGGGGCCCAGAAGGCCTGGGTGAAAGGGAAGAATTACTAGGCAATGCAGCCCAGATCGGAACATATCCTAGATGTCTGTGCCTGCTTTGGCCCAGCAGAGAGATCTGAGCTTGGTGAGCATTTTAGCCCAGGATGGGTGCTTCTTCGCTCATTAACTTCTGCAAGTTTTTTGATGCAACTGAGCAAGAGTTCCTCTTGGTTGCTTTCTTCTTGGTTCTCAGTAGGCACAGGGATCATCTACTGTTTTCATTGTGTTTATTTATGGTTCCCCTTCCTGGTTTTGCTTCCTCAAGAGGCACTTAGCATTTTGTAACTTTATTTAATTCTTCCTATGATAAGCAGGAGGAAGAAGACTCTGATGAAGACTGTCCACAGGGAAGCCAACAACTGTCTTTGCCAAACCCAGCATCCCACCTTCCTACTGGTGACCACCTCACCTACGCTAATGAGACTGAGCCTGTTAGGCTCCTGCTACCAGATGAAAAGAAAGAAATCAAACAACCAGCTCTCTCCATGTCCAATTTACATGAGGCCACCATGTGAGTGTGACTCCTCAGTGTGGAGTCTCCTTTAACTCCTTCTGGTCTGGGGGACATTGTATGTCCATACACACAAAATGCAGAAGAGCTATTACACGCACTAAAAACTGCTGTCCAGCAGAAAGCATAATCTGGTTATCCTTTTAACAGGAAAACTGAGACGACAAAGCCATGAGGAACCAAGGATCCCAATAAGATCCCAAGGATGTCATAAATGCTAATGGTCCATTTGCTACACTTGCGTATCTTTTCAGCAGGGTCTGGCACCAATCTAATGCTTGGCAGTGTGTAAAGCAGAGCTGGCATTTGAAAATGCTGGACCAAAAGGAATTGGGATCCTGTGCTGGGTCAGCAGTTGTCAGGGCCTTTATCTTAGTCTGTTCTATTTAGATAAAATGGTTTCTCCAGACTGGGACTTTAGTCAATGAGCTGACCTTCTTCTCCTAATGGCCACTCAGTCAGGAGCCATTTGGATTTTCATTCGTAGTAGTATTGTTGTTTTTATCATTATTCAGTAGCTGGCACTCCTCTTGATCATTTGGCCTTCTTTGGTTTGTATATTACAGGCCAGATCATGAGATTTTCTTTAACATGTAGAATAGTGTGGTGAGTATATGCCCCAAGATAGGGATGGAGTCCCCATAAATATGAGGCAAGACCAAGCACTAGGCTGCAAGCTGAGATTTTCGTGTGCATATATCAGCTGGCACCCCAATTTCAGCCCAGAGAAGAGTGACCTGTTTGGCGGCAGAACATCAATCCTTCCTTCTTCCCTCCCCTTCCTCCTCTTTCCCTCCCTCCCTGGCTCCCTCTCTCCTTTTCTTCTTCCCTCCTTTTCTTCTCTTTCTTTCTTGGTTGGTTGGCTGGCTGGCTGGCTGTTCTAAAGCAGCTGTTCTTAACTTCTTGGGGGGTGTTGGACTTTTTTGAAAGCAATGGAATTTTTTACTTTTTAGAAAATGCCCATATATCATTTCAGGGAGTTCACAAACTTTCTGGAACCAGACACAAGTTCCCCAGATAAAAATTCCTGCTCTGAAGTATATGACTTTTCTCTCTTGTCTTAGAATGAAGTGAGTAGAATCTGTGACGTAATTATAGCTTTCTCTGGGTCTTTGTTTCATTCCTAAGGGTTTTGCCATTCCCCCTATACTCTAGGTTAAGGGTAGAATTTTCTTTCAAATCTCTCCCTTTTGTGCCTCTTATGTTTAGTCTGTCACCAAATACTGATGAGTATTCCTCCAAAATGTCTGTCTCTCCCTCATGTATTCATGTGGCCTTTACCCTCACCACTTATTATAATGGACTCAGTCTGCTTGCCCCCTGTCTGCCCTTTCCATTTTCCTAGGACATTATTTTCATCAAGTAATGTTCTCAGTGATGTGCTCCCCTATGGTCACGCTCTACATGTGTCATATTTATTCAGAAGACACACTTTTAGGCAGAACACTTCCGTATCATAATATGCTTTTGCTAAATCGGTAACTGCTCATGATGAGCTCTCAGTTATGCCAGAGCATATATCTTTTACCTGATACAGGCCTGTACTTCTTGACCATCTCCGAGAAACTAGGGCTGACAAGAAGAGACTTCGGAAAGCCTTAAGAGAATTTGAGGAACAGTTTTTTAAACAAACAGGAAGGTAAGTGTGGGCAGAGATATTTTTTAAGCTAATATTTCCTAGAGAACTGCTGTTAAGAGTGAGCTGCAATTTTTTCAGGAACAGTGACTTTATGTAAGACATAAATAATTTCCAAAGTGACTTAGACCCAGGATTTGTCTAATGCAACATTTGGGTAGTATCATTATTGGGTATGTTTTATGGGAGGCTGTAACTATCAAGTATGAGACAGCAAAGCTTTAAAACATAAAAGATGAACTCCCCAAATCCCTAACTTTGCATAATAAATCTCATTACAATTGAATGTACCTAAACCTTTAAAAAAAACTATAATATTTAATGTTTCAGCCCATATAACTTCTTTGTTCTTGGTTACTTAGTTCTACAGGTTACTCCCTGCTTTATTAAATAATTCTTCATTTGCTTTAAATATATTCTTTAAGCTTCAGGATCTGCCCTTAATTATTTTATTTCAGGATTTGGTCAAGAGTTCATTCCTATTCTTTCTATCCCTTAACTAAATGTTTAGCTATATCCTCTCTTTTTCTGTGTCAACCCAGTCTCACTATGCACTCCATTAGTTTCTCCTAAATTTTGGTGTATTGTGAACAAAATTATATATTTGCATATATATAAAATCATGAGAAAAGGATTATTAATCTAGTTCTGGGAGAGACAGAGACAAGCCAATTAGCTATCCTGAGCCTGTTTCCACAGTTGTAAGAGGAAATAATTAGAGTTCCTGGGATAACTTTGGGAAGCTATAGTTGTTGTGTGGGACGTCAGTCTTTAAAAAAATTTTAAAGGGTGTAACTTTGCCAAAGTCACGGAGTTATTAGGGTGACAGAGGTAGGAGTCTGTGATACACTGGCTCCTCAGTATTCTTCTCCATCTAGGTATCTGCCTTTCTTGAATCGCTTTGATTTCAGCAGCCTGAGGGCTGCCCTGATGGAGAAGAGACTGTTTTCTAAAAGCGTCCTGAAAGTTTGGTCTACTCACCTCTTAGTAACTTTCTATTTCAGTCTTCCAGGGCTGTTCACTAGGACTGGACCTCTCAAACATTTTGCATTTAGCAAGTACAGATGTAACCCACCTAGTTTTCTAGTGGAATCTTCAAGTTGACTGTTATAAGTCCAAGTTACTTACCTTTCTGCTGATGTTATCTAGTGAGAAATGTTACACGGTTGTTAAATTTAGAATATAAAACATAATTTCTTGTTTTCTTTTTCCATTTCCATTTTTTCCTTTACAAAATTTCCATACAACTTTTACATTTTTTTTAACCTATCTGAACCCAGAAATTTACTTTAAAGAGTTTGAGAACTTCCCAGTATGTTAACTAGTCCTGCCAAATGGGTCTGCAATGGTACTTGGCATGCCTTTGATATACAGGGAAGTTAGTTATGTTATGTGTATAGCATTCTAATGCACCAGTGAGTCCTAAACTCACTTCAGATATGCCTAATACTTGATTGAGGTTATATGCCCTCTTGTGGTAATACACTTAAACTAAATGCAGAAGTAGTGCTATATTACAAGTAAAATCAAATGGTTGAATGGCTAGGAAATATGGATCTTGTTTTCCTAAAATATTTCATTGGCAAGGGTTAACTGTACATAGCTAAAATAACCAGGCAAATGGATTACTAAAAATTTTAAGGTACTATAAGTGTTCTTGGTAATATTCATCGTGTGAGAAGCATAATTATCTAGATATGACATTAACAGTTATGAGCCAGGAACTGTGCTAAACACTTCAGTATGTTTTATATAATGAGAAAACTGCTTAAGGAAATACTTAGCAAAAATTTTCACTCTGGCCAATGAACTCTTGTTTATTAGCTAAAATGGAGTATGAAGGACCAGGGACAATTGCATAATGGCTTATACTATTTCCCTATAAATTAGAACATTTCTTCACTTAGATATGTTTACACAAATTAAGGTGGTATTTAGACACCCAGTTGATAAGTTTGGCTCAGAATATTGAAGGGAGGCAAAGCAATTATGTTAAATAATTGAGACAACATTTAAGAGGAACCCTGTCCAAAGATTTGTGTGCTGTTCTGAGTTCTGAACTAGAAATTTCAGGGCAGTATATGTAGTGTTAAAACACAAGTAGGTAACCGCATTCGTAGGCAATCTTTATAGATTAGCTGTTCTTTTATTTGGAAGTAATATAAATGTATCTTTATCAGTACTGGGAAAAGAGAAGGGGTATAGGTAAAATATTAAGTGTTTTCAGCCATACTAATATTGGAGAGTATCTGTATTTATATTCAGTGGCAATTGTGGTGACCTCACCTGTGTACCCACCCCTTGTATTTCAAAGTCATGGTTGGAAATATTTTAAAAGCAGTTGGCCATCTTTATTAACAAAGGAGGAAAGACCCTTCTGAGATCCTGAAGTAACTACTTTCCTTTAGAAAACATATCCTGGCAATGTATTTTTCTGGGAAGGCAATGGTTTTAACTCCAGATGCTATCCAATTATTCTTCAAAGTAAGTGTCAAGAACATCTGGTAGTTAGAAGTCGTATGTATAAAACTACGTGCATCATCATATGCCTAGTCTTAGTACAAACAGTGTGCAAAGAGAACCACTGAAATTTAGACTCAAATTCCTTAAAACAACTCAGCGATTTTTCTACTATACATTAGCAGAGTTAGCTATTATAATTACAGGAAAACTTAGAAATATTTCATGTTTGTAAGGTTAACCACTTAGTTTCTTCTCCTATTACCATAAATTTATAAGTTATTTCTGTTAATGTAATTTCTGTTGTATCTTTAGGTTAATATTTTAAAATGCAACTATCACTGTAAGGGCTGAACATTCTACACAGGCATGGATCATGGGAGAACGACTAGATAAGAATGCCTTGAGGGTTCTGGTTTTTATTTCCCTCGGAACTTTTCACTTGCCCCAACGTTATATGTTTATGTGCTGGATATATTTGCAAAACACTTAAAATATTTAACTTCTCAGAGTACGGTTACATTGAAACCTAGTAACATGTGGAAGAGGGAGTGAATGAAGGTAAAAGGGAAGGGAAAAAAAGACATGATGAAAAAATCAAGTGGAAACTGCTACCCTGTACTTTTCTCATGTAAGAGTTAGAAAAGGATTTTTAATGACTTGGTTCATTATTAACTAATGGACGATATTTTCTTCTTTGCAGAAGTCCACAGAGGGAAGATAGGATACCAATGGCAGATGAGTACTACGAATACAAGCATATAAAAGCCAAACTGAGACTATTAGAGGTCCTCATCAGCAAGCAAGATGTGGCCAAAACTATTTGAGGTTCAGGAAATGTTTGTGATCACTTTGACCCAAGATAAGTCAAGTTTATTTTCTTCTGCCGTTCTTGCTAAGTAGTTATGACAAATGAAAATTGAAGCACTTTAGTGTATTAGCTGTTTTTAAGAATGGATGGCAAGTGTAATTATAAATGAGTAGAAGGGATTAAAAAGGGAGGAGATAAAACAAGGAACAGTATAATTGGAAAATAAAATTCAGCCTTCTCCAGGCCAGGGAGAAAATGCACAGTCAATATAATTATTTCAGAAAACATCTATTTTATCAAATCTAAATAACACAAAGCATCCACCTGTTAAATGGGCTACTGGTTAAGAAAGTCTACTTAGTGTCCAAAGATTGCTTATATTGACATATGGAAAAGAGCATAATTTTAACAAATCAGTAAGAGGAAGAAAAGAAACTTTATTTTATGTAGGAAGGAATACAGCTAGTAAGAATGTAATTTATTTGAAACTTCTAATAGATTTTTAAGTGATAAAAAAAAAATCTACTACCTTGTTCCTTAAATCTGCTAGGCTTTCAGCACCCTAAAATAGACGAGAATGTGTCACTGATAATTTTTTATTTCTATATAAAAATAGCACATTATTTTATCTGTTACTTAAAATTTTACATTTCTGATTACCAAAGTTCATTCTGATAGCATGTACTTTGTGAATTATCTTTGTCTATATAACAGATGTTTATATTAAAATAAAATATTGTATTAAAATTTGAAAATAGGTATTTTGGATAGATGTGTCTGTAGTATATAATCTAATGTGATCATAGTTATGATTGCTAATCTTTGTTTACTATAAGATTATATAACTATTTTTCCATTGGAAATTTTTTTTTTTAATGTTCCAAGGTCTATACTTTGTGAAGTCAGAAAACTTTCCCATGAACTATATAGTTGTTCTCCATTCTGTATAAAATGGAAGGTTTAGAAATTGTTGCTATGACACCTTGGGAAAGAAGCCAGGATATTTTATTTGCTTCATCCACTTTAGCGTGTGCAGTTTTGTACTAAACCAATCACCTGTTTATTACTTTTGCTTTTGTAAAAAGAAGTAAGAGGTCCACATTTTCTCTTGTACCAACCATGTTTATATTTCTCTTTTCTGTAATGTTTAAGCATGGTGTTGAACACACTCAAAGTTTCACATAGTTTGGATGGGAAGAATATTGACTATTTCTGAAGCAGACTATTTCAGAGGCTTATTGTTTTGTTTTCTCTGTATTTACCTGATATTTTATAAATCAGAATAATGTCCTTCATAAATTTGTTTAATTAAAGTCATCTACTTGTAACAGAACAGATACACAACTATTTGAGGTTTACAAACTACATCTTTGATAAGGGAAATGGTTTCGTGACATGTATACAATTGCTATTAAAATGTAACTCTATATATTCTATAAGATTGTAAATATTTTATACAATACAAATAAAATATTTTTCTATTATATTTATTATGTTGAAACACAGTAGTTGTTTCCTGTTAGCTAATATAAATAACATAAATAACACTGTCAAACAACAAGTTGGAAGTGCTGACAATTCTAGGCTTCAAGATTTAATTCATGCTGCAATTACACCCTTTCATGCGGTTTGGAATAATCCCAATATTTGCTCAGTAGATTAAAATGAGTGCATATTTAAACACCATTTATAAGCCATTATTTTCCATTACTTTGTATTTTGCTAAAGCAGTTTATATAATTGGTTATGTTTGGCATAAAGGAAAAATTAAAACATTGCAGCATCTAGGCAACAGAGTGTCAGAAGGACAACTTTTAGGATATTTCAGCATTGAAAGGAGGGGGAAGGGTAGGGAATAGGAAACACTAAAACAGCTCTGAATGAAATTTGATAAGTGGCATTTGCTTTTGGTGAGAGCGGCATGTGCATGCTTCAGTGGAAGACATCTGGTGATGAAAATGGACAACAGAGGATCAATGCTCCTAAGGGAAGAAAGGGGACTAAGAAAAGTGGGCATTAACGTCCAACACTAATATTACAGGTTTTGCAGCTGGGATCTTTCTTTGCATTTGCAGTAGATAAACTCATAAGCTGATGACCAGTGATTTCTGCCACAGTGCCTAGAGAAAGATCCACAGGGTCAGTGTAAATGACTTCTAAAATGACATCCTGGGCATGGTGGTAAACCAGCATCCCATCTTCTTCTCTGCAGGTCAAAAATTTATTATCCTTGGAATTTAGTTGAGGAAGGCGCTGCTTACAAAATTCATCTCCTGGTGATCCCACAGGGGCAATGACAAGAATCACATAATGATAAGCAGTGTACATACAGTAGAAGTCCCCAAAGTATAAGTTAGTATTGGGGTTAAAAAGTTTTTCTGCTGTAATCTCAAACCTGTATCTTCCATAAGGTGAATCCTGGGGTGGCTTCCCAGTATTGAATTCAGTGCTGCAGCTGAAGAAGATGCCTTCCAATTTTCCACTGATAGGAGAGCCATGGCTACCACTGTTATCCTTGACAGAGGGCTGCATAGCATTCCCATGATGTTCCCTGCAAGAGAAAATAAATGGTCACTGCTTGGTATGACAGTGGTAAAGCTACTGATTTACAGAGTTTAATGGTGATAGGCCTAAAGGTCAACTGTCTACTATTAAAAGCCTGAGTGCTCATCCATCCTACCATCAGATCAAGGAGAATGCATCGTTTAACATTTCCTATAGAAGGCTAAATTTTAGCCTTGACCCTAAGGTAAGGATGCTCTGCTCCAAACCTCAGAGGTCTTTTACATAATAAATTTCCTGACCAGGAAAACCAAAGTGAAATTAGAAATCTTATGGCTGAAACCACATCCATTATATGCCTACTGGATTTTAGAAGTGGCTTGGTGAAGAGAAAACTGGATTAACAATACTGGTTAAATATGTTGAATGTTTTTTTAAAGTATGCCAGAATTTAGATCTAAAATGAATGTTGTCCATGTACATTGGTACAAAAGCATCTTGTTTCTTTTTCTGCTTTAGTTTTTTTTTTTACCCAGACACAGTTTACTAATCAGGCCCTCTTGCCTGCATTTTCCTTAGAATAGAGCTGGTTATCTCCCTTTACCCCACTCTCAGATCTATTCTCTACCCTTTTCACCTTCCACTGTGGGCTAGGACTGTATCATCCAGTTCTTCCTGTTCCTTGGTCCCTTCCATTTCAGTTATACCAATGGGAGGCACAGTAAGAAAAATGGAAGGGTATCCCATGCTCTTGGATTGGAAGAATTAATATTGTTAAAATGGCCATACTATTCAAAGCCATCTACAGATTTAATGTGATCCCTGTCAAATTACCCATGACATTTTTCACAGAACTGGAACAAATAATCCTAAAATTTATATGGAACCATAAAAGACCCAGAATTGCCAAAGCAATCCTGAGGAAAAAGAACAAAGCTGGAGGCATAACCCTCCCACACTTCGGACAATACTACAAAGCTACAGTAATCAGAACAGCATGGTATTGGCACAAAAACAGACATATGGATCAATGGAAGAGAACAGAGATCCCGGAAATAAACCCACACACCTACGGTCAATTAATCTTTGACACAGGAGGCAAGAATACCTAATGGAGAAAAGAGTCTCTTCAGCAAGTGGCATTGGGAAAGCTTGACAGCCTCATGTAAATCAATGAAGTTAGAACACTGCCTCACACCATACACAAAAATAAATGCAAACTGGCTTAAAGACTTAAATATAAGACAGGACACCATAAAACTCCTAGAGGAGATCATAGGCAAAACATTCTGTGATGTAAATTGTACCAATGCTTTCCTATGTCAGTCTCCCAAGGCAATAGAAATAAAAGCAAAGATAAACAAATGGGACCTAATCAAACTTATAAGCTTTTACACAGCAAAGGAAACCAAAAACAAACTGAAAAGACAACCTACAGACTGGGAAACAAATATTTGCAAACAATGCGACTGACAAGGGCTTAATTTCCAAAATATACAAACAGCTCATACAACTCAACAATAAGGAACAAACAACCCAATAAAAAAAGACAGAAGATCTAAATAGACATTTCTCCAAAGAAGCATACAGATGGCCAATAGGCACATGAACATATGCTCAATGTCACTAATTATCAGAGAAATGCAAATCAAAACTACAATGAGATATCACCTCACACCAGTCAGAATGGCCATCATCAAAATGTCTACAAACAATAAATGGTGGTGAGGGTGTGGAGAAAAGGGAACCCTTCTACTCTGTTGGTGGGAATGTAAATTGGTACAGCCACTATGGAGAACAGTATGGAGGTTCCTTAAAAAACTAAAAATAGAGTTAGCATATGATCCAGCAATCCCACTTCTGGGCATATAACTGGAAAAGAAGAAAAAAATATTTTACACCCGAAGACAAGAAGCCACAATGAGTCGGTAGGAGGGGCGCTTCCGTGGTATAATCAAGTCCCATACCCTTTGGGTGAGAGACCCACAAATTGGAAAATAATTATATCCCAAAGGTCCTCCCACAGTAGTGATAGTTCTGAGCCCCAGGTCAGGCTTCATAGCCTGAGGGTCTGGCGTCAGAAGGAGGAGCCTCGAGAGCATTTGGCTTTGAAGGCCAGCAGGGCTTGAGCGCAGGAGCTCCACAGGACTGGGGGAAATAGAAACTGCACTCTTGGAGGGTGCACACAAGATTTCACATACACTGGGACCCAGAACAAAGCAGTGACTCCACAGGAGCCTGGGCTAGACCACCCTGTGTGTTGTGGAGGGTCTCCTGGGGAGGTGTGGGTTGGCTGTGGTGCAGAGGAGGGGCAAGGAGACTGGAGGTGGAGGCCCCATAAAATATTGATTGGCACGAGCTCTCCGAGAGGTGGCCATTTTGGCACTGAGACCTGGCTCCACCCAACAGCCTGCAGGCTCCAGTGCTGGGATGCCTCAGGCCAAACAACCAGCAAAGGGAGAACACAGCCCCAACCATCAGCAGACAGGCTGCCTAAAGCTGTACTGAGCTCACAGCCACTTTAAACACACCCCTTGACATGGCCCTGTCAACCAGAGGGACAACACACAGTTCCACACACCAGTGGGCAGGCAGCAGTCCCTCCCTCCAGGAAACCTGCACAAGCCCCTGACCCAAACTCACCCACAAGGGTGCAAACACCAGAAGTAAGAGAAACTACGATCCTGCAGCCTGCGGAAAGGAGACCGCAAACACAGAAAAGTCAGACAAAACGAGACGGCAGAGGAGTATATTCCAGATGAAGGAACAAGATAAAAACCCAGAAGAACAAGTAAGTGAAGTGGAGTTAGGCAATCTTCCCCCAAAATAATTCAGAGTAAAGATGATCCAAGATCTTAGAAAAAGAATAGAGGCACAGATCGAGAAGACACAAGAAATGTTTAACAAGTCTTAGAAGATTTAAAGAAAATCAAGAGCCACTGATGCTAATATGGCTTCAGTTAATAGAGCTTTTTAAAAAAGCAATGTTGAAAAACTACCCATGCCTTGGCAAGTATATATTTTTTATATATATATATATACTGCAGTATATGTATATATACTGCATCAAAATATAACTTACATGAATTTTACAACTATCATAGAAAATCCAACAAAGGTAAATTTCCTTGTTAGTAAATACATCTTTTATACTAGTATATTGGAATCAATCATACAATAATTTTTTTCCATTTTCCATGCTCCCCGTCTTTATCTTTTTTCTTCTTGGAAGAATTTTTGAAGACAGATGGAGCAAATTCTAGAGTATCTAAGGTCCTGAAAACAGGTCAATTCCCACCCAAAGGACAGAGACAAATCAGAGAAATAGTGACCTCCAGTGGCCACCTAAAATAGACACTGGCAATGTTCCGGGAATCTAAACCTAGTACCAAACATGTATTTATTTATTCTATTGATGTATTATTTACTGTTAAACAAAATAGCAACTGTGGATCTTTTTTATTTCTAATTTTATGTTTAACAAATATAAAGAAGTACCTTTTTTGTTAAGTCATATATGGTCATTCCTATTCAACAGTTGACAAGTATAATAATTTGTGTTCTATCTCTCAGCTCATATTCACTTAATTTAGTGAATGGCATCTACTATGAATTATATAGATTGAAGGGTAAATAATTTGCCAGCAAAGAGAATTATGGACTGAACTTTACAGGATATTCAGACATAAGGCAGGAATAGTTTTCACGATCAAAATATATCAAAATACATGATATTGCAAAGTACTTAATTTGAAGAACACACATGCCTAAATTCACCTTTCTCTCTTTGATTCTCTTTGCATGTTCCACAGCTTGGAGTTTATTTAGATCTGTAACCATGATCTTGATTTAAGAAAAACTGGAGAGTTATGAAACAAAAAAACCACAACAGAACTTCCTAATTTTTTTTCACATAAAATCCTGTCAAGAATACTTTAGAGTTTACAAAGTGAGATCAAGGCTTTTAAAATGACAAATTATAGGGATTGCTGTGTAAAAGTTTTAGAACCTATATCAATTTAAAAGCTTCAGTCTCACTTTAAAACACACCCCTGCCTATTTACTCTCTTGAAATTTTCTTCTACAAATATGAAAGGGCTGTAAGTATTAAAACTACTTGTGACATGGAATTCTTTTGAATTCTTGGAAACTGCTTTCAGGGACAAACACAGGATATCTTAGAAATACTACTGAACACTAGAATTTAAAGGTAAACAAAGGAGATTTTCCTCATGAATAATTAACCCAAGATAATGGCTGAGAGATTTCTACGTAGGCAGAAGCCCGAAAATCCCACCTGATTCACCGTGTTTCATGAACCAGTCACCCTTTTATTCTCTCATTTTCAATGACCCACAGGAAGAGGAGAAAATTTAGTAGTTGGTATGAGACAGAAGGCACTGAGTTATTGGGAATTGGAGGAGTGTGTATCTGTACAAGACATGCTCACCAATCTTAACCCTGGAGGTTTAAGATCTTCCACTCAAATAGACAGGAACTGGTATTACAAGTGATCATGGAAAGGAATCTAAGTGAAGTGGAAAAAAATCCCATGATCTGATTTTTTCTACTTAATTTTTCTGGGAAATAAAGTCATAGTATAATTATTTTGAGAAGAAAACTAAAAATTGCTATTTCACAGAAGCAGACTCAAGAGAAACCTGAGCCTAGAATTTGGGATGGCACTTAGTAAAGCAAATCAGTATATATATGTTTGGATTCTTACCGAATATAGTCAAAATATTCTTTGTGCTGGTTACGATAAAAAACAGAAAATTTAAGCATCCGTCCTGCAATCACTTCGGCCTTCTCCAACAGTTGTGTTAGATGAACTTTTGAATAGTCTGAAAAAAACAAAAAGTCTGTTATTAAAAATACATTATCAGAAGTATCAACTACATGCTTAATAAATTGTAGATTATTAAAATTTACTTTTAGGAAATTCATATTAGTGAATAGGAAACTGCACTTAAAAAAGAAAACATTCATTGTCTTTGGCACACGTTTTCTTTCTACAAAAATATTTTTGTTATAGTTTATGGTTGCTTTTATGAATACCCTTGCATTTTTTTCACTCATTGAAATTAAAGATCCTGAAACCAAAATGTTAAATAAGGAATACAGACTCTGCATAACCTGAGTAATGTCAATCAGCACCATAGTAGCCTTTCTTCAATCAGCTGATGAATCAAATAAAAGAAACTCGTAACCTGCAAGCAATAGCAAATAGAATTTAAAGGAGTAATAATAATAATGTTCATTTAATTTACTCCCTAAATCTATGAGGTTGGCAAGGTAGATTATGACCATTTTATTGACGCAGAGATTGAGGCTTGTCACAGTTTAATGATTTGCCAAATGTTCATAAAGCTAGTAACTTAGAGACTAGGTCTCTGGCTCCTAGTTGGTAGTTTCTGAGTACATAAGACTCGTGAAAGTTTAAAGCATCTCTCAAAGTAATCTGATCTTTTCCCAACTTTTTGTTTTGAAAACTGAGGACTGTTGCCAAACTCCTGTACTAGAATCTAAGCAAAAATTTTGGTCTATAAAGATTTTAAGACTTTTCAAACAAAAGCAACCTAGTTGAACTACTCATGGCAGCATAGTTTGTTCACTCACTGCTTCAGTGGCTCAACAAATATTTATTTAGATCAGAACATGATGTACAAGGCATCATGCAAAATTAAATGATCAGGTTAAAAGATAAAAAAATTATTCTTCTTTCTCTCAAAGAATTCACAGTCTAAGGGAAGAAGTAAATATATAGACAACTATGACTTATTATGGGGTTTCATCTCTGTCATGGATTAGCCTAGAAGTAGTCAGTGGCATTCTGTTTTATCTCCAATACTTTGCCCAGTGCACAGCATACAATATGTGCTTAATAAATTTTGAGTGAATTAGATGTATAGATTAAAAGACAATATATATAAAATAGCTTTCTCAAAATTTACGCAGTCAATGTTATTGATAAAGCTTAGGTGAAACAGGGCTCTGAATTATTTTAATAAACTGAAACAACAAGCTTTGAACAGCCTAAGTTCCCCTTAGATTTTACTCATAAAAATAAAAATGCAATATAATTTATAGAAAAATATTGTGGAACATTTAAAATAAGCTGGCATTTTCCTTATTATTTACCCCATAAATTCCTTAGAAGAATTATGGGATGTATTTGAATAAAAGAGCAATACGGGATCAATCTAAAGGAAAGAAAGAAGACAAAAAGGTTTTTCTTTATATACATAGAAATAAAACATGTACTCATGTAGTTACATAGATTATAGAAAAGAGTGAATGTGTGCATCTAGATAGATGGATATTTCTGAACTGAAAATGCCAAAGGTCTTCCTTAAGCTAAAGAAAAAATACTATTTCATGCCTTTTCCTAATGTCAAATGGGGTTTTAGCAGGTAAATAGTAGCTCTTTTTTTAAAAAATGAACAAATACTATGATGCTGTTTGGTGCTGTCCTATGGAAAATAGCTTGTATTAAAATAATGTCAAAAGATACCATGTCTTACTGTGTCTACCTCCCTGGTAGGATGCAATAAAAGTAAATGGAAAGATGTGAAACGTAAGGTAGATTCCAAGGAGGAATTTTAATTCAGGAAAAAAGTTGAGGGGATATATTAATTCTAATGTGACACACCAAATACAGGTAAACATGAGAATTCTTTACACACTATTAATACAGCATTGAAATCTTTAACTATTTAATTACTGATTACTGGACTATCATATATACCATATTTCATCTATTATAAAATGTATTTTTTTTCACATTTTAGCGTCTCTGGCATGAGTCTGACAATAAATGTGATAAGAAAACAGTTTCATAGTTTAATTGGCAGTTTAATGTTTTCTTAGCAATACCTAAAATGGTGGATCTTATAATCAATGACATCTTAGGAAGAAATATAGTACCAGAGAGATACTATTTTCCTTGCTCTAATACACTGAGATCCTTAGCAATAAAGAATGTTGTAATCCTTAGCAACTTCCTCATAGAATAAACAAAAGGGGTTTGAAGATAAATTAATGTTTTCTTAGCAATACATAAAATGGTGGATCTTACAATCAATGACATCTTAGGAAGAAATATAGTACCAGAGAGACACTATTTTCCTTGCTCTAATACACTGAGATCCTTAGCAATAAAGAATGTTGTAATCCTTAGCAACTTCCTCATAGAATAAACAAAAGGGGTTTGAAGATAAATTAATGTTTTCTTAGCAATACATAAAATGGTGGATCTTACAATCAATGACATCTTAGGAAGAAATATAGTACCAGAGAGACACTATTTTCCTTGCTCTAATACACTGAGATCCTTAGCAATAAAGAATGTTGTAATCCTTAGCAACTTCCTCATAGAATAAACAAAAGGGGTTTGAAGATAAATTTGAAGTTAACTTAAAATTAAACTCTCATCCGTTCTACATATCCACATGAGAAGTTTTATACTGAGTTTGAAATTAAGAAGAAAACAGAAGATATTGAGATAAAGCAGTAGCTAAGCACATCCTGAGTCTGAAATAAATCTAGTATGAGGCTATGGGGAAAAAAAATAGCTGATTTATCTGAAGGATGCCTCAGCTGGGGAAAGTTGCTAGGCAACCTGCAATAGGTGAGGCAAACTGTTTTTATGACTTTTTCTACAAGCTCCTGTGTGTTGAAACAGCCTCTCTCTCTAAGAGACAAAAAGAGTGGGTGACAGATGTGTTCAGGTAGAGATATTTTTGTGTACCTTCACCACCTATTTAAGTGCTCGATAAATATTTGTTTCTTGAATGAATGAATTAAAAAAATAGATAAATGCATAAGATGAATGGTAACATTTACAACCCAGTGGGCTATTAAGGTACAGTTCAAAATCAAAGGGGATGGGTTTCTACATCAGATATCCCAATCCCAAATGGCTATGAGGTCCTTTTTTTTTTTTAACATCTTTATTGGAGTATAACTGCTTTACAATGGTGTGTTAGTTTCTGCTTTATAACAAAGTGAATCAGTTATACATATACATATGTTCCCATATCTCTTCCCTCTTGCGTCTCCCTCCCTCCCACCCTCCCTATCCCACCCCTCTAGGTGGTCACAAAGCACTGAGCTGATCTCCCTGTGCTATGCGGCTGCTTCCCACTAGCTATCTATTTTACTTTTGTTAGTGTATATATGTCCATGCCACTCTCTCACTTCATCCCAGCTTACCCTTCCCCCTCACCGTGTCCTCAAGTCCATTCTCTACGTCTGCGTCTTTATTCCTGATCTGCCCCTAGGTTCTTCAGAAGCATTTTTTTTTTTTTTAGATTCCATATATATATGTGTTAGCATACAGTATTTGTTTTTCTCTTTCTGACTTACTTAAGTCTGTATGACAGACTCTAGGTCTATCCACCTCCCTACAAATAATTCAATTTTGTTTCTTTTTATGGCTGAGTAATATTCCATTGTATATATATGTGACACATCTTCTTTATCCATTCATCTGTCGCTGGACACTTAGGTTGATTCCATGTCCTGGCTACTGTAAACAGAGCTGCAATGAACACTGTGGTACATGACTCTTTTTGAATTATGGCTTTCTCAGGGTATATGCCCAGTAGTGGGATTGCTGGGTCATATGGTAGTTCTATTTTTAGTTTTTTAAGGAACCTATGCAGTACTTTCTAATGAAGCAAAGACACACACACACACACACACTCTCTCTCTCTCTCTCTCGCTCTCTCACACACACACATGACACTAGTTTAGGGATGGATTATCAGCATTCAAGTCAAAAATCCAGTAACATATCTGCTAGGTAAAGTCATTGCAATCTGCCTCCATTCCCTTAAATTAGAGAATGATGTTCCTGGCTTTTTTCTTTCAAGACTGTGAAAGTAAGAAATAAAAAAAAGAGGAAGGAAAAAGCTCTCTCTCTCTCAAAATGAATCGCAAAATATGCTGAGTATATTTTTATACTGCATCAATTTTTATTTGCAAAGCCTTTACTTTGAAAAATCAGACTGTGCATGTAGCACAGAAGTAATTTAATGCCATTACCCAGTTTTTGCTGAGAACCTCCACTCCTTCAAATCAGTTTGTTCTGTCACATGATGCTACTGGCAATGCAAAAATGACCAATGCAATATATATCACTTCATAATTATAAAAAAGAATGTATTTTCTATAATTAGTTTTCCAGGAACTATTAAATAAGGTGTTTTTTTTTCTGTATTTATACCCAGTTCTCTTACCTGCTGTGCAGAATTCTATAATTTCACTCCATTCAGACACAACATAATCACCATCAACTTGTTTTGAGGCGGTCTGCACTGCTACTGTATACTCAGTTCTTGGGCTCAAAAACCAGTGTCCACGGACAGTCATCGGCAAGGGAACAGCTTTTGCCACCAGTTTTGTTGGAACATCCTAAGCAAGGAAGAAAGAAAAGTAGGAAGAAAGGAAGGGAGGGAGGAAGGAAATGAATTAATTCAGTAGTATAACTTGAATCAATTGTAAACAATGTGGAGTAACATTAAATTCTTGGCTGATGACACAAGTTTCCTTTTTAAAGATATTTAGCAATTACTATGTTCAAATCTCTTATTCTTCAGATGTAAAAATTAAGGCCCAATTTGATCAAGAGACATGCCAAGCTCATACAGCTAAGCTAATGACATAAATGTACTCGGATTTATTTTCTTGATTTCTAGTATAATGTTATTCTCTGTACACTCCTTAATAAGCTCCTTAAAATGCAATATTCTAATACTAAATGATAAAATACAAAAAAGTGAAATAAAAATTCAACAGATTTAGCATTTTAAAATATTATATTTGTTTAATATATACTATGCAATAATTTTATCAGAGTAGCCCATTACTAAATATTTTATATGTCAAGGGACAGAATGTTTTTTAAATAAATATTTTTAAATGATTCTGTTTTACATACAAATGAGGTAACATTTGCTTTACTTGTATTCAAGTATGGAGCCTATGTGTCACAGAAAAGTTTAGGTATTTTTAAACAATGATTAATAAGGTAAATAAACCTGCTAGTTGAGCATTCATTATATTTCCAAAGATATGGTATTCTAAGTATGGAATGAAGAAAGGGGGTCAAATCTTGACTCCTCACCATTTAATACTAAATATTTCAAAGCTAATTTAAGAAAGCAAATGTCAGCAAAGAGGATATCCAACACTAGAAGGAATAATTAAAATTGGAACATGGGAAAATAATGACATCAATCTTGTTCTCTCTGTCACACTTATCTGTGTGTATAAGCCTCACTTACCATTAGTATGTGTAATTACACATCTAGTAAAATGCATAATTCCCAGATAAGACAATTCTTACAAAAGATTTGCCAAGTTAAAATTTATTATCAGTATTAAAATAAGATCAGTTTCATATCAGTGAAAATACTGAAACGTAAGAAAGAATTCTTAAGCCAGATTACTATTATCCTCTCTACAGCTACATCTGAAGGAATGTATGTATCAGAAAAGATATGTGATAAGCAGACAGGTAAGAGAATAAATATCAGAGAATTGTTACATGTCTAAAACACCTAAAGGTTAATTTTTAATTCTCAAACCATAAAATAAAATTGACCACATAAAGCAATTTTTTTCAGCCCTTAGGTATTTTAACAAATATCCTATAGTCTATAAGCTGCCATCACATTCTTCATTTGGCAGTTATAGGGAAAAATGTGTGCTTCAGTGGAAAACTGTGAATTGACTACAGCACACTCTTCTGGCTATCTTCTGATTTTGTGGAATCTATTTTACAACTCTGTAATTTGTAGACTACTGATAACAATTCAGTTATTCTTGTCTAAGTACATGTAAGTGAATTTTGCCCAGTGGAAGTAAAACCCTCCTTGCCTGCCCTTGCTCTTCCCCCACCCCATACCAGTTTTGCCTCCACTTAAACATTTATTTCAATATCCTGATCCATAAAAATGTCTTTTTCTGGATCATCCTTTGAATTGGCTGTAATACCTCATCAGTTACCTCATTAATGTGTTAAAGAAAATCTTTAACACATGTTAACTTTTATGTCTGTATGAGAGTCAAGATTTCAGCTTTCCCAGAAAAAAAATGTATTTTACCCATATATTTGGCATTTCATTTTCTTACACAATTTCTTGAAGGAATAGGGCTTTTAAATGACATATAATTTTTATTCTTCCCCATGTCAAATATATCATATTAGTAATTAATAGAACATTATTCCTTTTTTCAAAATGTCCTCATACTTAGAAAGCTTTAAGATACAAATGAATATAAGGATGTTTAGAATTTTACCTTGTGTTTAAATTTATTGGAGTTCTTGTTCTCTTTCTTATTGAGGTCAATGAAATAGTGTGTAATACGGTCTTTTGATTTTGAATCCATTTCCCATGAAATCTTGAATGAGTCACACGTAATGTTGCTTATTTTGATGTTATGTGGTACGGGAAGTTCTTCCATCTCTGCTATGCCACTGTCTTGTGATTTGTTTCCTGCAAGAAAACAATGCACAGATAATTTCCAACTAATGGATTTTTTCTAGTTTGCAAGACCATTAGCTGTGTACCTGTTTCTGAACTCACCTAATTACTAAATTTGAGATTTCATTTTGTTCATGAAGTAATTTGAGTGTTAATGATAGTAAAACTATCATTACAAGATCATATTACCAACAAAATGCATAAATGAATTAGTCCTTACCACCTCTACGTTTTCAATTCCTTTTCCAATTTCTGCGTTCACAGAAATAAAAACAATAACACTGGTGATCCATCTTTCTAATCTATGAAAGATTAGCCTTACATGGTAGGTTCTGCTGAAAGGTCCCAAGTGACCATTTTTCTTACATGACCAATCGATTCTGCTCTAAAGTAATAATACTAGGTGTTTTAAGCCAGATGAAATCAGAAATGTTGATAATGAAACAATCCAGTCAAATAAAGGCAATGTTTCTTTAAAAAAAATCTGAGGTATCAGTGAGTCTATAAAAATTACTCTCCCTTCCCCCTTTTGGAAATTTATATATAGAAATAGCATGTAATGTTTATGCTACGTACATAAATAATATCAAAGACCATTCTCTTAACAGTTACTATGTGAAGGATTACTCTAGGAATCTTTTTACCTGCTGTATCTTCCTAAATTTAATTTTGAATGCTGAAACAATAGATAAGGTTAAAAGAAAGAAAATGACTGCCATGTTGATTGATATCATTAAAATCTTGAAGAACGCATCTGACGTCTAGTTACTTTACAGACTATGTCCTACATTTCCAATTAGAGAAAATGTTATCACTTTGGCTAATATTATAGAGCAGAATATGATGGATGACAGGACAAAAAGAGAAAATATAGACTTACCAAGTTTGTTTCATATGTAGGAAAGACTGAGTGAAAATTTACTCCACTTCTCCTTCCTATGTTCCCTTCCCCCAAGCCAACATAAAATTCAGTGCCCAAGAAAAAAGTGTAATTGTTATTTATGTTATAAAAGTTGTAGGTCATAAATCAGCTACATAATTTGTTCCTTAAAAGAATAAACAGGGACTTCCCTGGTGGCACAGTAGTTAAGAATCCGCCTGCCAATGCAGGGGACATGGGTTCGATCCCTGGTTCGGGAAGACCCCACATGCTGCGGAGCAACTAAGCCTGTGTGCCACAACTACTGAGCTTGCACTCTAGAGCCCCTGAGCCACAACTACTGAGCCTGCGTGCCATAACTACTGAAGCCCACGCACCTAGAGCCCGTGCTCCGCAACAAGAGAAGCCACTGCAGTGAGAAGCCCGCACACCGCAATGAACAGTAGCCCCTGATCGCCACAACTAGAGAAAGCCCGCGTGCAGCAACAAAGACTCAACAGAGCCAAAAATAAATAAATAAAAAGAATAAACAAATCTTGATCGACAATAACTGAAAGGAACAACAATCAATGTAGCAACACCTTCCACTTCCATAAGAGCTTGTGCTCTCTGCCCCCATACTCCCATCTCAATTACTGATATAAATCTTTTGATATTCCCAGTCTTATTAAATCATTCACCTATGTTCTCTCATCCCAAGCTGTCTTGTGGCCAGAGGAACCCGATGACAGTCAAAGACTAATTTCGAAATAACTGAAGTTCTTTATTGTCATTTCTTGAACAATACTTTTAAAAATCCTTCTTTCTTCTCTCATGTACTCCCTCACACCCAGGCTTTCCCAGATTCCCACTCCATAAAACTCCTAGAAAAATTGCTCCCTCACCCTTTTTTCCCTCCCCACCTGCCCTCGTAGAATCTCAAAATTGCTTCCTGCTAAAGCCTTTCAGAAGTCAAGTGTAGGGAAGAAACAAAGTGGAATCTCTTTAGTGGCCTTGGGAAAGGGAAAGGCAATAAATATACAAACAGTAATTTTTGTTCTATTTATAAAAGCTCACATTTTAACCTATTATTCTGACTGCAGTTATCTTTAAAATGTAAGCAACGTTAAATGAAAAACTTTCTGGACTAATAGCAGAAATTTCTGTACAAATTATATGCATTATGAGGAGGAATCAAGATGCCTGAGGAGTAGGATGTGGAGCTCACCTCCTTCCACAAACACATCCGAAACACATCTTCAAGTGGAACAATTTGCACAGAACATCTACTGAACACTGGCAGAAGACTTCAGACTTCCGAAAGGGCAAGAAAACCTCCACATAAGGACAAAAGAAAAAGAAAAGAAAAAGAAAAGAAAAAGGAGTTGGGATGGGACCTGTGCCCCAGGGAGGGAGTTGTGAAGGAGGAAAGGTTCTCACACCCTAGGAAGTCCCCTCACTGGCAGGGAGATCAGCCTGGACGAGGGGGAGCGTCAGGGCCTCTGACAAGAGTGCAGCAACCAGTTTGCGGAAAGCAAAATGGAGTGACCTACTGCCACCCTGTGCTCCCTAGCCTGAGATGCTCATCCACTGGTACGGGTGGGGGCTGCGTGCTGAAGCTTGGGCTTCAGAGGTCAAACCCAGGGAGAGGAACAGCGTTGCCTGTGGGGAGACAGCCTGAAGAGGCTGGACTGTGGCAACTGAGGGTGTATTTGGAAGAACCTGGGCATGCCAGAAGGGCAAGTCACCATTACTGGGGGGTGCACAAGGACAGGGTGGGACTGCCATAGGAGCTTCTTTCCCTGTGTGCATGCTCTCAGGCAACAGAACACCAAACTATATGAGCTCTTGGGGCGGGCATGAGCTGCTACCGTCATCATGGGCTCCAGAAGTGGGCATGGGCTGCTACCAAAACTAGGGGACCTGTGCGCAGCCGCCAATTGCTGTCCCCACTGTCCTGGGGGTGAGTGGGCCCTGCAGCAGCTAGGAGACCTGGGAACAGAAGCTAGTTGCTGCCCCTGCCGTATGGGGAGCATGCACGGGGGGTGAGCAGGCACCAATCACCGTCCCTGCTGTCCCGGGAATGCGTGGGCCGTAGCCACCACTGGGAGACCCAGGAGCAGGTGCCCATTGATGCCCCTGCTGTCCTGAGGGCACATAGCCAGTGCTGCCACTGAGAGACCCATGGTTGGGGGCGGACCACTGCCCCTGCCATACCAGGAGAGCATGCAAGGGCCGCTGCACCTATGCACCCCATATCAAAGGGATAATGGCCAGTACACACTGATGAAAGAGGCAGAAAGCATCCAAACTAAAAGTAGCCCCTCAATTCTGGACAAGATGGTGGAGTAGAAGAACTTGAGCTCACCTCCTCTTACAAAAACACCAAAATCACAACTAACTGCTGAACGACCATCAACAAAAAAGACTGGAACCTACCCCCCAAAAAAATTTTACACCCAAAGACAAAGAAGAAGCCACAACGAGTTGGTAGAAGGGGCACTTCCATGATATAATCAAATCCCATACCCTTTGGGTGAGAGCCCCACAAATTGGAAAATAATTATATCCCAAAGGTCCTCCCACAGTAGTGATAGTTCTGAGCCCCAGGTCAGGCTTCATAGCCTGAGGGTCTGGCGTCAGAAGGAGGAGCCTCGAGAGCATTTGGCTTTGAAGGCCAGCAGGGCTTGAGCGCAGGAGCTCCACAGGACTGGGGGAAATAGAAACTGCACTCTTGGAGGGTGCACACAAGATTTCACATACACTGGGACCCAGAACAAAGCAGTGACTCCACAGGAGCCTGGGCTAGACCACCCTGTGTGTTGTGGAGGGTCTCCTGGGGAGGTGTGGGTTGGCTGTGGTGCAGAGGAGGGGCAAGGAGACTGGAGGTGGAGGCCCCATAAAATATTGATTGGCACGAGCTCTCCGAGAGGTGGCCATTTTGGCACTGAGACCTGGCTCCACCCAACAGCCTGCAGGCTCCAGTGCTGGGATGCCTCAGGCCAAACAACCAGCAAAGGGAGAACACAGCCCCAACCATCAGCAGACAGGCTGCCTAAAGCTGTACTGAGCTCACAGCCACTTTAAACACACCCCTTGACATGGCCCTGTCAACCAGAGGGACAACACACAGTTCCACACACCAGTGGGCAGGCAGCAGTCCCTCCCTCCAGGAAACCTGCACAAGCCCCTGACCCAAACTCACCCACAAGGGTGCAAACACCAGAAGTAAGAGAAACTACGATCCTGCAGCCTGCGGAAAGGAGACCGCAAACACAGAAAAGTCAGACAAAACGAGACGGCAGAGGAGTATATTCCAGATGAAGGAACAAGATAAAAACCCAGAAGAACAAGTAAGTGAAGTGGAGTTAGGCAATCTTCCCCCAAAATAATTCAGAGTAAAGATGATCCAAGATCTTAGAAAAAGAATAGAGGCACAGATCGAGAAGACACAAGAAATGTTTAACAAGTCTTAGAAGATTTAAAGAACAAACACTGATGAACAATACAATAACTGGAATGAAAAATACACTAGAAGGAATCTATAGTGGAATAAATGAGGCAGAAGAATGGGTAAGTGAGCAGTATCAGAGACCTCTTGGGTAGCATTAAATGCAATAAATTCACATTATTAGAGGCCCCAGAAGGAAAAGAGAAAGAGAAAGAGAAAGTTCCAAGAAATTATTTGAAGAGATTATAGCCAAGAACTTCCCTAATGTGGGAGAGGAAACATTCAGTCTCGAAAGCATAGAGTCCCATGCAGGATAAACCCAAGTAGCAACAGGCCAAGACACATGTTAATCAAACTGACAAAAATTAAAGACAAAGAAAAAATATTAAAAGCAACGAGAAAGCACAAATAACATACAAGGGGTGGTGACTTCACTTTGGCCGCTGTGCAGTACTACCGTTAGAGGCTCTAATTCCCTGAGACTTTAGAGTCTCAGGCCACTTGAGGCATGTGAGGCGAAATGGTTCTGGGCAAGAGGATCAGGTGGTGGCAATGGAGGGGCCACCGCCATCTCAGGATACCTGTAGGGAAAAAGCCTGAGGGGCCCTCTCAGTCGTTGGAGACTGCGCTTTCTTCCTTTGCCGGGCCCTGCCTACCGCGAAGATGAGTTCGGCCTGGGTCACTTCTTTCAAGAAGGAGCATATCTGGATGTATCTGCAGGCACTCAACTTTGAGCCGGGCTCGGTGACTATATAGCTGGTGGAAAGATCGTGTTGCACAGGCACCTCGGAGTGAACATGTTTGACAAGTTGAACAGTGATGCCTTTCAGATAGCTTCTTATTTTTTGTTTCAAACCCTTGACCAGTCTCTCACTAAAGAAGTTTTCAAACTTTGTTGGCCTCCATTTGACCAAAAATGTGATACTGAATTCCGAAAACATTGCTGTGAATGGTTAAAAAAGATTTCTGCTGAATGTGGAAGTAGCTTTCCTCAAGTTGTTGGTTCACTATTTCTTTCTCCTGGTGGTCCTAAGTTTATTCATCTGATGGATCACTTTGCAAGTTTTGTTGCAATAAATTATATAAAAACCCATTCTAAAAATTCTTCTGTACATTTTAGAGATATTTAACGTAAAGCCACAAGATTTGTGCAAGTGCATTGCCAGATGCCATGTAGCACATAACAGAGTTTTACAAATTTTGCAAAGAGAAGATTGTTACCCGAAAATGCACAACTATCAGTTAAACAAATACGAAATTTGAGATCAGAATGTATAGGACAGCAAAACCAAATTAAAAAAATGGAACCCTATGATGACCAAATTAATATACAAGAGAAAATTCAAAAGGGTCGGTCTTTGTGGGCTTCAGTGAATGAAACACTCATGGCTTTGGAAAAAGAGAAGTTGTTAGTTCAGTCCTTAGTCTGGTTAGCCAATATACTTTAGATGGAACTAATGTTGCTATCAATATTCCAAGGCTCTTACTTGACAAAATTGAGAAACAAATGTGTCAGCTGCACATAGGAAATGTTTAAGAGGCTGGAAAATTGAATCTCTTAACAGTTATTCAGTTTTTAAAATGAAATCTTGAAAGTAATGAAATATGAACATCGTCAGGCTAACCAAGCAAGACTGGCAATAGACCTTCACTTCCTCGAAAAAGAGACCAAATTTCAGAGAAAGAGTGTCAGATCTGAAGCATATGAGGTATAAAATAAAAGAAGATCTCACAACTATAAGACATTCTATTGTTGAAAAACAAGAAGAATGGCATAAAAATTGGAAAGAATTTCTCGACCTCCTTTCAGTCTAATTAAAAGTTGGACTCCAGCTGTGGATCTTTTATCACCTATGTCTACCCTTTCATTTGATCCTGCCTCAGAAGAAGCATATGCGAAGAGTATTCTGGGTACCCTGGTACCCTGCTTCACTTCCAGATACACCTAAGCAACATATCCAGGAAAATGATTGCAGAAGGGCAAGTGATATAGTGGAAACTAAATGTGATCTAGCCAACAGCCCTGCTTCTTTCCTGTTGCAGCCCATTTCACCATCAGATAGAAACAGTGTTACACTACTTGAAAAGGACACAAAGTCGACAACTCCTAGAGAGAAAAATGAAACAGTTTCTAAGAAAACACCAGAACTTGAAGTGGAAGACTCTTCATCATCAAGTATTGCGGAGTAGTGCATTTGGAGGGTCTCTGCCAGCTAAAAAAAGTGATCCATTCCAAAAAGAGCAAGATCATCTGGTAGAAGAGGTTGCAAGGGCAGTTTTATCTGATTCACCACAGCCTTCTAAAGGAAAAGAAGTAATATTAGAGGAACTAATTGACTCTCTAGTTTCTAACCCATTCTTAACAAGGAATCAAATCCCCCGAACTCCAGAAAACTTGGTAAGTGAAAGCAGGAGCTCATGGAGAAAAGCTGTCAAAATAGAAGATAACAGAAGTACAGAACCAATTCAAATGGATACAGAACATACAGAAGTATTGCCAGAATCCTTACCTGTGGTGCATAATCAAAGAGTTTAACATGGCCAGTTTTTTCTCAGCAACTACTGTGTCCGATTCTAGCCATTCTCATTTGCCTGAAGAGAAAGTTGTTTCAGATTGCCTCAAGTGTGTGCTTCAGAAACCTGTGCTGACCAGTTGCATAGGTGAACCAACAAAACAAAATCTGTCAGATTTGTTAAATAAGGACATAATTTGTAAGCAAGATTTGGAATGTACAGCTTTACAGAACAAGCTTTTAGAAACTAGCCAAATAGAGACATTCTCCCCTGCTGTAGGCAATAGGAGAGATGTGATAGGTAGCAGTGAAGAAGAGTATATTAAAATATCAGACCACTCGAAAGCTTCTTACAAAGATCTTTCCATGCATAAAAGTATGTTATGGAACTCTTTTCAGATATCAAGTGGAATTAGTTCCAGTTTTAAAGATAGTGATTTTGGCATATTACATGAAACTCTTCCAGAAGAAGTTGGTCACTTAAGTCTTAATAGCTCCAGTAGTACAGAGGCCAATTTTAAACTGGAACCAAATAGTCCTCTGCACAGTGGCATTTTCCCAGAAGGTGTTGTGGGAGGAAGACAGAATACTCCAGAATCAGACTTTAATTTACAGGCTACTTGCAGTGGATATGAGGCTCTGAGGAAATCTCTGTCCAAGCAAAGGGAAGAAATTTGCCTCTCTAATGCTGAAACACTTGAAAGACACAAACCAGAATTGATCCTTACTTCCCAATACATGCAAACTGATGATATGCTTAACTTTTTGGGCACTCAAGATTTGAACATTGACTATACAAAACCATCTTCATGCATGTCCCTTGGTGAAAGAAAACGGTCTCTTTCACCACTAATTAGGTTTTCTCCAGTGGAACAAAGATTGAGAACCACAATACCACGTAGTCTTGGAGAACTTCTACCTAATTTAACAGTCAATTTTGCTGAAGAAGAAATCTTGAATAAGAGCCTTGATGCAAAAGAATCTCCATCTGACTTGAAAGATGAAGCAGTAGCCCAGTCAATTTAACTATGATGAACTTAAGTTGAAGCAATGTCACGGGATAAAAACTGATTTGTAATTTAAATACACATTGGAAGTGTAACTGTTTTTCAAGGTCTAAAAAAGTCCTAAATAATGCTTTTTAGCCCTCTCTACTGATTTTAGGTAAGGAGAGTATGTTTGGATTTTCTCTCTCTGTATAGATATGGGGTTGAAATGTGAAGTATTTGGAAAGCAAACAAGTTATGAGAAGCCATTTTGGTTTCTTGCATAATCTTGTAAGCATGAAGTAAATGGCAAAGTATTAGGTTAACTAATTCATTATGTTCTAATTTCAGATAATTAACATAAGGATGAGTAGTTTTTGATGTGTTTTATTAAGTGGTTAACTTAACAGCCATTGGATATACTGATCTTTCTTTTAGGGAAATAAACAACTTTTATTGTTTCTTTTTAGAACATTCTGGTACTAAACAAAAAAAGTGAGGAAAGTAATGCTTTGGGGTGTATAATCAAAATGACAATATTTAAGTTTGGGAAAGCTCTAAAGAGGCTTAATGATTACTCAGGTAGGTTGATCCTGAAAAATGATGTTTGATGGAATAAAGTGCATGTGATGATAGTGAAGACTGGAGCAGGATAAATTTAGAAAAAAGGAAAAAGGTGGAAGATGACTAGATACTTTTGAGGGACACTAACTATAAATCCATTCAGTGGGTTGTATAGCAGTTTTATATTTAGTCTAATTTAGACTTTGAGAATTTAACTCTAGTTTTTTTTTTTAACAGAAAAAATGTAAATTAAAAAATTAGTCTTTTTTTTGGAGGGCCACTGTTTTGGGGGAAGGGAGCTCATTTTTTAATTTTTAAAAATTTTTTGTTGGAGTATGGTTGCTTTGCAATGTTGTGTTAGTTTCTGCTGCACAGTGAAGTGAATCTGCCATAATCATACACACATCCCCTCCCTCTTGGGCCTCCCTCCCTCCCATCCCCCATCCCACCCAACTGGGCCATCACAGAGTGCCGAGCTGAGCTCCCTGTGCTATATAGCAGGTTAAGGGAGCTAATTTTTTTTTTTTTTTTTTAAATAGTGATCTTGGGGTCTTCTTATTTATTTATTTTTATTTATTTTTGGCTGTGTTGGGTCTTCGTTTCTGTGCTAGGGCTTTCTCTAGTTGTGGCAAGCGGGGGCCACTCTTCATTGTGGCGCGCAGGCCTCTCACTATCGCGGCCTCTCTTGTTGCGGAGCACAGGCTCCAGATGCGCAGGCTCAGTAGTTGTGGCTCATGGGCCTAGTTGCTCCGCGGCATGTGGGATCTTCCCAGACCAGGGCTCGAACCCGTGTCCCCTGCATTAGCAGGCAGATTCTCAACCACTGTGCCACCAGGGAAGCCCAAGGGAGCTAATTTTGATAGTTACTTTCCTCCTCAAAAACCATCAGGTCCCCACTGCCTACAGAACAGCTTCAAATTAACTTGAGAAAATTGAATTTGGGCTTAAATAACTTGTTCAGTGTTACACAGCTAAGTCAGTGGTGAAGCTAGGATTTGACCCTATTTTCCTTCCTTAATATACCAACAAGACCTCCTAGAAGTAACTAAAGGGCCAGGATGTAGGATATGGCTGCAAGAGTGGGCCTTCTGTACTCTAAATGGGAGTCAGATGTGAGGCCTCTTGTACAGTGTCCTGACTCATGTAGTCAGACCCCCCTGGCCAAGAAACGGGCTTGTCTTTAGCATCCAAGTGAATACATGCCATTGCCCTCTGTGAACCAGGAGGTTAAGCACACTCTGGAAGGGTGATAGCACCTACAGCACCCCTGTGTCTAGCCTCAACTCTTAACCATCACAGCCTTATCCAATTTGCTAAGAAACTGGCAAAAAGAGGAGAAAAGTTTTAGGGAAGAGTTCTGGAAGTGGATGGGCTTAATAGTTCATCTTCTCTCACTCATTTTGGCTTACTTTCTCTGTGTTGCTTGTTTGATCCAAGTTTGAAGGCCAGTCTTTTTTTGTGTGAGAAAAGACAGAAGAAAACCACAAATAACTACCTTCTTTGCAGTGGAAAAGAAAGAGAAAGAGAAAAGCTTCTCCTAAGGTGCCATATTCTTTTATTAGTTAATAGAACAAATAGAGACTGTGTAAGTCTACTGGGAAACTATCCTTTAGTCTTAAGAAACCTAGTATCGGTAAATCCAAAATTAACACGTTAAGGAGAAGGTAAAGCTATCATATTAGCATCTACAAAGTGCCAGAACTATTCCTGGATACTTAATAATACATATCATTTAATTCTTACACCTCTGTAAGACAGTGATATTGTACCTATATTACAGGTAATGATACCAAAGCTAGGGAGCTTAAATGACTTGTCTAAGATGGACTCGAGGAATTACCTGGGATACATCTTAAAAAACGTATATTCTGTAGGTCTAAAATGAGGATTACAAATCTGCATTTTAAATAGCTTCCCTGGTAATTCTTTGGCTCAATAAAAAGCTTGAGAGCCACTGCTAGGAGATACAGATTCACATTTAGCCCTGGGGTATCTTCAAGAAGCTAGGTACACTATTACATACATACTGCTTTAGAGATTTTAGCTCTCTAATGAGGAAGCTGAAGTTCACCCATAAGTGTGGGCCCTGAATTATTGAGAATCAAATGATCAAAATATCTTTGGATATTAATGGATTTACAAAAACCACACTGCTGTTAAGTGAGTCATACCTGTGATAGGCTGAGAGTTTTTGGCATTCTTCCCTGTCCTTTGTATGCCAGTAGTATAAACAAAAGTATATTAAATCTGTCACTTTCTCCTAAACCATTTTGATATGACTTACTGCCTTCAGCCTCTTCCTTATCCAATACTGCCTGCATACCTGCCTTTTGACCTTAAGGGACTGCTTTGACCATATCACTTCTTTGTTTAAAATTCCACTAATGGTTCATTGTTAATTCTAGAATCGAGTTCAAATTTAAAGGCATATAAGGTCTCCTCCATAGATTGCTCTTTTCCCCATTCCACTATGACCTCCATTTTTTTTTTTTTTTTTTTTACTGAAATGCTTTGGTGGGCATGTGTCTTTAAAAAATCTTAATTCACAGTTCTGAAGCTGGAATATCCTACCCTCATCTCCCAGCCTTTCACAGTTATAGTTGTCCTTTAGGGTTCAGAACAAATCTCACTTTCACCTTGAAGTCTTAATCTCTTATCCATGGGACTGTCCCTTCTCTGAAATCTCCTATGGCTTATGTTAACTTTCATTCACTTAGTATTCATTTATTGCTTTTATTGTATTTTTTCATGGTTGTATGTGATTTCTCCAGTTGTATTGATTAAATACATAAAGACATACATACTTACGTAGATGTGTGTGTGTGGGGTGTCCATACATACATATACTCCAAGGGCCATAGATGATTCCTTAGCAGGTACTGAAGTACTGGAATTGTTTTCTTTGCCTTCTGTGTGATGGAATTCAAGTAATGGTAAAGAGGGAGGGCTACTTTATTGCTGTAAGAGTACTTTTTCTCATTACATTCACAAATGAGAATAAATTCTCATTCACTATTCATAAGATGGAGGTGTGTAAACTGACTTCTCTGTCAGTTTGAAACTTTAGATAATGCCTCTATGTTCTAATTGTTTTAAATGTTTAAAGAGGACAAGCATATAATGTTGCTTAACATGAAAAATGTTATCAAGTGGAATAAAGACTATTCGTTGTTAAAGAAAATCAATTTGGGGAAATTTAATTGAGAACAAAAATATAAGTATTTTGAAACCATACTTTACCATGTGTTTCTTCACCCTGATCTATGGAGTCAATTTTATTTAATTCTTGAGACCTGTATAAAAGGAAACTCTGTTTTTTCCCTATTCTGAGTATACTAAAATTAAAGAAGATATGTTTAAGGACATTTTCCTCAATGTAAAGAAAGTATTTGCTAAAGTAAAATTCTCTTTCACATTAAGTTGCAGATACATAGTTGATATACCTTTCGCCTTATGTACTGTGAATGTTAAACCCACATCCTGAATTTAAAATATTTGTGAATCCTCCATGGGACTATTTGTAAATGTTTTACATACTAGTCTTGAATAAACATTCAGTATTATACCCAAAAAAAAAAAAAAAACCAACAAAAAAACCATACAAGGTAACTCCCATAAGGTTATCAGCTGATTTTTCAGCAGAAACTCTACAGGCCAGAAAGGAGTGGCACAATATATTTACAACCAAGAATATTCTACCCAGCAAGGCTCTCGTTCAGATTCAACAGAAAAATC
Source organism: Neophocaena asiaeorientalis asiaeorientalis (assembly GCF_003031525.2). Lineage (NCBI taxonomy): Eukaryota > Metazoa > Chordata > Mammalia > Artiodactyla > Phocoenidae > Neophocaena > Neophocaena asiaeorientalis. The sequence goes on from NW_020175199.1 coordinate 4,181,518, forward strand.
AAAAGCTTTACAGATAAGCAAAAGCTAAGAGAATTCAGCACCACCAAACCAGCTTTACAACAAATGCTCAAGGAACTTCTCTAGATGGAAAAGAAAAGGCCACAAAAAGAACAAGAAAATTACAAACAGGAAAGCTCAACAATAAAAGCAAACATACAGGAAGGAAAGGAAATCATCCACACACAAATACAATATCAAAACCAGCAACTATGAGAAGAGGAGAGTACAACTGTAGGATATTGTAAATGCATTTGAAATTAAAAGACTAGCAACTTAAAACAATCTTGTTTACATATAGACTGCTATATCAAAACCTCATGGTAACCACAAATCAAAAAACTATGATATATACACACTAAAAAGAAAAAGGAATCCAAACATACACTGAAGATAGTCATCAAATCACAAGAGAAGAGGACAAAAGAGGAAGGGAAGAAAAAAGACTTACAAAAACAATCCCAAAACAATTAACAAAATGGCAATAAGATCATACAAATCGATAATTGCCTTAAAGGTAAATGGATTATTAGGCTCCAACCAAAAGACACAGACTGGCTGAATAGATTAAAAAAAACAAGACTTGTATATATACTGTCTACAAGAGACCCACCTCAGACCTAGGGACACAGACTGAAAGTGAGGGGATGGAAAAAGGTATTCTATGAAAATGGAAATCAAAGAAAGCTGGAGTAGCAATACTCATATCAGACAAAATAGACTTTAAAATAAAGACTGTTACAAGAGACAAGGAAGCACACTACATAATGATCAAGGGATCAATCTAGAAAGAAAATGATACAATTGTAAATATAGATGCACCCAACACAGGAGCACCCATGTAAGGCAAATGCTAATGGCCATAAAAGGAGAAATCGACAGTAACACAATAATACTGGGGGACTTTAACACCCCACTTACAAAAGTGGACAGATCATCCAAACAGAAAATTAATAAGGAAACACAAGCCTTAAATGACACATTAGACCAGACAGACTTAATTGATATTTATAGGATATTCCATCCAAAAGCAGAATACACTTTCTTCTCAAATGCACATGGAATATTCTCCAAGATAGATCACATCTTGGGTCCCAAATCAAGGCTCGATAAATTTAAGAAAATTGAAATCATTTCAAGCATATTTTCTGACCACAACACTAAGAGTAGAAATCAATTACAGAAAATAAAATGTAAAAAACACAAACACCTGGAGACTAAACAATATGTTACTAAACAACCAATGGATCACAGAAGAAATCAAAGAGGAAATCAAAAAATACCTAGAGACAAATGACAATGAAAATGCGATGATCCAAGACCTATGTGACACACCGAAAGCAGTACTAAAAGGGAAGTTTATAGCAATACAATCTTACCTCAAGAAACACGAAAAATCTCGTATCATTGAAACTAAAAGCTGGTTCTTTGAGAAGATAAAAAAAATTGATAAGCCTTTAGCCAGACTCATCAAGAAAAAAAGAGAGAGGGCTCAAATCAACAAAATTAGAATAGAAAAAGGATAAGTTACAACGGACACCACAGAAATACAAAGGATCATAAGAGACTACTACAACTACACGCCAATAAAATGGACAACCTAGAAGAAATGGACACATTCTTAGAAACGTACAGCCTTCAAAGACCGAGCCAGGAAGAAATAGAAAATATGAACGGGCCAATCACAAGTTCTGAAATTGAAACTGTGATTAAAAATCCAACAAACAAAAGTCCAGGACCAGATAACTTCACAGGCAAATTCTATCAAACATTACAGAAGAGTTAACACCTACTCTTCTGAAACTCTTCCAAAAAATTGCAGAGGAAGGAACACTCCCAACCTCATTCTACGAGGCCACCATCACCCTGATACCAAAACCAGACAAAGATACCACAAAAAAAGAAAATTACAGGCCAATATCACAGATGAACACAGACGCAAAAATCCTCAACAAAATACTAGCAAACTGAATCCAACAACGCATTAAAAGGATCATACACCATGATCAAGTGGGATTTATCCCAGGGATGCAAGGATTTTTCAATATCCACAAAAATCAGTGGGATATACCACATCAACAAACTGAAGAATAAAAATCATATAATTATCTCAACAGATGCAGAAAATACTTTTGACAAAATTCAACACCCGATTATGAGAAAAGCTCCCCAGAACGTGGGCACAGAGGGAACATACCTCAACATAATAAAGGCCATATATGACAAACCCACAGCAAACATCACTGTCAATGGTGAAAAACTGAAAGCATTTCCTTTAAGATCAGGAATGACACAAGGATGTCCACTCTTGCCACTATTATTCAACATAGTTTGGAAATCCTAGCCATGGCAATCAGAGAAGAAAAAGAAATAAAAGGAATCCAATGGGAAAGGAAGAAGTTAAAACTGTCACTGTTTGCAGATGACCTGATACTATGCATAGAAAATCCTAAAGATGCTACCAGAAAACTACTAGAGCTTATCAATGAATTTGGTAAAGTTGCAGGATACAAAATTAATACACAGAAATCTCTTGCATTCCTATACACTAACAATGAAAGATCAGAAAGGGAAATCAAGGAAACAATCCCATTTACCATCACATCAAAAAGAATAAACTACCCAAGGAGGCAAAAGACCTGTATTCAGAAAACTATAAGATATTGATGAAAGAAACTGAAAATGACACAAACAGATGGAGAGATATACCATGTTCTTGGATTGGAAGAATCAATATTGTGAAAATGACTATACTACCCAAAGCAATCTACAGATTCAATGCAATCCCTATCAGATTAACAATGGCATTTTTCACAGAACTAGAACAAAAAATTTTTTTAATTTGTATGGAAACACAAAAGACCCCAAATAGCCAAAGCAATCTTGAGAAAGAAAAACGGAGCTGGAGGAATCAGGCTCCCTGATTTCAAACTATACTACAAAGCTACAGTCATCAAAACAGTATGGTACTAACACAAACACAGAAATACAGATCAATGGAACAGGATAGAAAGCCCAGAGATAAACCCACGCACCTATCGTCACCTAATTTATGACAAAGGAGGCAAGAATATACAATGAAGAAAAGACAGCCTCTTCAATAAGTGGTGCTGGGAAAACTGGACAGCTACATGTAAATGAATGAAATTAGAACACTCCCTAACACCTTACACAAACATAAACTCAAAATGGATTAAAGACCCAAATGTAAGGCCGGATACTATAAAACCCTTAGAGGAAAACATAGGCAGAACACTCTATGACATAAATTGCAGCAATATCTTTTTTGACCCACCTCCTAGAGTAATGAAAGTAAAAACAAAGATAAACAAATGAAACCTAATTAAACTGAAAATCTTTTACACAGCAAAGGAAGCCATAAACAAAATGAAAAGACAACCCTCAGAATGGAAGAAAATATTTGCAAATGAAGCAACTGACAAAGGATTAATTTCCAAATTATACAAACAGCTTATGCAGCTCAATATCAAAAAAACAAACAACCCAATCAAAACAACAATCAAAAAAAGACATACAGATGGCCAAGAGGCACATAAAAAGATGCTCAACAACACTAATTACCAGAGAAATGCAAATCAAAACTACAATGTTGTATCACCTCACACCAGTCAGAATGGCCATCATCAAAAAGTATATAAACAATAAATGCTTGAGACGGTGTGAAGAAAAGGGAACCCTTCTACACTTTTGGTGGGAATGTAAATTGGTACAGCCACTATGGAGAACAGTATGGAGATTCCTTAAGAAACTAAAAATAGAGGGACTTCCCTGGTGGTCCTGTGGTAAGACTCCACACTCCCAATGCAGGGGGCCCAGGTTCAATCTCTGGTCAGGGAACTAGATCCCACATGCCGCAGCTAAGAGTTCACATGCCACAACTAAAGATTCTGCATGCCGTAATTAAAAAAACAAAGAAAAAACCCAAAAAAGATCCTGCACGCCACAACAAAGATCCTGCACATTGCAAAAATATCCCGTGTGCTGCAACTAAGACCCCATGCAGCCAAATAAATAAATAAAATAAAGATTTAAAAAAAACCCTAGGGCTTCCCTGGTGGCACAGTGGTTGAGAATCTGCCTGCTAATGCAGGGGACCCGGGTTCGAGCCCTGGTCTGGGAGGATCCCACATGCCGCAGAGCAACTAGGCCCGTAAGCCACAACTACTGAGCCTGCGGATATGGAGCCTGTGCGCCGCAACAAGAGAGGCCGCGATAGTGAGAGGCCTGCACGCCGTGATGAAGAGTGCCCCCGCTTGCCACAACTAGAGAAAGCCCTAGCACAGAAATGAAGACCCAACACAGCCAAAAACAAAACAAAAACAAAAACAAAACCTAAAAATAGAGCTACCATATGATCCAGCAATCCCACTCCTAGGCATATATCTAGAGAAAATCATGCTTTGAAAAGATAAATGCACCCCAATGTTCATTGCAACACTATTTACAATAGCCAAGACATGGAAGCAACCTAAATGTCCATTGACAGAGGAATGACTAAAGAAGATATGGTACATACATTCAACGGAATATTACTCAGAAATAAAAAAGAATGAAATAATTCCATTTGCAGCAACATGGATGAACCTAGAGACTATCATACTATGTGAAGTAAGTCAGAGAAAGACAAATATCATATGATATCACTTATACATGGAAACTAATTCAAAAAATGATACAAATGAGCTTATTTACAAAATAGAGACTAACAGACTTAGAAAACAAACTTATGGTTACCAAAGGGGAAAGGTGGTAGGGAGGCATATGTTGGGAGGTTGTGATTAACATTTACACACTACTATGGATAAAATAGATAATGAACAAGGACCTACTGTATAGCACAGGGAACTCTACTCAAATATTCTGAAATAGCCTATATGGGAAAAGAATCTGAAGAAGAATCGGTATATGTATATGTATAACTGACTCACTTAGCTCTATTCCTGAAACTAACATAACATTGTAAATCAACTATACTCCAATATAAAATAAAAGTTAAATTTTAAAAAGGAATCGTATGCATTATGACTGTCTACATAATTTCAAACAACAGTGAAAAAATTGTTTTTTAAGAAAAAAATAAAGCTATTTAGCATTTGACCCAATTTAATGAAAATACAACTTCAATATACTGACAGTATCTAAAATACTATATTTTGCCATTTAAACTTCCAGCATTGTTACCTTTCAACCTTAAAGTTATAAACAATTATTTTCTAGAATATAATACTTTGTTTTATATGGTTTCTCTTCTACTTATTAAAACTTGATTAAAATTTTGTTACCTTTATTGAAAGGTGGAAACTTTTGCTCATATCATATTTTGCTATTCAGAACAATATAAAGCTCAAACCTATAAAGGATATGCTATATCAAGAACCCTCATTTTCAAGCTACTTATCATAATCCCAGTTCTTTACAAACCTACTTAGCCTCTATGCAGCTTTCTTACTTGGGAAGAAAAAGATAAGAATTTAATTTAATAATTCCTACCAGTTTACATGTAACTTGCTTCCTACTCATGCTGTGTGAATCAATTTTTAACTGACATTTTGAGATAAGTGACAGAAGACAATGATTCTGTCTCTAAAACCAGTGAAACAGTGATCCACATGTTGTTAATATTCAATAACCAGCCAATACTATCTTAGATCTATACGATCAAGTGTACTTCCAAATGCAGCTTCCCTTTTTTAGTAAGACTTCATCTTAAAGGTAATTCTAGCTACATTTCTCTACTTTACACACCAAATAATTCGAATAACTCTGGCTGTGCTGCTCACTGGTAATACTGAATGGAGAACAAATAAGTGGCACTTTCTATCCATCCAAAAGATGAAAACTGCTTTTTCAGAACAAACATTTCAAAAGCACTTTTCCAACAACAGCAATTATTAAAATGTAAACTGAAAACATAGCCAAATTATACTGATATATTTTATATGTTTGGCTCTTCTCTCAATGAACTTAAGTTGTCTTGCAAAAAATGATCAGATATTTTAAAAAATTTATTGAAATATAATTCACATACCATACAGCCATTCGTTTTAAGTGTACAAGTCAATGGCTTTTAGTAGTGCATCCGCCCCACAATCAGTCACAGAACATCTTTTTTTTTTTTTTTAATAGCAGAATAAACCCTACACACCTTAGTTATCACTCTCCAAGCCCCACCTCTCCATGTCCCCTCTTCCCTCAACTACTAATCAGTTTCCTGTCTCTGGATTTGCCTATACTGGGTATTTCATTTAAATGGTATCATATAATAAGTGGTCCTTTGTGACTGGCTTCTTTCACTTAGCATAATATTTTCAAGGTTCATCCATGTTGTAAAAAGACTTTATTCCTTTTTATTGCTGAATAATATCTCATTGTATGGATATACCAGCTTTTGTTTATTTACTTGTCAGCTGATGGACATTTGATTTGTTACTACTTTTTGGCTATCATATATGGTGTTACTATGAACATTCATGTACAAGTTTTTTTTTAAATAAATTTATCTATCTATCTATCTATCTATTTTTGGCTGCATTGGGTCTTCGTTGCTGTGTGGACTTTCCCTAGTTGTGGCATGCAGGGACTACTCTTCATTGCAGTGCACGGGCTTCTCATTGCAGTGGCTCCTCTTGTTGCAGAGCACGGGCTCTAGGCATGCAGGCTTCATTAGTTGTGGCACACGGGCTCAGTAGTTGTGGCACATGGACTTAGTTGCTCTGCGGCGTGTGGGATCTTCCCGACCAGGGCTCAAACCCATGTCCCCTGCATTGCTTAACCACTGTGCAACCAGGGAAGTCCTCATGTACAAGTTTTTGTGTGAACATATATTTTCTCTTCTCTTGAGTGTATGCCTAGGAGTTGAACTGTTGGTTCATATGGTAACTTTGTTTAACTCGCTAAGGAACTGCCAAACTGATTTTCAAAGTGGCTACGCCATTTTACAATCCCACCAGCAGTGTACGTGGGTTCCAATTTCTCCACATCCTCATCCACACTTCTTACTATCTAACTTGTACTTTTGATGTCATATCTAAGAGACCATTGCCTAATTCAAGGTCACAAAGATTTACACCTAAATTTTCTTCACCTAAATTTTCTTCTAAGAGTTTTACAGTTGTAACACTTACATTTAAGTTTTGGATCCATACTCAGTTAATTTTTATACATGGTGTACAGTAGGGGTCCAAGTTCATTCTTTTTCATGTGGATATGCAGTGATCTCAGCACCGTTTATTTTAAAAGATTATTTTTTCCTCATTTAATTGCTTTGGCACTATTGTCAAAAATCACTTGGCTATTGTATGGTTTATTTCTAGACTCTCAATTCTATTCCATTACCACATTGTCTTGAATACTGTAGTAGCACTGTAGTATATTTTGAAATTGAGTAGTGTGAGTCCTCTAATTTTCTTCTTTTTCAAGATTATTTTGGCTATTCTGGGTCTCTTGACTTTCTACGTGAATTTTAGGATCAGCTTTTCAATTTCTGCAAAGAAGTTAGGCGAAACTTTGATAGAGATTGAGTTGAACCTATAGATCAATTTGAGTGATACTGTCATCTTAATGATATTGTCTTCTAATCCATAAAGATGACTGCCATTTATTTAGGTCTTTAGTTTATTTCAACATGACCAGATATAAATGCCTTAGAAGTATTTAATGAGGAAGTAAATTTACATTATCAATGAAAAGATCATTGTAAATTCATTCCTTGTTAAAAGTCTATTATGGAAGTTAACAAGCATACACCAAGTTTAGAAACGAATATAATGAATCCCCATGTACATATCACCCAGCTTCAACAATTATTGACATTTTGCCAGTTTTGTTTCATCTATTTACCACCTACTTATATTCACCTTTTAATTTTTTGATGGTATTTTAAAATGTAATTTCAGACTTACAGAAAAGTTGCAAGAATAGTACTAAGTGCTCCCGTATCTTTCCTAAAGATTCTCCAATTATTCCATCTTAGACCTTCCATTCTCCTCTTTTCTCATTCCTCAAGTTTCGCTGGATCTCCCCTTCTCTTTCCAGTTGCTCTAGGGATGGACTTTGGAAAGGAGTTTGAGAAATAGTTGCACTGATTTTTTTTTTTAACTTAGAGGTAATTTGAAGGTTACACATTCTCAGTTTAAAGTTATTCTGAAGGTGTGGGATTTAGGTCATGATATATATTTTTTGTTGTTGTTGCTGTTAATCTCTACCTAATATCTGGGTTGGGAGATTCAGATTCAGCTATTTAGAAATCAGATTCATTCACTTATTTTTATCTTGTGTTAAGTTAAATCATTGTTGGAAAGAATTTTTAATTTTAGTAAAACTTCCTGAAAGGAAGATTTTGCAGTGAAATCTCTACCTTGGATGATTTTTAGCTATATTTTTAGCAGGTGGTTGAACTAAGTGGCTTCTCACATTGACTTTGACAAATCATTATTTGTAAAACTGGTTGAGGATGCGTATAATTCTGCTACTTAAATGTGTGTCCCTTCATTTTTTTTTTTTACTTATTACAACTTTTATTAAGTACCAATTATTTACATATCAAGAGCATGCAATAGAAGAGGTGCCAAGATGTATAAACTAGCTACTGTCTCAAGAATATAAAATGGGGAAGAGTGTGGAAAATGCAATATTAAAAGTTATCACATAATCTAACTGAAAGACAACATTAAGGGAATCAAGAAGTGTTTCAGAAAATATGTGACACTCTTCCTTGTAGGAGAAGTAAAAACAACTTATTAATATCAATATATAATTGACATATAACATTGTATCAGGTATACAACTGTGTTGATTTGATACATATGTTAATATAATTTATATATTGCAATATGATTACCACTGCAGAGTCAGCTAATACTCCATCATGCCCCATAATTATCATTTCCTTTCTGTGGTGAGAACAATTAAGATCTAGCCTCTCAGCAACTCTTAAGTATATAACAGTATTATTAGCTATAATAACAATGCTGTGGGAGAAGCAGAATTTCAACAGGTGAAGACGGTAGTGAAAAAGCTGAGGACATGGCATTCTAAATGGAGGCAACAGAAAAGGCATTAAGAAAAAGTATATTTTCATTTTAGTTAATTCAGCATATTGTATATGAAGAAAATACTGAGTTAGAATTCTAAAAGAGACTAGAAATGTTGTCATCAAAGTTGAGGAATTATTTCTAAGAGAAAAAACGAATGGTTGCTTTAACATGGAGTTCAATAGGTACAGCATAAAAGATAAAATTTCACTAAAATGTATCCTCAGACTCATAGTTAGTTCAAATGTGCCCTTCAAATGTACCAAGAAAGCAATTTTTAAATATCCATGAATATCCAGTGTAATTCCATGTATTTAAGAAGATACCTGTGAAGTGCACACACAAACTCTGTATCTAAAGGAACTTAAAAGGATCTAGACTCACTAAAACCCTTTAAGTGTACAAAAGGATAATAAACCCACTTTGCATCTACCTTTAGTATCACATACTACAATCTATGCATATAAAACCAGTGTTAGTGCAGCATTATGAATTTATATATATCACTAGAATACTGTCAATATATTCCATAAATTATCTATTTTATAAGAAAGAGATTCTTCAAGTTTGCATATTTTTCCTTTTCCCTCTCAAGAATTAGAAAAGTTACTCTAAACAAACATTATGCATTATAATCCTTACTCCTTCATTTTAGGGTCATGTTCAGAATAGAAATCTTGCAACATAATCTTTTTGTTTCATTATATACATGTATGCACATTCGTTTGAATATATAATACACACATATTTAATACTTTTTCTTTTTGATAGCTTTGGACGGAGATTTAAATTATTTACCTATCAAAGTCCTTAGCTAAATTCCTTACAACCTGAGATGTCTTTATCTTTTTGAAAGATATATAAAAGAAAAAAGTTACTTGGTTATCAAGATTACCTCATGAAGTATATCCCCCAATTTGATTAATCCAAAAATACAGTTTTATCTTGAATAAAGATTAAAAATTTCACCCACCTAATAAACAGATGTACTCGGACAAACATTGCAACAGAACATGTTTCTATTTATTGAGGACCTCTATGTTTTTAGCAAGAATTTTACACCATTGTCCCTTGGCCCCCCTAGTTTTGTAAAAATGAGTAATTTTTCTTCCTCATATTATCTTCTCTAGAGTGCTATAATAGAAGCCAATCTAAAATCTTAGTTACAGTAGATAAAAGGGCATAAGTGACTCAGTTTGAATAAAATAGGAGTGTTTTAAAAAGTTAATAAATGTAGTTACTTTTAAAAATAAGTGTTGGGCTGTCCTTCTAAGAAAAAAATTGCAGGTGTTAGGTTCACTTCCCTTAAAAACAGCAATTAGGAGCAATTTCCTCATACCATATCTTTTTTTCCTTCCTAAAGTTTTAGTGACGAAAAATCAGCTAACATAGTACAAAAAGGAAAACATTTTATAATTAAGATTATATATGTATATATGTTTAAATAATTATATATGTTAATAATTTTCATTATAAAAATAAGAGATACAGTCTGCTAGGGTAAAAATACTTTTCTCTTCATAAAAACAACTTTAAAATGTTGCAATACTTTTAAAGTCATGAAAGAAAAACTCATTAAGATAGTAATAAAACTCAAAATAGTAACCACAACAAAACCTGAAACTGTTCTCTGCTTTATTCACAATAAACTCCCAAAATAAAAATACTTAGTGGTAACATTGAATATTGTTGGAACTCTTAGGAAAAAACACAAAGAAAATAAAAATCATTTGTAATTCTCTATACTACTAACATACTATAGAATATTGTTTTGTAACTTGTTTTTCACTTACTATATTATGAACAATTTCCTATGGCTACATATCATTCTAATCTTGTGTATTCTATTCTACCAATCAGTCATCCTAACACTGGACATGTAGATTGATTGTTTCCAGTGTTTTCCTGTAATAACACTCAGTTAACACTATTCTATGTAAATTTTTGTGCCTATCTATGATTATTTTTGGATAAATCCCACAAACTGCAAATGTTGAATCACATTAGGTTTCATCAATTTGTATTCGCAGCTACAGTTTTTCAGTGCCTATTTTTTGCACCTTTATCAATTCCATTTAATACTATTTACAATGTCCACGTGTTTTGATGGGCAAAAATTGGAATCTTTATCTTAAAAAAATGAGACTTTACTTAACCTGTACACCTTACACAAAAATTAGCTCAAATTGATTAAAAAACTTAAATGTAAAACATAAAAACCACAGAAGTGCCCTTCTACCATTGTTTTAGCTAATTTCTCCTTTTTACTTTCTATATCTTGATGTCACATTGTGTGTGTGTGTGTTTGCGTATAATTATAGCTTCATTGGGCATTACAGCCTTTTTAATTAAAAATGACCATTTCATCTTAATAAGTGTAATATATTAATTATACTCTGAAATAATTTATATCCTGTTTTATTTCAATTTGCATGTGTATGAAAATTTTTGCTCATTCCTGCATTTTATTTTTCACTTTCAATCTTTTTGGCTAAATTTGTTTTAGGTGTATCTTTTGTTTAGGTGTATCTGTTTCTGACCTCCATATATATACTATCTTCTATTTTCATTTTTGACTTTCCCTTTACATTCTCAGCAAAAAATTCTAAGTGTTGCCTCCATATCTCTGATTTATTTTCTTCAGTGTGCCTTCCACTCTTTGCTGCTAATGGAATTTTAGTTGGTATAGCATTATTAATTTTCTTATATTCTCTCCTGTTCACAATTAGGTCTCTTTATATATTGGTTTATTATCTAATCTTTCATTTTTTTGTTTTATTAAAGCTAATTTTGAATTTTACTGAGAATATATAAATCAGAATCTATAAAAGTTACATGGTTTTACTATAGAAAATCTTTCTCATAAATGTTATTCTGCTTCTTATTGCTAAATTTTTCTCCACCTATTTCTTTGTAGAATCTTTTCATAGCTAGGTCTCATTTTAACTTTTCTGTGTATTTATCCTTCAACAAGAACACATCTTTAGGTTTGGCACAGGACAGATCTCCTCACTTGCTGTAAGAGAACACTATCAAAATTTTGCTCTTAGATCTTAATCTGAAGGGGCAATTGTATGTTTATTTTTCTGGTTAAGGAATTCTGAAGTCTGTGTGAAGGGGAAAAGAACCAGAGACATGGATAATTCGAGGACAGAAACTTCATCTTAGATTATTTTCTTGGTTTTGGCTAACCAATGAGCAGGGGCAGGTTTGCCACCTCTAGCATTCTGTGTGGTCTGTTTCCTCCAGTTACAATATGTAGCTAAGTTTGGATTCTTTTTATTAAATTGCTGGTTCTCACATTAGATAAGTGTCTTACTATTTTAGGGATATGCCTCATTACCCACCAGGTGTACTGGTGGATAACTTCCCTTTCTGTGGCCCCTAGCACACCTGCTTTCAAGAACTACTGATCCACAGCAACAAGGGAAAATTCAAGTGGAGTTGTGCTCCCTATCCATCCCTCTATCCACCAAATCAGAGGGTTCTAGGACAGGTCCCTTCTAAGAGCTTCTCCACTATTTTTCCTGCAATACCACATGGTTTTCTGAGGAAAAGGAGTCAAAATTATAAGCTCCTTTCTACAATGGGGATTTCATGTGTAAATTATATAACAGAGACACCCCAGTGTGTGGAATGCCGATGGAAGTTTTCCATAATGTTTAGTATTAAAGACATTTTTCCTCTATTTTAATTTTTCCTTATTCATTTTGGCCAAGATCTTGTAGACAAGATTAGTTTGATATTTATGCTCAAAACGACCATCTTACTGAAATTCTTTAATTCACTTAAAAAGTAGTAACTTCTCATCCTTTTTGTCTTTTTAACTTAAATTCTTTGTGGCAGCATTCTCCAGACTACCCTTATGCAATTTATTATAATATTATCAGATAAAAGTAAACTGTAGAGCTATATTTACATGTTTGTAGAATTATACACTCTTCTTTCTGAGCCTGGCCTTGGAGATCCAGTCAATAGTTCTCAAATCTTTTCATTCAACAGATTAGCAAAATTTCATACAAAACTAAGAGAATTGTTTTTATTTTGTGAAGAGTAAAAACATAACTGTAGTTTATTACAATCACAATTATAATAAAAGAAATTACATTTTAACATCAAATGTCAAAATACCTGATCTCAGAATAAAAAGTCTTCTAAAACTGAGTAAGTTAACTTTATGAAGAACTGACTAAATTTTCTATATTTTCTCATTTAACAGAAGATTAATGAAAACTTCTCTATGGCTTGGTACTAGTTCTAAGGACTGATATTTGAAAACCATTTGATACATAGTTCAATTTCCCTTCTTTGTAGATAAATAAACTAGGGCTTAGGGAAACTAAATGATGTGGCTACAGTTAAAGACTGGGTAATTAAATGAACAAAAAAAATGTAAATCCATGTTTTTTGTTTTAATCCAAGTCGATGTACTTTTTTCATTACATTATGTTGTCTTTCTCAGTTTAGTTTCTTGCTGGTTTTCTATTTTGAACATTGTGTGTTATATGTGTGATCAGGGAAGTGTGGGCAAAGATGCCAGTGGTAAGATCAACTAAATTATTTGGGTGCTCTAGAAGCTGTTTTGCATGAAGCCTAAATAATGGTCACAGCCCTTAACATCCTTGCAATCTAACTGAACAGCTTAATGGTAATTCATACTGAACTCATCTAATTTCACATGGTACTGTTTCTCTGACTCTTTCACTGAATTCATTAATTTAAGTCTGGAATTAAATTGAATGAGTTTATAATAAAAATGTATATTAGTCTATACCTTTACTAATTTTGACCCCTCAGCCCTCACCCAGGGGATATTTGGCAATGTCTGGAGGTATTTTTGATCAGTACAACATGGGGAGGGTACTGTTGGCATCTGGTGAGTTTACATTGTGAAGCTGCATCAGTCTATGACATAAAATATCTAATCAATTCAGTCAGTTAAGTTAGAAACCTCAAATAAGTCAATTGCTTAATGTTAATGTATATATCCTTTGGAAAATAAACTAAACAGTTAACAATTTAACTGATGTTTTTGATATCACTGAACTCATTATTATTTTTTAATATTATTATTGTTTTACTATAAATTATTTAGTGGTAGCCCATCTACCTGAATATGTGTTTTTCAGATTTAAGATAAATTACAATTCTGGATATCCAACTTCCAGAATTAAAGGAATCTAGGAACTGAGGATAAATGTTCCTTAGTTATTAAAATAGACAGAAGATAAGATGCAGGACAGAAGGTAAGGATTATACTACACTACACAAGAGAGGTAAGAATAGGCTTGCATATTGAGGCAGCATTCAAAAGAGGACAAAGGGGAAGAGCCAAGAATGAATTTCAGGACTGATCCAGGATGGGAAATGTGAAACAGGACACAGTTAAGAAAAGAAATAGAACCCATGAGCAATCTCAGAGGTGGGCCAAAAGCAATACAATTTTTTTAAGTTTCATTTTCAATAAGGTAAACTGCATTTGTTTGTATATCTCTGAATATTTATCACAAATTACGCACCTCCATTTTGCTAATACTCAAATAAATTTCCTATGTTGATGGGTATATCTCACATAAATAAGTATACAACTATTAATTACAGATTGGCTAAGATCGTTTATACTAGTTAGACAGAAAAGGGTTTGAGTTCTAGCTATGCCACAAGGAATTGTCTGATCTTGTGTAAATATTATAACCTGCTAAGCCTCCATTTTCTCAGAGGGTCAATGAGTATTAAATGAGGCAATGTAGACATAGAAAACATTTAATATAGTATCTAGCATGTAGTAGACAATAAATGTTGGCTAATTGAACATTACTTTGATAGAAAAAGCAATACTAATTGATTCTATCCTTTAGTCTAATTAATGCATAACTTTTCTAATTCACTCCAGAATGTCAGTCTTGAATGATTATTCCTTCAAGTCTTGAATGATTATTTTCTTTCGAAATCCTTTGAATATGCTGACATTCACTAGTGTCCAGATATATGCAAGTATTTTTGAATAAATACATATATGCTGAAAGAGGCTATAATTTCCTAATCTTGATGTGATATTTGAGTATAAATAATCTCTAAATTACCTCATGCTTCCCGCTCAAATATACTCTTAACCATTTTTAAAACCAAATCACTGTAGATCACATCTAATTTCCTGTTTTTAAAGTGTTATTTAATCTTATAGCTTGCCACCCTGCTTGCAGTATTCCTTCTTTCCACAGGCCTCTAGTTTTTATTTTTTCACAGTATATCACTTTTTATTAACTTCTTTTCTATGCACCTAATCCTTAAACCTCTCTTTTTGAATTATTTCTCTTAGATTAATGCTTATAGCACATCCTAATTATCTGTACAATTTTCATGGTTATTTCATATCCAAATCATTAATAAAGATTTTTTGAAAGCATATTTCCCAATAACCATAGTATCCAAATAGCATTTCACCCCAATTTTGGATCTTAAATCTCTTTTCTGTGATTATCATTCCTGGGGTTGTTTTAAATCCATGTAACAGCACTTCTTTATTAAGGGAATTCCAGTTCACTTTTCAAGAAACTTTTATGAGGTACTATTTTATTCTTCACCAATGATGAAACTGCATTTACTGAACCAGCTGCAGGGCTATTGAAACCTCTTGATACCAATACTTTTTCACAGCTTCTCATTACTCTAGAGGTTAGGAGTTACAAATGGAGGACACAAAAATTCAACTGTCACAATATTAGGAAAACTATTCTACAGGGAACACTGGCACGTGAATGTTAATGAAAACTTTTCCTCTTTGTAAAGGCAATCTATGTGGTCAAAAGCAGGGGAATATGACCACCCTGGAACCTCAGACTCTGAAGTCCAAGTCACCAATATTCAAAAGAATCTGAATGTAGTTTAATTACAATGCTCATGGACTTTACAAAGTTTTGATCTTTTGTGTAAAACCAAGAAAACCGGTTGATCTCTGTGGTGCTGACCCTTCACAGATAGCACTGGATACTCCAGTTCACAGCAGAAACACAAGATGCGGGCTTTCACTGACATAAGAAGCAGCACAAGATTAATGTTTCACACTATTTGTGGGCTTATCTCTTTTGGCCATATCCAGTGTTAAATTCCAAATTAAATTGTCTAATCAGTTTTAAAATGGATGTGATCCCTGCCACTAAAGTTGAACTGTAACACTAGTAAATGAGTAGTAAATGAAAAAGTGCAACTCATTCGGTATCTATTGTACAGTTAAATTACTCAAAATATATATACATGGTCTAAAAATAGTAAATAAAATACCAATGATTTCTTTTGTCATTTCTCCTTATAAAAGCCAAAATGGCAATGAGAAAATGAGTGCACTTTGTTAAACAAGTTTTAAAGATAAGATAAATTTGTTTTTTACTACTCAAATGTTAAAAGTATTCAGAGAGTAAAACTGAAATAAACCTTGGCAAATGATTACGTGATAAAACAAATCTGTAACAAAAGAAACAATTTTATATGATTGAAAAGAAAAACACTAGATGACAACTGTAGACATCAAGGGTCTAGCCTAGGTTCTCCCAATAACTAGGCAAATCAAGGTATAAAAGGTTTTTTGGTTAACTAAAATAGACTATATTTAAATAGAGCATTCAATCAAAATCTTTTAGTAATAGAAACATTTACTGAACATATACCTGCTATGCAGTGTTCTGAATATATTTTTTAATCTTCATAAAATTTATGAATTAGTAATTATTATTATCATCATCCCATTTTAACAGATGAGGAAACTGAGATAAAAAGAGTTTACAGGATTTGCAAAAGGTCAAATAACTGATGTAGAAGCCAAAATTTCAACCCAGGAGGCAGGCATTAAATTGTAGTCTCTGAACCACTGTAACTACAGCTGCCTTCTGATAGTTGCTCTAGAATTATCTGTATTGTTTTGGGTAAATCACCTAACCTTCATTGTTTCCTCATTTGTAAAATAAGAGAACTGATCTGCAATAGACTCTCTCTAAAGTCACTTACAACTCCACACTTAGCTATCACAATTTTTCTCAAGTGCAATTTTAAGCTTCTTGTATGTATTATTAGTTAATAGTATTTTCCATTACCTCATGACCAAATTAAATAACTTTATATCCAGGAACTCAATTCTTTTCTGATATTTCCTTGCCATAGGGCAACTAATTGGGACACCACGGTGTAGTGCAGTAGGAATAGAGAAGCTTAGTATCTAGTCAAAGCTCTCTTACTGACAACGATCTTCGTTAGCTAAGTCACTTCTCTCGAACTCAATTTCCTCTTTAAGTTGAGGGGACTTGTCAGTGTGTTCCATTATTTTTAGAGGTATTATATTGTTCTTGATTTAAAAAATCTTAAATGACAAAAACCAGAACTGATCAACTTTAATTTACTTAAAAGTTGACCATTTCTGCCTAACTTTTTGCCACTTTATAGTATTAAATACTCTACAAGGACAACCAGGGGCCGATAAAATAGGCAAGAGGCATATCAATTTATTTTGTTAGTTATTAGCAATTCGGCATAAAAATGGTGTGAAAAGAGGCAGAATCTACGTTAAACTTAAGATCTGAATTGCTTTTGCTGCTCCTTTTGCCAAGACTACAGAACAAACACAACTTGTTTGCATAATCCTATTCTCTGCTTTTTTCAATTTACCTGGCCCTTTGTTATTTTTATATGAATTCAGTAAGGCCTGTGTTTTGTGCTTAATATCTTGTAGTATATTAGAAACTCAGAGGAAGATATGCATTTGAAGTGGAATTACTGCATGAAATAATCCTTTCTTAGGGAAATAGATACTGTCGATTATGGATGCGAAGTAAGAGTTCTTCCCTCCTTCCCTTTCTCTAACAATGAGCCTTGTTCCCCCCATGTATTAATAATCTTGAAAAATTATCAATCTGTAAGCAAATTCATTTAATTGACATACATGAAGGTACTTCCATGTAGTAAAATAATGAGCATCAATGATAAAGTCTAAAACTTCCAGCAAAATAGTGGTCACAATTCATATCAAAGTGAAAATAAATTAATAATTTTACATATAAATGGATCCAATTAGCATTATGTTGTGACTTATAAAAGCAATTATGGATAGAACAGTTTGGGGTATAAAATAAGCCTGCTGCATGAAACTGTGTGGAGAGACTAGTTAGTGAGCCAAATTTTAATCTACTTATTCCCACCTAGGTAACTAAAAGCACTTTTATTGTAGGAAACCTATACATGGATACTTCAGTTTTACATATCACACTTCAGAACATAAATATAAAACTATCTAAAAAAAAAAAAACTATCTAAAAAATACCTACATATGCAAGGCATTAAGCTATTAACACTATAATTTATTCATAACTCTATTTGGCTTTCTACTTTTTATAATTTTTTAAATAGTACTTTCTTATTTATTTATGAATACATGCAGGAAACAGTCCCAACATGACAAAGGGATATCAAAAAGTCTCTTAAAATACTTAGAATATAATTTTTCTGCATGTGGTCAACACCAGCTAGTTTCAAGCAAGCTTACATAGTATGATAATTCCACAGCTTCCCTGCCCCCTCCCACCAAAATACTGCATACAAAATCTGTACTTCTACATTGTAATGAGATGCTTTATCATAAGGTTAATGAAGCTTAATATTCAGGGCCCCTCATTCACATGGTCCTCTTACATGGCCCAATACATAATATTTTATTTATAATTATGTATTTTTTCTAAAGAGGGTCTTCCAAATTATAAATATAACATTGAAATGACACAATATTTAGATCCACTCCTCCAGAGTAGGATTAAATGTTTTTTGAATGAATCTAGCCAATTTTTAACCTATTCTTTTTTTATTTTAAAATAAAAATACACCTTTATACAACTGTATACAAGGTGTATACTTTAATACACTTTTATGTAAGGTATACAACATGATTATTTGATACACATATACATAGTGAAATGATAATTACAGTCAAGCTAATTAACATAAAATCTCATAGTTACCTTTTTTTTTTAAATGGTGAAACACCTGGAATCTTCTCTTAGCAAATTTCCAGTACTTGATATAGTATTGTTAACTATAGTCATCATGCTCTACATTAGAACTCTAGATTTATTCATCCTACATAACAGTAACTTTTTACTCTTTGACCAGTATCTCTCCATTTCCCTTACCTTCCTGCCCCTGGTAACCATCATTTCTTCTACTCTCTGCTTCTATGTATTCAACTTGTTTAGATTCCACATATAAGTGAGATCATATACAAATATTTCTCAACTTACAATTGGGTTATGTACTGATAAATCCATTGTAAACTGAAAACGCATTTAATATGCCTAACCTATTGGACATCATAGCTTAGCCACCTTAAACATGCTCAGAACAATTAGCCTACAGCTGGGAAAAATCATCTAACAGAAGGCCAATTTTATAATAAAGTGTTGAATATCTCATGTAACTTACTGAATACTATACTGAAAGTGAAAAACAGAATGGTTTTAAGTGTAGGGAGCTGTGGCTCACTACTACTGCCCAACATCGTAAGAGTGTATAGTACTGCATATTGGTAGCCCAGGAAATGACTGAAATTCAAAATTTGAAGTACAGCTTCTACTGAATGCATATTGCTTTTGCATCATCATAATGTAAAAAAAAAGAAAAAAAATCCTAAATTGAACCACTGAAAGTTGGAGACAATCTGTAGTTATTTTCTTTATGTGTCTGGCTCATTTCACTTAGCATAATGTCCTTCAAGTTCATCAATGTTGTTGCAAATGACAAGATCTCCTCCTTTAACGCTAACATTCCATTGTTTATATGTATAGCACAATTATTTTATCCATTTATTCATTGACAGACACTTAGGTTGTGTCCAAAACATAGCTACTGTGAGTAAGGCTGCAATAAATATGGGAATATGGATACCTCTTTGAGGTACTGATTTCATTTCCTCTGGGTATATATCCAAGAGAAGAATTGCTGGATCATACAGTATCAAGAGCAATCAGACAAGAAAAAATAAAATGCATCCAAATCAGAAAGAAGTAAAGTTACCTCTGTTTACAAATGACAAAATCCTATATGGAGAAAATACTAAAGGATCAACAAAAAAATGGTTCAAACTAATAAATGAATTTAGTATAGTTATAGGACATAAAAATCAACATACAAAAATCAGATGCATTTCTTTACACCAATAATGACCTATCTGAAAAGAAAAGCAAAAAAACAATCTCATTTATAATACCATCGAAAAGAATAAAATACTTAGGAATAATCTTAACCAAGGAAGTGAAATATCTGTATGCTGAAGACTATAAAACACTGGTGAAAGAAATTGAAGAAGACACAAATAGAAAGATATACTGTATTCAAGAATTAAAAGAACTAATATTGCTAAAATGTACACACTACCAAAAACAATACACAGATTCAAAATAATCCCTATCAAATTTCCATTGGTAGTTTTCACAGTAATAGAAAAAGCAATCCTAAAATTCATCCGGAACAACAAAAGACCCCAAATAGCCAAAACAATCCTGAGAAAAAAGAACAGGGTTGGAGGAATCACACTTCCTGATTTCAAGTTATATCACAAAGCCTGAGTAATCAAAACAGTATGGTAATGGCATCAAAACAGACACACAGGGCTTCCCTGGGGGCGCAGTGGTTGAGGGTCAGCCTGCTGATGCAGGGGACATGGGTTCGTGCCCCGGTCCGGGAAGATCCCACATGCCATGGAGCGGCTAGGCCCGTGAGCCATGGCCGCTGAGCCTGCGCGTCCAGAGCCTGTGCTCCGCAACGGGAGAGGCCACAACAGGGAGAGGCCCGCGTACCACAAAAAAACAAACAAACAAACAAAAAGACACATAGACCAACAGAGCAGAACAGAGAGCCCAGGAATAAACCCAAGCATATATAGCCAACTAATTTTCCACAAGGGCATGAAGAATACACAATGAGAAAAGGGTAGTCTCTTTAACAAATGGTGCTGGGAAAACTGAATGTCCACAAGCAAAAGAACGAAACTGGACCCTTATCTTAAATCATACAAAAAAATCAACTCAAAATGGATTAAAGACTTACACATAAGACCTGAAGCCATAAAACTCTTAGAAGGAAACACAGGGAAAAAGCTCCTTGACACTGGCCTTGGCCATTATTTTTGAATATGACACCAAATGCTCGGGTAACAAAAGCAAAAATAAACAAGTGGAACTATATTCAATGAAAAAGCTTCTGAACAACAAAGAAAACTCAACAAAATGAAAAGGCAACCTACAGATAGGGAGGAAATATTTGCAAACCAGGTATCTGATAAGGGGTTAATATTCAAAACACATAAGGAACTCATAATAGCAAAACAAACAAACAAAATCCCAAAAACAAATAAAAAATCCAAGTAATTCCATTAAAAATGAGCAAAGGACCTGAATAGACATTTTTCCAAAGAAGATACACTTAACGGACAAGTAGAGGAAAAGGTGCTCAATTATCACTAATCATCAGGGAAATGGAAATCAAAACCACAATGAGATATTATCTCACACCTGTTAGGACGGTTACTATGAAAAAGTAAAAAGATAAGTGTTAGTGAGGATATAAAAAGAAGGGAATCCTTCTAAACTGTTGGTGGGAATATAAGTTGGTACAGCCATTATGGAAAACAGTATGAAGGTTCCTCAAAAAATATAACCTATTCTTCAAAGTTGATCTTACACCACATCTCTGAAAGTCTATCCTGATGACTCCAGGATCTACAAAAGGCTTCTCTCAGAACTCTTTTAGAACTTTCTGTTGTAACTGTGTAGTCCACAGATTTTTCTAGGCTACTCTATTTCTCTATTATATGGGCTTTGAAATCAGACAAGACTTTGATATCTCTGTCACTTCTAGTTCTGTGATTTTGGGGATATTAAGTTATTTGTCCTCAAGTGATTCACCTTGAAAATGGGGAGAATAATACTACATCATGAGAGGAATTTACCAGGAAACTAATGAAACTTAAGCTTCTAGGGCCCTTTACTTGTTCTTGTTTCTGGTACTTCATTTTACACCCATAATTTCATATTGTTTTTTCTCAAATAAGACACCTAAACTTGTATAAACTCCAGTCACCATGAAATCTGGATCCATTCCTGTCTAGAGTAAAAAAAAAAATATATATATATAGGGCTTCCCTGGTGGCGCAGTGGTTGAGAGTCCTCCTGCCGATGCAGGGGACACGGGTTCGTGTCCTGGTCCGGGAAGATCCCACATGCTGTGGAGCGGCTGGGCCCGTGAGCCATGGCCGCTGACCCTGCGCATCCGGAGCATGTGCTCCACAACGGGAGAGGCCACAACAGTGAGACACCCGCATACCACAAAAAGAAAATAAATTAATTTAAAAAAAGAAAAAATATATATATATAAATATGCAAACCCAACATGTTCAAAAACAAGGATAGCTAGTTAAGCAAAAATCCTTAGCTCAGGGACTTGGATGACACAGAGCATTGGCAGTGGAGTGGCACTCTTGGTTTAGATTTCAATAAAACTTATGTTAATGTTAGAAAATTACTCTCAATTTTTATACAGCAGGTCCTTATTAGTCATGAATTTTATACACATCAGTGTATACATGTCAATCCCAATCGCCCAATGCATCACACCACCACACCCACCACCCCGCACCATTCCCCCCTTGGTATCCATATGTTTGTTCTCTACAACTGTGTCTCAATTTCTGCCCTGCAAAGTGGTTCATCTGTACCGTTTTGCTAGGTTCCACATATATGCGTTAATATACGATATTTGTTTTTCTCTTTCTGACTTACTTCACTCTGTATGACAGTCTCTAGATCCACCCACGTCTCAACAAACGACCCAATTTCGTTCGATTTTATGGCTGAGTAATATTCCATTGTATACATGTACCACACCTTCTTTATCCATTCTTTTGTCGATGGGCATTTAGGTTGATTCCATGACCTGGCTATTGTAAATAGTGCTGCAATGAACATTGGGGTGCATGTGTCTTTTGGAATTGTGGTTTTCTCTGGGTAAATGCCCAGTAGTGGGATTGCTGGATCATATGGTAATTCTATTTTTAGTTTTTTAAGGAACCTCCATACTGTTCTCTATAGTGGCTGTATCGATTTACATTCCCACCAACAGTGCAAGAGGGTTCCCTTTTCTCCACACCCTCTCCAGCATTGGTTGTTTGTAGATTTTCTCATGATGCCCATACTAACTAGTGTGAGGTGATACCTCTTTGTAGTTTTGATTTGCATTTCTCTAATAATTAGTGATGTTGAGCAGCTTTTCATGTGCTTCTTGGCCATCTGTATGTCTTCTTTGGAGAAATGTCTATTTAGGTCTTCTGCCCATTTTTGGATTGGGTTGTTTGTTTCTTTAATATTGAGCTGCATGAGCTGTTTATCTACTATGGATATTAATCCTTTGTCCACGGATTCATTTGCAAATATTTTCTCCCATTCTGAGGGTTGTCTTTTTGTCTTCTTTATGGTTTCCTTTGCTGTGCAAAAGCTTTGAAGTTCCACTAGGTCCCATTTGTTTATTTTTGTTTTTATTTCCATTACTCTAGGAGGTGGATCAAAAAAGATCTTGCTGTGATTTATGTCAAAGAGTGTTCTTCCTATGTTTTCCTCTAAGAGTTTTATAGTGTCTTGTCTTACATTCAGTCTCGAATCCATTTTGAGTTTATTTTTCTGTATGGTGTTAGGGAGTGTTCTAATTTCATTCTTTTACATGTAGCTGTTCAGTTTTCCCAGCACCACTTATTGAATAGACTGTCTTTTCTCCATTGTATATCCTTGCCTCCTTTGTTATAGATTAGTTGACCATAGGTGTGTGTGTTTACCTCTGGGCTTTCTATCTTGTTCCACTGGTCTATATTTCTGTTTTTGTGCCAGTACCATATTGTCTTGATCACTGTAGCTTTGTAGTATAGTCTGAAGTCAGGGAGTCTGATTCCTCCAGCTCTGTTTTTTCCCCTCAAGACTGCTTTGGCTATTCTGGGTCTTTTGTGTCTCTATACAAATTTTAAGATTTTTTGTTCCAGTTCTGTAAAAAACGCCATTGGTAATTTGATAGGGATTGCATTGAATCTGTAGATTGCTTTGGGTAGTATAATCATTTTCACAATACTGATTCTTCCAATCCAAGAAAATGGTATAAGCCTGTAGCTGTTGGTATCATCTTTAATTTCTTTCATCAGTGTCTTACAGTTTTCTGCATACAGGTCTTTTGTCTCCCTAGGTAGGTTTATTGCTAGGTAGTTTATTCTTTTTGTTGCAATGGTAAATGGGAGTGATTCCTTAATTTCTCTTTCAGAATTTTCATCATTAGTGTATAGGAATGCAAGAGATTTCTGTGTATTAATTTTGTATCTGGCAACTTTATCAAATTCATTGATTAGCTCTAGTAGTTTTCTGGTGGCATCTTTAGGATTCTCTAAATATAGTAATATGTCATCTGCAAACAGTTACAGTTTTACTTCTACTTTTCCAATATCTATTATTTCTTCTTCTTCTCTGATTGCCATGGCTATGACTTCCAAAACTATGTTGAGTAATAGTGGTGAGAGTGGACATCCTTGTCTTGTTCCTGATCTTAGAGGAAACTCTTTCAGTTTTTCACCATTGAGAATGATGTTTGCTGTGGGTATTTAGGTGTAAGGTTAGATTATTTATTTGAGATTTTTCTTGTTTCTTCAGGTAGGTTTGTATAGCTATAAACTTCCCTCTTAGAACTGCTTTTGCTGCATCCCATAGGTTTTGGATTTTCGTGTTTTCATTGTCATTTGTCTCTAGGTATTTTTTGACTTCCTCTTTGATTTCTTCAGTGATCTCTTGGTTACTTAGTAACGTAGTGTTTAGCTTCCATGTATTTGTGTTTTTTACGTTTTTCCCCCTGTAATTCATTTCTAATCTCATAGCGTTGTGGTCAGAAATGATGCTTGATATGATTTCAATTTTCTTAAATTTACTGAGGATTGATTTGTGACCCAGGATGTGATCTATCCTGGAGAACGATCCGTGGACACTTGAGAGGAAAGTGTAATCTGTTGTTTTTGGATGGAATGTCCTATAAATATCAATTAAATCTATCTGGTCTATTGTGTCATTTAAAGCTTCTGTTTCCTTATTTATTTTCATTTGATAATCTGTCCATTGGTGTAAGTGAGGTGTTAAAGTCCCCCACTATTATTGTGTTACTGTTGATTTCCTCTTTTACAGCTGTTAGCAGTTGCCTTATGTATTGAGGTGCTCCTTTGTTGGGTGCATATATATTTATAATTGTTATATCTTCTTCTAAGATTGATCTCTTGATCATTATGTAGTATCCTTCCTTTTCTCTTGTAACATTCTTTAAGTCTACTTTATCTGATATGAGTATTGCTACTCCAGATTTCTTTTGATTTCCATTTGCATGGATTATCTTTTTCCATCTCCTTTCAGTCTGTATGTGTCCCTAGGTCTGAAGTGGGTCTCTTGTAGACGGCATATATATGGGTCTTGTTTTGTATCCATCCAGCAAGCCTGTGTCTTTTGGTTGGAGCATTTAATCCATTCACATTTAAGGTAATTATCGATATGTATGTTCCTATGACCATTTTCTTAATTGTTTTGGGTTTGTTTTTGTACGTCCTTTTCTTCTCTTGTGTTTCCCACTTAGAAAAATTCCTTTAGCATTTGTTGTAGAGCTGGTTTGTTGGTGCTGAATTCTCTTAGCTTTTGCTTCTCTGTAAAGCTTTTGATTTCTCCATCGAATCTGAATGAGATACTTGCCAGGTAGAGTAATCTTGGTTGTAGGTTCTTCCGTTTCATCACTTTAAGTATATCATTGCCACACCCTTCTGGCTTGTAGAGTTTCTGCTCAGAAATCAGCTGTTAACCTTATGGGAGTTCCCTTATATATTATTTGTCATTTTTCCCTTGCTGCTTTCAATAATTTTTCTTTGTCTTTAATTTTTGCCAATTTGATTACTATGTGTCTCGGCGTCTTTCTCCTTGGGTTTATCCTGTATGGGTCTCACTAAGCTTCCTGGACTTGGGTGGCTATTTTCCATGTTAGGGAAGTTTTCGACTATAATCTGTTCAAACATTTTCTTGGGTCCTTTCTCTCTCTCTTCTCCTTCTGGGACCTCTATAATGCGAATGTTGTTGCATTTAATGTTGTCCCAGAGGTCTCTTAGGCTGTCTTCATTTCTTTTCATTCTTTTTTCTTTATTCTGTTCTGCAGCAGTGAATTCCACCATTCTGTCTTGCAGGTCACTTATCTGTTCCTCTGCCTAAGTTATTCTGCTATTGTTTCCTTCTAGTGTAGTTTTCATTTCAGTTATTGTATTGTTCATCTCCGTTTGTTTGTTCTTTAATTCTTCTAGGCCTTTGTTAAACATTTCTTGCGTCTTCTCGATCTTTCCCTCCATTCTTTATCCGAGGTCCTGGATCATCTTCACTATCACTATTCTGAATTCTTTTTCTGGAAGGTTGCCTATCTCCACTTCATTTAGTTGTTTTTCTGGGGTTTTATCTTGTTCCTTCATCTGGTACATAGCCCTCTGCCTTTTCATCGTGTCTTATTTTTCTGTGAATGTGGTTTTTGTTCCACAGGCTGCAGGACTGTAGGTCTTCTTGCTTCTCAGAAAATTATTCTTTACACAGTCAACTGGAAGGTAACACTGAG
The DNA here is from genome assembly GCF_003031525.2 of Neophocaena asiaeorientalis asiaeorientalis. NCBI lineage: Eukaryota > Metazoa > Chordata > Mammalia > Artiodactyla > Phocoenidae > Neophocaena > Neophocaena asiaeorientalis. The sequence continues at coordinate 4,208,253 of NW_020175199.1, forward strand.
TGAAGATAAAATAAATGTCTGATCTAAATCAAGGTCATAAAGGATTATGCTGGCACCATACCTGAATCTCTCTTTTTCTTCTGGTAAACATCCTTAAAAAGAACTGTTTCTCAAATAAAGGTAAGAATGATGGAATGCTATTACATCCATTTAGTAGGAAGTGTTATACATTCAGTTTTCCTAACATTTTTGGTTATGAATCATCATACATTAAAATCATCCAAATTTCATTTTTAAAAGTGAATAACGATTTATAAGATGTAATTTGTTATGCACCATATTTTTAGATATTTTCTCCACATCTGCCCCTTCAGTGCAATGCAAAATAACTTTATGCAAAAATATTTAAAAATGCAAAATACATTAAGAAACGAAGAACATCACAGGTATCACTATGCACAGAAACAGCTAAAACATTTCCAAAGCAAATATTTCTTTGAACTACAAATATCACAACTGTGTTTTATAGAGAAGATAGATGAGGAAATTTTATAAAGAAAATTTATGAGGAAAAAAGATGTATTTTTTTTCAGCATTAGAAATTCAATAATTGAAAAATTGAAAAAAATATACATAATAGTGATTGGCAAATTATTTATTCATTTTCTTTTATTCCAGTTTTCACCAGTAAGTATGCTTGTAAACACTAGAGAAGCTATTGCATCATAAAATGTTTTCTTTCAAAACAGCCTCTATCTGTATTCAGAGCACTGTTATAAAATTGATCAGCACAATGAAATTTATCTTCCTAAAAAAAACCAAAAATGGACCATTTTCCCTTCTCACTTCAAATTCCCTTTATACTTGAAGGCTAAAAAGCATTTGGTTGCAAAATGAATATTGGAGAAAATGTGTTTTTGTAAAACGTGGTATAGTATACTATTACTTGTCATCTCAAGAATATGAAAAGGCAGCTCTAAGGGTAAGAGGATTAAAAGATGAATCGATGACAGGCCAGAAGTGCGAGGCACGATGTATTTAAAGTGATGAAAGGGAAAAACCTACAACCAACACTACTCTACTCAGCAAGGCTCTCATTCAGATTTGATGTAGAAATCAAAAGCTTTACAGACAAGGAAAATTTAAGAGAATTCGGCACCACCAAACCAGCTTTACAACAAAGGCTAAAGGAACTTCTCTAGGCAGAAAAGAAAAGGCTGCAACTAGAAACAAGAATATTAAGAATGGGAAAGCTCACCAGTAAAGGCAAACATACAGTAAAGGTAGGAAATAATCCACACACAAATATGATATCAAAACCAGCAGTGATGAGGAGAGTACAAATGCAGGATATTGGAAATGCATCTGAAATTAAGAGATTAGCAAGTTTAAACAATCCTGTATATATATAGACTGCAATATCCAAACCTCATGGTAACAGCAAACCAAAAATCTACAATAGATACACACACAAAAATAGAAAGGGATCCAAACACAACACTAAAGATAGTCATCAAATCACAAGAGCAGAAAACAAAAGAGGAAGGAAGAAAAAGACCTATGAAAACAATCCCAAAACAATTAACAAAATGGCAATAAGAAAATACATATCAATAATTACTTTAAATGTAAATGGATTAAATGCTCCAACCAAAAGATAGACTGGCTGAATGGATATAAAAACAGGATCCATATATATGCTGTCTAAAGAGACCCACTTGAGATCTAGGGACACATACAGACTGAAAGTGAAGGGATGGAAAAAGGTATTCCATGCAAATGGAAATTAAAAGAAAGCTAGAGTACCAATAGTCATATCAGACAAAATAGACCTTAAAACAAAGAATGTTACAAGAGACAAAGAAGGACACTCCATAATGATCACGGGATCAATCCAAGAAGCAGATATAACAATTGTAAATATATATGCAACTAATACAGGAGCACCTCAATATGTAAGGCAAATACTAACAGCCATTAAAGGAAAAATCAACAGTAACACAGTAATAGTGGGGGATTTAACACCCCACTTTCCTTAGTGGACAGATCATCCAGATAGAAAATCAAAAAGGAAACACAGGCCTTAAATGACACATTAGACCAAATGAACTTAAGTGATATTTATAGAGCATTCCATATGAAAGCAGCAGGATACACTTTTTTATCAAGTGCATATGGGACATCCTCCAGGATAGATCACATGCTGGGCCATAAAGCGAGCCTTGATAAATTTAAGAAAATTGAAATTATATCAAGCATCTTTTCTGACCACAACGTTATGAGATTAGAAATCAATTACAAGAAGAAAGCTGTAAAGAACACAAACATATGGAGGCTAAACAATATGCTACTAAACAAACAACCAAAGGATCAATGAAGAAATCAAAGAGGAAATCAAAAAAATACCTAGAGCAAATGACAACAAAAACATGATAATCCAAAACCTATAGGATGCACCATAACAGGGAAGTTTATAGCAATACAGTCTTACCTCAGGAAACAAGAAAAATCCCCCAAAACAGCCTAAACTTAAACCTAAACCAACTAGAGAAAGAAGAACAAAGAAAATCCAAAGTTAGTAGAAGGAAAGAAATCATAAACATCAGAGCAGAAATAAGTGAAATAGAGACAAAGAAAACAATGGAAAAGATCAATGAAACTAAAAGTTGGTTCTTTGAAAAGATAAACACAATTGACAAACGTTTAGCCAGACTCATCAAGGAAAAAAAGGGAGACGGCTCAAATCAATAAAATTAGAAATGAAAAAGGAGAAGTTACAATGGACACCACAGAAATACAAAGGATCATAAGAGACTACTACAAGCAACTATATGCCAATAAAATAGACAACCTAGAAGAAATAAACAAATTCTGAGAAAGATAAAAACTTCCAAGACTAAAACAGGAAAAAATAGAAAATATGAACAGACCAATTACAAGTACTGAAATTGAAACTGGGATTAAAAAAATCCCAACAAACAAAAGTCTGGGACCAGATGACTTCACAGGCAAGTTCTATCAAACATTTAGAGAAGAGTTAACACCTATCCTTCACAAACTCTTCCAAAAAACTGCAGAGGAAGGAATACTCCCTAAGTAATTCTATGAGGCCACCATCACCCTGATAGCAAAACCAGACAAAGATAACACAAAAAAAGAAAATTACAGGCCAATATCACTGATGAACACAGACGCAAAATCCTCAGCAAAATCCTAGCAAACAGGATCCAACAATACATTAAAAGGATCATACACCATGATCAAGTCGGATTTATCCCAGGGATGCAAGGATTCTTTAGTATCCACAAATCAATCAGTGTGATATACCAAATAACAAACTGAAGAATAAAAGCGATATGATCATCTCAATAGATGCAGAAAAAGCTTCTGAGAAAACCCAACATCCATTTATGATAAACTCTCCAGAAAGTCTGCATAGAGGGAACCTACCTCAACATAATAAAGGCCATATATGACAAACCCACAGCTAAAATTATACTCAATGGTGAAAAGCTGAAAGCATTTCCTCTAAGATCAGGAATGAGCCAAGGATGTCCACTCTCGCCACTTTTATTCAATGTAGTTTTGGAAGTCCTAGCCATGGCAATCAGAGAAGAAAAAGAAATAAAAGGAATACAAATGGGAAAAGAAGAAGTAAAAATGTCACTCTTTGCAGATGACATGATACTATACATAGAAAATCCAAAAGATGCCACCAGAAAACAACTAGAGCTTATCAATGAATCTGGTAAAGTTGCAGGATACAAAATTAATACACAGAAATCTCTTGCATTCCTATAAACTAACAATGAAAGATAAGAAAGAGAAATTAAGGAAACAATCCATTTACCATCATATCAAAAAAAAAAAAATACCTAGGAATAAACCTACCTAAGGAGGCCAAAGACCTATACTCTGAAAGTCAGGCTCCTTGACTTCAGGCTACATTACAAAGCTATAGTCATCAAAACAGTATGGTACTGGCACAAAAACAGAAATATAGGTCAATGGACCAGGAAAGAAAGCCCAGAAATAAACCTATGCACCTATGGTCAATTAATCTACAACAAAGGAGGCAAGACTATACAATGGAGAAAAGACAGTCTCTTCAGTAAGTGGTGCTGGGAAAACTGGATAGCTACATTTAAAGAATGAAATTAGAACACTCCGTAACACCAGACACAAAAAATAAATACATACTGGATAAAAGACCTATCAATAAATCTAAGGCTAAATACTATAAAACTCATAGAGAAAAACAGGCAGAACAGTTTTTGACATAAATCGCAGCAGTATCTTTTTCAATCCACCTCCTGGAGTAATGAAAATAAAAACAAAAATAAACAAATGGACTTAATTAAACTGAAAAGCTTTTGCACAGCAAAGGAAACCATAAACAAAACGAAGACAGCCCTCAGAATGGGAGAAAATATTTGCAAACGGAGCCACCAACATGGGATTAATCTCCAAAATATACAAACAGCTCATGCAGCTCAATATCAAAGAAACAAACCAATTGAAAAATGGGCAGAAGTCCTAAACAGACATTTCTCCAAAGCAGACAGAGCAGGCCAAAGATGGCCAAGAGGCACACGGAAAGATGCTCAGCATCACTAATTATTAGAGCAATGCAAATCAAAACTACAATGAGATATCGCCTCACACCAGTCAGAACGGCCATCATCAAAAAGTCTACAAACAATAAATGCTGGAGAAGGTGTGGAGAAAAGGGAACCTTCCTACACTGTTGGTGGGAACATAAATTGGTGCAACCACTATGGAGAACAGTATGCAGGTCCTTACAAAACTAAACATAGAACTACCGTATGACCCAGCAATCCCACTCCTGGGCATATATCTGGAGAAAACCATACTTCAAAAAGATACATTCACCTGAATGTTCACTGCAGCACTATTTACAATAGCCAAGAAATGGAAGCAACCAAAATGTCCACTGACAGAGGAATGGATAAAGATGTGGTACATATACACAATGGAATATTACTCAGCCATAAAAAAGAATGAAATAATGCCATCTGCAACAACATGGATGGATCTAGAGATTATCATACTAAGTGAAGTCAGACAGAGAAAGACAAATATATCACTTATATGTGGAATCAAAAAAATGATACAAGTGAATTTATTTACAAAGCAGAAACAGACTCACAGACTTAGAAAACAAACTTGTGCTTACCAAAGGGGAAAGGTGGGGATGGGGAGGGATAAATTAGGAGCTTGGGATTAACATATACACATTACTATAAATAAAATAATCAACAAGGACGTACTGTATAGCACAGGGAACTCTACTCAATACTCAGCAATATCCTCTATGGGAAAACAATCTGAAAAAGAATAGATATAACTAAATCATACTGCTGCACACCTGAAACTGACACAACACTGTAAATCAAATATACTCCAATATAAAATAAAATTAAAAAATACATGATTCAGGGCTTCCCTGGTGGCACAGTAGTTGAGAGTCCGCCTGCTGATGCAGGGGACACAGGTTCGTGCCCTGGTCCGGGAAGATCCCACATGCCACGGAGCGGCTAGGCCCGTGAGCCATGGCTGATGAGCCTGTGCATCCAGAGCCTGTGCTCCGCAACGGAAGAGGCCACAACAGTGAGAGGCCCTTGTACCGCAAAAAAAACCAACCAAACAAACAAACAAAAAAAACCCATGAGACACTAGAGTTCATTCTTTCAAGGAGCTTACATTACAATCTAGTAGACACATATGTATGCATATATATGTACATAAGCGTTTGTGTGTTTATTTATAAATATATATGTCAATTTTTAAAGCTCTTACTCCTATATACCTTTTCAGATAGTGATCTATTTCATTGTTTCCCTTCATAACCAAACTTCTCTGAACTGCCAAAATATGCTATCTCCATTTCTTCACCATCTATTCACTTTTAAACCCAGTTAAATCTAGTTTTTTCTGCCTCTACCAGCTCAGACAAGTCCTCTTGTCATGTTGCCAATAAACTACATGGTAGCAAATCCAATGGAGACTCCCCCGGACTTTTCCTCTCAACAGCACTTAACACAGTTGACCATTTGCTGCTTCTTAAAACATGCTCTTAGTTTTTCTCCTTTTTCACTACTCCTTCATATTCTCCAGACCTTTGTGCCTAACCAGAAGTTAGTGTTTCTCAGGGATCTACACTAGTGCTGTCCAACAGAACTTTCTGCAATGATGAAAATGTTTTTATATGTGCTGTTTAGTATGGTTGCTACCAACTACATGTGACCGTTGAGCACTTGGAATGTGGCTACTGTTGATGAAGAAATACACTAAGTTTGATGTAATTTTAATTAATTTAAATTTGAAGAGCCATTTGACCCTAATGGCTACTACACTGGACAACACAGCTCTAAAGAATGCCTGCTTTTCTTTCCTCTCCTTAAAAGTGATCTATCATCTGTATGCTTATAGTTTCCAAATTTATATCTCAAAATCTAAAGTGTATTTAAACCTCCACTTGGATATCACACAGACATCTAAAATTTAAAACATCTGAAACAGAACTCTTGATTTTCCTTCTCAGACTTATGCTCCAACCCAGTATTCTCCCATTTTAGTAAACGGCATCAGCATCTATCCAGATACTCTATCTAGAAATTTTATACTTCAACAACTAATAAAGGTTAACTAATCTTTTTTCAATTCTTTAAAAATCTAAGCTCCTTTCTCCTTGAAGGCCGATTCTCCTGTCTTATAATGCTTTACCTCCAGTTATTTAAAAGCTACTTCTCATCCTTCAGGTCTCTTATCTAAACTAAGTTTGTCCCCATAGTACTGATACTCTCCATAAGTTCCTTATTTATTTTCTCCACAGCACTTTCATAATTTGTATTTGTCTATTTTTATCTTTAATCTGTTTTTCCAACTTGATCATAAGATATGAATGCAGGGATCATGTCCATCTTGTTACCAATATTTTCACAGTGTTAAAATAAATATTTATTGAATACATGACTACTTAAGTAAAGGAATCCAGCCATTCCTCAAATTCAGAAATAGGACATTATTTTTATGGTTCTAAAATACCACTTTATTAACTGACAAAGGAAATTTTAATTATTAATCATTTGGTTCCCAAAGGTTCATAATAAATTATCCAAATTTTTTCTCGTACTACTCATGTGGTAACCTATTAGAAGGTAATGCTCACTTCTGTAGAGCCAATAAAGAAGTTAATAAGTATACTTTAAAACACACATGACACTACAATGTTTTTCTATCACATTATATGAGTAAATCCTGCCAACCTCAACCCCAAGTAACATGCTCTTTCAGGCAGACAATAACAATGAGTAAGAATTTATCTCTCCAAATGATTTTTTTTTTTTTTTTTTTTTTGCTGTACGTGGGCCTCTCACCGCTGTGGCCTCTCCCGTTGCGGAGCACAGGCTCCGGACAGGCAGGCCTAGTGGCCATGGCTCACGGGCCCAGCCGGTCCGCAGCATGTGGGATCCTCCCGGACCGGGGCACGAACCCGTGTCCCCTGCATCAGCAGGCGGACTCTCAACCACTGCGCCACCAGGGAAGCGCCCTCCAAATGAATTTTAATGATTTTATCATGCTGAAAACAAAGAATGCACAATATGCAAAAAAAGATAGAGAGCCCTCAATTCCCCTCCCCAGCAACAACCGTTATTAACAGTTTTTCTGTGTACTCTTCCAGAATATTCTACACACATAGCCTCGTTATCTGCCCTTTCCAGGTCTGGAATCAACCATTTTTTCTAGGATCCTTAGAGGTTTTTCATGGAAAATGACACTTTAAGAGCATAATCTGGGCACTAAGGATGTTCGTTCCTATTGGATTGATCTTTGTTTCTAGGATTTTTCATTTGACAGAGCTAGGAAATAATTGTTTTATTCTTAAAGAGAAAAGTTATTATGAGTTCTACTAATACTTCTAGTTCAAGTTCAGTACTACAGGGTTTTAATTTAACCCTTCCATCTTATATTCATATTTCCTTTCTCCCATGCCTGGTTCTCAAGGGGACCAGGATGATAAAATTAGAATACTGCTTATTTACTCATTTTTTTAAAATCTCACAATCCACACATAACAGTCTGAGAATAACAATACTAACATTACTATCAACTATATGATTTCTGTAAATAGTTGTTAAAGTTTCTTTTTTCAGTTCTTTTTTCTGTAGGGTATATGTCACTTAGGGAGGTGCATTCTAACAGCTGTGTTTTTAAATCACTTGGAATACTTCCTCTCTGTGTGATTATGCCACCAATTGGATACATTTTGAGGTTCAAATTGATTTACTTTATTTTAAATTTTAGGGTTCTTTTTGTCTTTGTTTTTACTGTAGTAAAAGGTATCTTTCTTACGATTTCTTGGTTTTGTGTCATCCCTGAGCAACTTCTTCATTCCAAGAGTATATATTTAAAAATATTCATTCATGCTTTTTTCCTTGTACTTTTATGATTTTATTCTCTACACGTTTAAAATTTTGATCTGTATGGAATTACGGTAGAGGAGGAATCCATTTTATTTTTTTGTCCAAATGGCTATCTAGTTTATTTTATTGAATAATCCATATTTTTCCTCATAGATTAGAGATATCACCATTTATTAGGAGTCCAGACTCACAGCAGGAGTTTCTAGTGGCAGGACAGTTAGTGACAATGGCTGAGAGTATCTACTGGCAATGGCACTAGTAGTAGTACCTAAAGTAGACTATTGCTGTGGCAGAATCTTAGCTGTGTTGCATCCTTTGTTTTCTGCCCAACCTAGATCCTCTGGATTTAACATTGATTAAGAGTCACTTGAATTTTGTCTAATATATTGTGGGGGTTTTTTGTTTTGTTTTTTTCTTTTTGCGGTACGCGGGCCTCTCACTGCTGTGGCCTCTCCCATTGCGGAGCACAGGCTCCGGACGCGCAGGCCCATTGGCCATGGCTCACGGGCCTAGCTGCTCCGCAGCATCTTGCCGGACCGGGGCACAAACCCGCGTCCCCTGCATCGGCAGGCAGACTCTCAACGCCACCAGGAAAGCCCTGTGTGTTTTGTTTTTTAATCGAAGTAGTTTTGGCTGTATGCAGCCAAGAAGCCTAACTTACGCAATATGATTTTTCTCCCATAGTTCAATGGTGAGTATTCCCAAAACTCTAGCCTATGGGTCTCTGCTCTACATTCTGTAGCTGAAACTCATGTCTGTAATTATAATTACCAGAATTTTCACTACTATCTTTAGTAATTGACTCTTAACATGTATCACTAACCATAAGCTCATATCACCTCATTTTATATATATATATATATTCATTTCAAAGGGTAAATATACCTACAGTTGGTTATCTTAACATTTGAAACTACCTTTTAAATATTATTTTTCTAGAAATATTCTGAAGCTTTAAAACAGCATGGCGTGTTGAAGGCAAAGCAAGCATTATGATATGGTTAGAAAAAGAAGAAATGGCAGGAAATAAGGCTGGTTTAGGAGACAAGGGTAAAATCACAGAGTATTTTTAATGTTACAGAGTTAATATTTAAGAATATAGACAATAAGCAACCAGTGAATAATTTTGAGTAGTAAACGAAATGATTAGATTTCTGTTAGAAAAATCACTCTGGCAGCATGGAAGGAAGTGCACAAGACATGAGATTACTTTTTTTTTCCTTCTTTCTTTTTCTTTTCTTAACAAAGCCCTTTTATCCAAATAGATTTAGGGCCTTACTACACATTCTAAATAGTCTTCTACAAATTATTAACCAAAAGCTATAATTTAGAACCATATACACAAGTATGGATTCCAATTAATTTATAAAATTATTTGAGTTGACAGAAAATATGAATACAAGATTGTTTACCAAGTGTCATCTTGAAAATGATAGACAACAAATACGGTCTCTAATCAAATAAAATGATTAATGGAATTATCATTTATCATTAAGTTTTTACTATGATGCACAACTTGATAAGCAGATAAAATCTGCATTTAGAAAATTATTACACTATTTGGAGTACATACAGGTTATGTATCAAATAATCTTAAGTGTTACGTTGAGATGACTAATTATATGAGAGCCCATAAACTACAGGGATACACTCACAGTTTGGGTTTACTATTATGGAAACAATAATATAAGACCTTTTTCTGAAAAAGGAAAATATGAAATCAGAAATACAAGTTTCACTTTAAGAAAGGGATCAGCTTTTATTTAAAGACAAACTATAAACAAAATCAGTTGACCTTAAAAAGTACTTTGGTTTATTCAGATGCTGTGCTGTAAGGTGGCTAAATTTATATTTAATGAGCTAAATAAAAAACTTATTTGTGATATTCTTAAGGTACATTTAAGCTATGCCCTATTCTTTAAATAAACTGTCTCTACTGTGTTAGCCTATGGTTCACAGAGAAAACGACTCTTTTGCTGTACTGTTTTACTAAAGAAGCCCATCTTTATCTATTTGAAATGTTAACTACTATATGTTAATGAATTATGTCATACTTCCCAAAATTTTGACAAATTGTAAAACATGACTCACACAGGAGACAAACTACACTTACGGTTAGTCACTTAAAATGTAAGAACTTACCATGAACTAACAGGTGCTTTTATCCTTTTCTTTCCACTTTGAATTTAGTTCTCCAAAATCTACTAAAAAATAAATGGAACAGAAACCCAGAGCAGCTTATAGTTACTTACTAGTAGCTTTTACAATTTTCTATCCCCTTATGCAGTATACAAGTTTGACCCAGATAAATGTGTTTCTGAATGTTTCTAAACCTAAACACAATGTGAAGTTACATTCAACAGGCTTGGTTGGTCCACTGGATTTTCAGAATTAGCCAATTTTTATGCAGAATTTTCATGTAACTACTGTAAAAACAGAGACTCAGATTAAGAATGGATTACACTGTTGACAGTAAGTACGCAGAGACCCAGAGATTAGACAGATCTTTGAAGTGGAGATGGCAATCATTGGGAGATTCTAAGCAGCTGGAAGGGAGAGGTAATCCAGACTATCAGAGAAATTTGGCAGTGTACAAATGGTCAAAGTCCCATTCAATAAGCAAAGCATGACACAGAATAAGAGAAAGTAATCTAATAGTAGGCAACAGGAAGAGTACAGGTGAGGCTGTTGCACCAGGGAGGTTTAACAGAAAGTTACCAAATTCGACCTTTAAGGAATCATGAAATCTTGGTATTCAAAACAGCACTTTAGGCTGGAACTAGGATAATGTGCAAGAGAACAAAGCATAGATTCATTTATAGATGAAAACGCAGGGATTCAACTGCTAGAGACAGACATAAGAAGGGCTCGAGAGAGGTCAAAGCAAGAGCTTAACGACTGCAACCAACGTACCAAGACAAAGTAATGCGAAGAACGAGTTGATACTAAGGTCATAAAATCCTGACCGTGAGCTCGTCACAGTATCTGTTCTTAAACATAGAACTGTTACCAGTAACTGGGGAAGGGCTAAACTTAAATGTGGTATTAAGGAACTCAAGTTGTGAAATCCAGAAGAATTATCAGGCTAAAGCCTATAGTTAATACTAATAATTCAAATCCCATTGTTGTAGCTGTCACTCCTGAAATCAAGCCTTAAACATGACTGCTTCCTCTGCCTGAAAAAAATTAGCTGAAGCAGAATCAAGGACACAGGCTGCCCATGGAACTCTGCAATTCTCCAGCATACTGGCAACTAGAATGTCAGGTCATTCTTCTGGCAGGGGATATGATGATCAATACATGATAAGAACATTCATAAATATGCTCTCTCTGGTGAGATGACAAAATAGGTGACTATATTAAGGACTTTAAAAAATAAAATGAAAACAATATTAATAATGTGAGCAACAGAGATATCTTACGTTTGGTGAGAAGAGAACAATGTCATAATTACAAAAAATCAGGGAAAATTACTCTGTGGAAAATAGATGGATCAACTACTTCCCTTTTAGTCCCATGGCCAACACTTGCATAATCTCACATTCATGAAAAACATCCATCTAGCATGTCACATGGACAAAATAGAGCTGCTGCACCAAGATAACATGAGTAAAATGTCCACAAGGAACTGGGACATCTCATAGTCTAACTTTAAGTACAATGACTATATTCTTTTAACAACTTTATGAGACTCCTTTCTACTGACCCTGAGTGTCTGGCACTAATAAATATTTGTTGAGTGAATAATAAATGCATGAGGACTTCCCTGGTGGCACAGTGGTTAAGAATCCGCCTACCAATGAAGGGGACATGGGTTCGAGCCCTGGTTCAGGAAGATCTCACATGCTGCAGAGCAACTAAGCCCATGTACCACAACTACTAAGCCTGTGCTCTAGAGCCTGCAAACCACAACTACTGAGCCCATGCTCCGCAACAAACAGAAGCCACTGGAATGAGAAGCCCGTGCACCTCAATGAAGAGGAGCTCCTGCTCGCCACAACTAGAGAAAGCCCATGCGCAGCAATGAAGACCCAACGCAGCCATAAATAAATAAATAAATAAATAAAAATGCATGAATGAGGAATATGAAAACATGAATATACGACTAAAGCATACTGGAGATGGCACTCCCTACCAAGGCTGGCAGTACTTAATATGTTAAGAAAAAGATTTCAGATTAAAAGCCAATAAAAAGTCACACAGAAGATATTTACTCAAAAGGGAAAGAAATCTACATTAAGTGAGAAGCTGGGCCTCCAGTTCCCCCAGATGACATGGGAACGGAACCAAATTATATTTGTACTAACCCAGGGACTTTAAAATTAATGAAACTCTTCATCCTTCTCCTTCTTTTTTAAATAAATGAATTCTCATTTGACTGACGGGGAAATATAAAGCCTCATAAAAAAGGGATCTGTTAAAAGTCATCATACCTAGACTCACTATATAATAAAATATGACTTTTAACATTGTAACTACTTAGACTATTTAGAATGGTTATGAACTGGCCTGTCAAAAAATACCATGTACCCTAATAGTTACATACAATTTAAATAGCAGCAGTTAGTTATGAATTTTCATATTTCAGGTTTAACTTAAGGTCTGGTCTCCCAGCAAGTTAGAACTTTTAAAATTTAATATTTGGATATACTGAAAGCATATTTTGTGACTTGTTTTACCTTCTTTTGATAGGTCTTTTTATAAAGTTGATCAGAAACTTGGTTTATTTGCATAAACCCTATCAACATTCTATAAACACTACACATTCTATAGCTATATAAAGACTTCTCATGGAATTTGACCTTGATGTAGATTTCTATAACAGTGAAACCGTTTAGCCCTCTTTTGCTCCCTTTCCAGGCAGGGGAAAGGAATTCTTCTCCATGTAGCCAACTGATCAATTTATCATAATCTATGGTCTCTTAAGTAATCACTAGTCTGTCAAAGTTGAGATGCGTACTGCAGTTTATGTTAGTAACTTTTAATCTGTGAACTACAATATGTACATAGTGGTGTAAATTGCAAAGTAAAATCATATTAATAAAACAGTTTGAAAAAAATGTCTGAAGTATACCTATTATTGATTTTGTTTTGTGGGATGATATATTGGTTAAGAGCATAGGAATTAGATAAAACCGATACAAATCCTGACTCTGCTATTTACTAGCTATACAACATTAGAAAGGTTACTTAACTTTAATAGTCCTTGATTTTCACATCTAAAAAATGGAAGTTTGAATTAGATAATTTTTAAGGTATTCTCTAAGCTCTAAAGTTCTGTTTCATTAATTCTAGTTATAAATTTAATACTACTTAAGCATTCAATGCACCAAAATGGTATAAAAGTGAAGTAATATAATTCAGAACAGGGAGACATACACACACACACACACACACACACACATCCCTAAATTAGCTAAGTCATTTAGCAATAACTTAGTTTTAATTATCTGAACAACAATTGTTTAAATTCTCCTCTTAACCATTCATGTGAAGATAATGTTACTCTCATTCTTTAAATCCTTCCTTGGATAACCTTGTGATATAGTTATTAATATGGGAAAACTATCTCAATTGGCCCTTCAAGATCTGGTATATTGTCCTCTCTGGCCTAAGCTCTGCTAACTCCCATTCTCACTCTCAACAGTCACTATTAAGCCTCTGTTGGAGTGATTTCTCATACCTGGCCTAGTACTGCCTATCTTATTTCTCTCTCTCCCTATCAACATCTGCAAGAACTTTTTGCCTTCCTAATCTCTACTCATCCTTCAAGTTACTTTACTCTCCTGACCCTCACCCAGCAAGTCACCTAGGAGACCTTCCTACCTATTTCTCTGTTAGATGAATAAAGAATAAATGATAAACCTTTAATCTTCAAATAAGATTTCACATACATTTTTAAGTAAAAACCAAAGGCCCAGATTTATCTCCAATATTTTCAATTTATAATTTTCATAAATCATTAAGTTTTTCAGTTTAATTTCAACTTTCATTATTCAAAGGCTAAAACTGGAATGGGAAAGGCTTTATGACATTCTGATTCCTCAAAATCATTTTATTATAGCCAGATTAGTTCAAGGGAGATCTGGCATCTACAAAAATGAGAAGGCAAGTATCATACAGATCCAATTCCAACTCTTCTTCCTATGCTCACTCTTCCTTAGTGTTTCATCCCACAAGAGGGCACAAATGCAAATCAAGCCTCAGGTACAACCCTGAGCACTTAGCAACAAAAACACACAAATGCAACTGTATTTGACCTAAGATAAAATAAAAAGTAATGAATACAAGTAAGAGGAGCACAAAATAATTTTGGCAATAGAATAAATGATAATTAAAATAGGGGTAACTGTGTTTTAAGACTGAATTTAAAGGAAAGCAGCCTCTTGAATTATGGAGGGGATCCAACATGTACAATCCCACAGAAGTAGGAAGTAAAGCCTTAAGCAAAAGACAATAAATCTGGTAGCACAGCCAGAATAGAAGACGACATTGGTAAATTGTGGGACAAGAGTGAAAGTAGGGAATGCTGGCCCTGGCAGTGTGGTACAATGACTTGTACATGGTAAAGCAGCTCACTTCGAACTTGGCAAAATTTTGGAAGAAAACACATGGAATGTAGGGGGAAAAACAGTACAGGTGACTAGTCAGCTAGGTGAGCTTGGTGAAAAATGGGGTGACATGTGCCCAAACCAAATAACCCTAAAAGAGGGAAGGCTGAAATAGCCTTCATGAAACTCTGCAAGTGTTTTGCAGTTCAATTAAAGTTTGTTAACAGGGAAGACAGATACTGAAAACCTCTTGCCAAAAAAAAGATTACTTTTAGACCAAGAATAAGATGTGATTGGAAGAAAGACTAGTGATATTAGATCATCAAGGAGGCTTTCAAAGTTATTCAGTTATAAAGTTATGAAAGATAAAATCAGATTAGGCCAATGAAGAGAAATAATGCAAGGGATATTATCTTAAGATTTTATATTAAAAATGTCTCTAAATATCAATGCCTTGGTAGTTGGGGAGGATAATGAGAACATCTGGAAAAGAGAACTATTAATGGGAGTAGTGGATAGCAAGATGTTTCTAAATTTGTTGTGGTGTTTTAGTTCCTTGATGAGCACCTAAACTTTGATTTCAAACACATAACTAATGTTTTTTTTTTTAAACCCAGGGAATTCATCATACAGCATCATGTTAAAAAAAACACATTTAAAGTTCTGGTTCAAGATGGTGATATAGGAGGATCCTAGGCTCACCTCCACCCATAAACAGACCAAACTTGCAGGTAATACAGAACAACTTCCTGTGGTAAAAACCTAAAAGCTGTCTGAGTGACTCCTGTGCATTGGATGAATGAAGGAAGTCTCTCATCAAAGTTGGTAGGAGAGTCTGGGACACAATTTTGCCATGAAATCCATCCCTGTTGCAGTGACCAACAATCAGGAGGGAACTTAGAACCCAGAGCTTCTCCCTGAGCAGTAAAGGGTTTGACCCCTAACTGAGCACCCAACTTATAAATCCTGCACCTGAGAGATGAGCCCCAAAGCATCTAGCTTTGAAAACCAACAGGGCTTGCATCCAAAAGACTGTAATGACTTGAGAAATGGCTCTTAAAGGGCTCAAGTGTACAGACTCACCCACCCCAGGGCTCAGAGCAAGTGGCAGCCACTAGAGAAGCACCCAGACTTTACGTGAATGACATTCATTTGCTAGTCATAAAGCTCTGGCCTGAGCTGTAGATGCAGGCATCTAATTTACCACACATCTAGGGGCCTGCCGGCTGGGGGTCACCATCTTCACACTCTACCTCAGCTTTGCTCTCTGGGTGCCATCTTTTTTTTCTTAAGCTATGCTTTTTTTCTTTTTTTTTTTCTGTTGGCACCATCTATATGCTCTCCTTTTGTCTCATTCCACGCAGCAAGTGTTATCTTTGTGCTCTCTCTAGCCAGCAGGTACCATCTTTCTATTACCCTCTTTCCTGGTGGGTGCCATCTATATACCCTCCCTCTGCCTCATTCCAGTCAGTGGGTGCCATCTTCACACTCTCCCTCTGTTGTGCTCCAGACCATGAGTATCTCCCTGAGGTGAGCTTTCACACAATTCTTGTGCCCCAGTTTTTGCAGCTGCCACCCAGTGGATGCTCCTTGATGATCTGGCTCTGGTGGCCAAGGGGCTTTGTGTTCTTGGGTCCTATGGGATTGTTCCAATAAGAGAGACAGTTCTTGGCAGGCCACTACTCCCAGGGTACTGCGCAGACAGTTGACTGAAACACACTCCAGTCTTTCTGTGAAAGATGCTTATTTGTCCTAGGGCTTTGAACCTAAGGGGCAGGCTTCAGGACTGGCACACAACAGGGACCTACGGAGGTGTTCACAGGGAACAAAAGCCAATGGATGCCATCTTTGCAGTCTCCCTCTACCTTCGTACACGTCACCAATATGTCCTAGAAAGGAGGTTATACACTCATCTGGAGCCCCAACTTTTGTGACTGCCACTGAGGTCACACGTCCAGATCACCTGGTTCTGGGGGCCAGTGGGGTTTACACTAGTGGTCCCACAGGACTGTATATATTTGCATATTCTAAAAGCTGCTTTTTGAGGGTCTGGCTTCCAAATCAGCCTGAATCTAGGTGCTGACTGAAATCCTCTCCTTTGAGGCACTGACAGGTCTTGGCACACCCTCAACCACTGGGAGCCGTTAAAAATAAATTAGTCTACTTGAACAATCACAAAGATTTGAGAAACAACCAAGAGCTAGGGCATGGTTGGATGACAGCATTCATCTCCAGCATGAGACCACTCCCACGAGACTGGAAGAGGCAGCTGTTTAATCTAATGCTTAAAAGCCAACACAGACAGTCAAGCAAATTGAAGAAACACAGGGATATGCTCGAAATAAAGTAACTAGATAAAACGTTAAAGAAACCTTAATGAAACAAAGATAAGTAATTTATCTGATAAAGAGTTGAAAGTAATAATCATAAAAATGAGAAATAAACGTGGGAAAAGAATAGATAAATGTAGTGAGAACTTCAACAAAGAGAGATAATGTAAGATAGTACCAAATAGAAGTCATAGAGGTGAAGCATACAATGGCTGAACTGAAAAATACACTAGAGGGGTTCAAAAGCAGACCAGTTGAAACAAAGAAAGGATCAGTGAACTCAAGGACAGGACAGTGGAACTCACCCAATCAGGGCAGAAAAAAAAGAATGAAAAAAAAGTGAAGCTAGCTTAAAAACCCATCTATATGCTGTCTACTAGAGACTCACTTCAGATGTAAGGACACACACAGACTGAAAGGAATGGAAAAAAGATGTTCCATGCAAATGGAAACAAAAAAAGCTGAAGTAGTTACAGTTATGTCAGACAAAATAAAC
Organism: Neophocaena asiaeorientalis asiaeorientalis; assembly: GCF_003031525.2. Classification (NCBI taxonomy): domain Eukaryota; kingdom Metazoa; phylum Chordata; class Mammalia; order Artiodactyla; family Phocoenidae; genus Neophocaena; species Neophocaena asiaeorientalis. The sequence continues at coordinate 4,226,017 of NW_020175199.1, forward strand.
TTTAAAACAAAGACTATATTAAGAGACAAAGAAGAGTGTTACAAAATGATAAAAGGGTCAACCCAACAAGAAGATATAACATTTGTAAATATTTATGCACCCAACATAGGAACATCTAGATATATAAAGCAAATATTAACAGACCTAAAGGGAGAAATAGATTGCAATACAATAATTGTAGGGGACTTTAACACCCCACTTATATCAATGAATAGATCATCCAAACAGAAAAGTAATAAGGAAGCATCAGCCTTAAATGACACCTTCTACCAGATAGATGTAACAGATATACACAGAACATTCCAACCAAAAGCAACAGAATACACATTCTTCTCAAGTGTACATGTAACATTCTCTAGGATAGATCATATGTTAGCCCATAAAACAAGTCTTCATAAATTTAAAAAGACTGAAATCATAATCAAGCATCTCCTACCACAATGGTATGAAATCAGAAAACAATTAGAAGAAGAAAAATGAAAAATTCAAATATGTGGAGATTAAACAACATGTTACTGAATAGCTAATGGGTCAAAGAAGAAATCAAAAGAGAAAGTAGGGCTTCCCTGGTGGCGCAGTGGTTGAGAATCCACCTGCCAATGCAGAGGACATGGGTTCAAGCTCTGGTCCAGGAAGATCCCACATGCTGCAGAGCAACTAAGCCCATGCACCACTCCTACTGAGCCTGTGCTTTAGAGCCCATGAGTCACAACTACTGAGCCCGCGTGCTGCAACTACTGAAGCCTGCATGCCACGACTACTGAAGCCCGCGTGCCTACAGCCCATGCTCCACAACAAGAGAAGCCACCACAATGAGAAGCCCGTGCACCACAATGAAGAGTAGCCTCTGCTCGCCACAATTAGAGAAAGCCCCTGCTCAGCAATAAAGACCCAACATAGTCAAAAATAAATAAATAAAATAAATTTATTTTAAAAAAAAGAGAAAGTAAAAAGTACCTTGAGAGTAATGAATATGGAAACACAGGATGCCAAAACTTACAATTCAGCAAAAGCAATTCTAAGATGGAAGTTCATAGCAATAACTACCTATATCAATAAACAAGAAACATTTCAAATAAACATCCTAACTTCACATCTCAAGGAACTAGAAAAGGAACAATAAATGAAGTCAAAAGTTATGATGAAAGGAAATAAAGATCAGAGCAGAAATGAAGTAGAGACTAAAAAGACAGAAAAGATTAATGAAACTAAGCTGGTTATTTGAAAAGATAAACAAAACTGACAAAACTTTAGCTAGACTCACCAAGAAAAAAAGAGAACACAAATAAATAAAATCAGAAATGAAAGAGGTGACATTACAGTGGATCCCACAAAAATACAAAGGATAGTAAGTGACTACTGTAAACAATTATATGCCAATAAATTTGAAAACTTAGAAAAAATGGGTAAATTCCTAGGAACATACAATCTACCAAGACTGAATCATGAGAGATAGTAAATCTGAACAGACTGATTACTAGTAAGGAGATTGAATAAGTAATAAAAAACCTCTCAGCAAACAAAAGTCCAGGACCAGATGGGTTCTCTGGTGGATTCTACCAAACATTCAAAGAATTAATAACAGTCCTTCTCAAATTTCTCCAAAGAATAGGAGAGAACACTTCCAAACTCATTTTACAAAGCCAGCATTACCCTGATACCAAAACCAAACAAGGATGCCACAAGAAAAAATAATTACAGGCCACGAGAAAAGATAATTACAGGCCAGTATCACTGACGAACATAGATACAAAAATCATCAGCAAAATAGTTTTAAAACAAATTCAACAATACATTAAAAGAATCATGTACCATTCAAGGATGTATCAACATTCACAAATCAATATAACATACCACATTAACAAAATTAAGGATAAAAATCGTTATGATCATATTAATAGATGTACCAAAAGTGTTTGACAAAATTCAACATCCATTTATGACAAAAACTCTCAACAAAGTGCATATAGAGGAAATGCACCTCAAAAATAATAAAGCCATATATAATAAGTCCACAGCTAGCATCATACTCAATGGTGAAATCCTGAAAGCTTTACCTCTAAGGTCAGGAATAAGACAAGGATGCCCACTCTTGCCACTTTTATTCAACATAGTATTGGAAATCCTTGCGTGAGAAATTAGGCAAGACAAAGAAATAAACGGCATCTAAATTGTAATGGAACAAGGAAAACTATCACTATTTGCAGATGACATGATATTATATATAGAAAACACCAAAATACTGTTAGAACTAATAAACGAACTCACTAAAGTTGCAGGATGTGAAGTCAATATACAGAAATCTGTTGCGTTTCTATACATTAATAACACACTATCAGAAAGAGGAATTAAGAAAACAATCCCCTTTACAACTGCATCAAAAAGAATAAAATGCCTAGAAATAAATCTAACCAAGGAAGTGAAAGATCTGTACACTGAAAACTATAAAATGTTAATGAAAGAAATTTAAGACACCCTTTATTGCTTTCTCTGGTCTGATTGCCGTGGCTAGAACTTCCAATACTATGTTGTATACAAGTGGGAATCCTCTTCTTCCAGATTTTAGCAGGAAGGCTTTCAGCTTTTCACCTTTTAGTATTATGTTGGCTGTGAGTTTGTCATAAATAACTTTTATTATGTTGAGATATGTTACTCCAATACCCACTTGGGTAAGAGTTTCTATCATGAATGGATGTTGAATTTTATCAAATGCTTTTTCTACATCTCTTGAGATGATCATGTGGTTTTTGTCTTTTGTTGATATGGTGTATCACATTGATTGATTTACATATGTTGAACCATCCATGTGACTCTGGGATGAATCCAACTTGATGTGATGTATGATCTTTGTTACATGTTGTTGGACTCAGTTTGCTAATATTTTGTTGAGAATTTTTGCATCTACATTCAAAGATATTGGCCTGTAATTTTCTTTTTTGGAGGTGTCTTTGGTTTTGGTATCAGGGTAATGGTGGCTTCATAGAATGAATTTGGGAGTGTTCCCTCCTCTTCAATATTTTGGAAGAGTTTGGGAAGAATCGGTTTAAGTTCTTCTTTGTATGTTTGGTAGAATTCCCCAATGAAGCCACAAACTGCCCCCCCAAGAATTGCTAAAGCAATCCTGAGGAAAAAGAACAAAGCTGAGGCATAAGTCTCCCACACTTCAGACAATACTACAAAGCTACAGTAAACAAAACAGTGTGATATTGACACAAAAACAGACATATGGATCAGTGGAACAGAACAGAGACCCCAGAAATAAATTCATACGCCTATGGTCAATTAATCTTCAACAAAGGAGGCAAGAATATGCGATGGAGAAAAGACAGTATCTTCAGCAAGTGGTGTTGGGAAAGCTGGAGAGCTTTATGTAAATCAATGAAGTTAGAACACACTCTCACACCTTACACAAAAATAAACTCAAAAGGCTTAAAGACTTAAATATAATACATGACACCATAAAACTCCTAGAAGGGAACATAAGCAAATATTCTCTGACATAAATTGTACCAATGTTTTCGTAGGTCAGTCTATCAAGGCCATAGAAATAAAAGCAAAAATAAACAAATGGGACTTAATCAAAGTAACAAGCTTTTGCACAGAAAAGGAAACCATAAACAAAACAAAAAGACAACCTATGGACTGGGAGAAAATACCTGCAAATAATGCAACTAACAAGGGCTTAATTTTCAAAATATACAAACAGCTCATACAACTCAGTAATAAAAAAACCAAACAACCAATCAAAAAATGGGCAGGGGCTTCCCTGGTGGCGCAGTGGTTGAGAGTCTGCCTGCCGATGCAGGGGACACGGGTTCGTGCCCCGGTCTGGGAAGATCCCACATGCCGCGGAGCGGCTGGGCCCGTAAGCCATGGCCATTGAGCCTGCATGTCCGGAGCCTGTGCTCCGCAATGGAAGAGGCCACAACAGTGAGAGGCCCGTGTACTGCAAAAAAAAAATGGGCAGAAGACCTAAGTAGACATTTCTTCAAACAAGACGTACAGATGGCCAACAGGCACATAAAAAGATGCTCGACATCACTAATTATTAGAGAAATGCATATCAAAACTACAATGATGCATCACTCACACTAGTCAGAATGGCCATCATGAAAAAGAGACTGTGCAGAGAAAAGGGAACTCTTCTCACACTGTTGGTGGGAATGTAGTGGTGCAGCCACTAGGGAAAACAACATGAAGGTTCCTCAAAAAACTAAAAATACAGTTGCCATATGATCCAGTAATCACACTCCTGGGCATGTATCTGGACAAAACTCTAATCTGAAAAGATATATGCACCCCTACGTTCATAGCAGCACTACTTACAATAGCCGGGACATGGAAACAACCTAAATGTCCATCAAAAGGTGAGTGGATAAAGAAAATATGGTATATTTACATTATGGAATATTACTCAGACATAAAAAAAGAATGAAATAATGCCATTAGCAGCAACATGGATGGACCTAGAGATTATCACACTAAGTGAAGTAAGTCAGAAAAAGAAAGACAAATACTGTAAGGCCAACTGGCCCGAGGCAGGGGAACGCAATTAGACTAACAGGTTGCATCAGACCAAAACTTTCCGGACCACCCAGTTCCAGAAACTGACCTGGAGACTTTCCGGAACACCCAGTTCCAGAAACTGACCTGGAGACTCTCCGGACCACCCAGTTCCAGGAACTGACCTGGGGACTTTCCACCTGGCCCAGCCTTCCCGCCTTTCGAGGGGCGGGACTAACGGTCCCAAGACTGATGCAACCGGCACCAGATATTGCCACGATACCCGAAGAACCTAAGTAGACATTTCTTCAAACAAGACGTACAGATGGCCAACAGGCACATAAAAAGATGCTCGACATCACTAATTATTAGAGAAATGCATATCAAAACTACAATGATGCATCACTCACACTAGTCAGAATGGCCATCATGAAAAAGAGACTGTGCAGAGAAAAGGGAACTCTTCTCACACTGTTGGTGGGAATGTAGTGGTGCAGCCACTAGGGAAAACAACATGAAGGTTCCTCAAAAAACTAAAAATACAGTTGCCATATGATCCAGTAATCACACTCCTGGGCATGTATCTGGACAAAACTCTAATCTGAAAAGATATATGCACCCCTACGTTCATAGCAGCACTACTTACAATAGCCGGGACATGGAAACAACCTAAATGTCCATCAAAAGGTGAGTGGATAAAGAAAATATGGTATATTTACATTATGGAATATTACTCAGACATAAAAAAAGAATGAAATAATGCCATTAGCAGCAACATGGATGGACCTAGAGATTATCACACTAAGTGAAGTAAGTCAGAAAAAGAAAGACAAATACTGTAAGGCCAACTGGCCCGAGGCAGGGGAACGCAATTAGACTAACAGGTTGCATCAGACCAAAACTTTCCGGACCACCCAGTTCCAGAAACTGACCTGGAGACTTTCCGGAACACCCAGTTCCAGAAACTGACCTGGAGACTCTCCGGACCACCCAGTTCCAGGAACTGACCTGGGGACTTTCCACCTGGCCCAGCCTTCCCGCCTTTCGAGGGGCGGGACTAACGGTCCCAAGACTGATGCAACCGGCACCAGATATTGCCACGATACCCGAAGAGACCACCAAATAAGGAATAACCTGCGCCCTCCCGGATTCACCACACCCCTTTCCCTTCTTCCCCTATAAATTCTGCCCAAACCCTCGCCCGGGCGCGACTTCTCTGGCCCCTTTCTCTCGGACCAGTGAACCTCGCCTGGGAGCGTTCCCAAATAAAGCTTGTTTAAAAGCTCTCCCCCGTTTCTTGGTGCCATTCCTTACATTTGGTGCCGAAAGCCGGGAAGGGTACCAAGCCCCGCGGGTTACCACGCGGGCCGCTCCTCCCCTCCCCCGGGAGACAACCAGGGGACCTCTACTCATCCACCCGATCAGGCAGAAAACGGGGTAAGTCTCCCTCCATTGTTCCCTCTGACCCTCAGAGTCCCTGCCCACCGGACTCCCTGTCCTTAATCGCGGCTGCATCAGGGACTCCTCCGTCCTCTCTCCGGGCCTCGGGCAACTGTGGAGATGTCTCAATTGCCTGACCGCTCTCCGGACTCTGGGCCTCGGGTGATTGTGGAGATGTCTCAATCGCCTGACCGCCTTCCGACGTGCTGTGAATTGGAGACTGAGACCAGGGACGCCTCTCTCCCTCTCCACTCACTCAGGGACAGACTGGGGGAACCTCACTATCGAAACCAGATCCTAAAACGCCCCTGGGGTGTCTCCTAGCCAATTTTACAGCCCTTGGGTTCTCCCAAGATCTCCGTCGCCGACGGCTTATTTTCTATTCCACTGTGGCCTGGCCACAATATCCTCTAGACAATCAATCCAAATGGCCTCCTGAAGGGACTTTCGATTTTAACATCCTCAGTGATCTAGATAATTACTGCCGCAGGACAGGCAAATGGTCTGAGGTCCCTTATGTCCAGGCCGTCTGGTATTTACGCTCCCGTCCTTCCCTCTGTGTCGATTGTTCCACTTCCCAGATCCTTCTTGCCAAACAGACATCTCCTACATCCAAGCCCCTAATTTCCTTTGATGATGACCCCTCTCCACTAGCCGACCCACCCGAATCTCTCGCCTCTCCCCCCTCCAGAGCTCCTCTCCAACCTCCACCCTACCCTGAAGCGGTCCCTCCTCTTCCCGAACCCGCTCCCACTCCGGCCCCTCCAACCGCTCCCCCGCCTCCCTCAATGGTTTCTCCTCCCACGCCCCTTGCTTCGCCAATTAGTGCACATACACGCTCTCACGATTCCCAAGATCCAAATCTCCTCTGCCCTCTGAGGGAGGTAGCAGGAGCGGAAGTATTAGTTAGAGTTCATGTTCCCTTTTCCCTCCAAGATCTCTCTCAAATAGAAAAGCGATTAGGCTCCTTTTCTGCCGACTCCTCCCGCTACATCAAAGGATTTTGCTACCTCTCTCAAGCTTACGATCTAACCTGGCACGATCTCTTTGTGATCCTATCAGCTACTCTGACCCCTGACGAGAGGGAAAGAATTCAAACTGCTGCCTGAAACCATGCAGATCAGATTCACCTTACTGACAACTCCATGCCTGTCGGAGCGACTGCCGTACCTGGCACCAATCCAGGCTGGACTTATCAGGATGGCCAAGATGGCCGTCGTAAACGCGACCTCATGATCCAATGCCTCCTGGCTGGCATGCAGGATGCCGCTCATAAGGTAGTCCATTTTGAAAAACTAAAAAAGATAACCCAAGAACCTAACGAAAATCCAGCTATCTTTCTCAATCGCCTTACTGAGGCCTTAACTCTCTACACCCAGCTGGATCCCGACACCCCGGCAGGGGCAACGGTCCTAGCCATCCATTTTATTACCCAATCAGCCCCGGACATGCAAAAGAAACTAAAACGGACAGAAGATGGCCCTCAAACCCCTATTCGAGATCTGGTAAAGATGGCCTTTAAAGTCTATAATGGCTGTGAGGATTTGGCAGAATCCAGCCGACAGGCTCGGATGCATCAAAAGGTGGCCCTCCAAACCCAAGCTCTTGTAGCTGCCCTAAGGCCGGCCATCTCCCATGGATCACAGCATCCACGGGGTCTGCAAAAGGCAACCCCGCCAGGGGCCTGCTTCAAATGCGGAAAGGAAGGCCACTGGGCTCGCCAATGTCCCAATCCCCGATCTCCTTCTAAGCCCTGTCCCAGCTGCGGGCTAACGGGCCACTGGAAGAGTGACTGCCCTACGACTGGCCCTCCCTCAGCGTCTCCACGCGGGGGGCAGGCCTACCCAACGGCATTACCACTCGAACTGCTGGGATTGGCTGACGACTGACGGCGCCCTGACTCGAAGACCCCCATCACCCTCGCCGAGCCCAGGGTAACGCTGCAGGTAGCGGGTAAGTCCATCTCATTTCTGGTGGGCACAGGGGCTACCTATTCGGTCCTGCCTACCTATTCTGGGCCAGTTTCTCCTTCCCAGATCTCGGTCATGGGTATTGATGGCAAACCATCCTTCCCACTCCAGACTGGCCCACTCCCATGTCATATCGAAGGACTCCCTTTTACTAATTCCTTCTTAGTCATACCATCCTGCCCAGTTCCCTTGCTAGGCCGAGATGTCCTTTTCCACTTAGGGGCCTCCCTCCAGCTGGTTAGACTTGACCCTAAGGTCCCCTCCTCCCAACTCCTGCTTCCTCTTCTCAGTCTGTCTCTAGAACCCTCCCCCTCCTATTCCCCTCTTCCAGCCACACAGAACCCAATCAATCCCCAAGCCTGGGATACTTCTAAGCCCATAATAGCAACACACCATTCCCCCGTCCTCATCCGCCTAAAGGACCCCTCCAAATTTCCATCAAGATCCCAGTTTCCCAGCTCTGAGACTCACCTTAGAGGCTTACAACCTATTATCACCAGACTCCTAAACCAGGGACTCCTTATCCCCACTGACTCTCCCTGCAACACCCCCATTCTGCCTGTCCGCAAGGCCTCTGGGGATTATCGCCTGGTCCAGGACCTCCGACTAATCAATGAGGCCATAATTCCTCTCCACCCAGTAGTACCAAACCCATACACCTTGCTCTCCCATACCCCCCCATTCACAACCAACTTTACGGTTCTGGATCTCAAAGATGCCTTTTTCACTATCCCCCTATATCCCGACTCCTATTTCCTCTTCGCCTTTACCCAGACGGATCCGGATACTCATACTTCCAGTCAGCTCACCTGGACAGTTCTTCCCCAGGGCTTCCGTGACAGTCCTCACCTCTTTGGTCAGGCGCTGGCACGGAACCTCACTTCCTGCTCCCTTACCCCCAGCACACTCCTTCAATATGTAGATGACCTCCTCCTTTGTAGCCCGTCTCTCAGCCTCTGAAGACAACACACTGCATATCTTCTTAATTACCTTGGCTCTCGCGGTTATCGGGTCTCCCCAGCCAAGGCTGTTATCTGTATCTTCTGTAACCTACCTGGGGCTCCACCTTACCCCTACCACAAAAGGTCTAGCAGCCGATCGCACCCGGATTATCCGTGAACTCCAGCCTCCAGAAACAGCAGAACAAATTCTCTCCTTTTTGGGCCTTATAGTATTTTCCCCTAACTTTGCTCTCCTCGCTAAACCCTTATATCTAGCTGCTAAAGAAACCCCTCAAGGACCCCTCACCTCTCCTTCCGCCGTTCGACAGGCCTTTCTCACTCTCCATAACGCTCTGATATCTTCTCCTCCCCTTTCTCTGCCCAACCCAAACCGACCTTTTCACCTTTTTGTGGATGAATGGGCCGGAATAGCCACTGGACTCCTTGCCCAGCCTGTAGCGCCTTCCTACTGCCCCGTGGCTAACCTCTCCAAACAGCTAGACCCAACCATTCGGGGATGGCAACCATGCCTTCGGGCCCTAGCAGCAGCAGCCAAACTGACCAAACACTCAAACTGACTCTGGCCCACCCACGAACCGTGTCTTCCTCCCACCGGCTGGTCGACCTCCTAGGCCACAAGTCTCTCTCCCTCCTGGGCCCCTCCCGCATCCAGGAGTTCCACCTACTATTCATTGAAAACCCAGCTGTTTCTCTTGATCTCTCCCCTCTCCTGAACCCGGCTTCCCTCCTGCCTATCTCTGGCACCAGGGGTTTTCCATCCCATTCCTACCCTCATGTCATAGAAGCCTTCAAACCACTGAGAGACGGACTCTTTGACACCCCTCTTTCAAACCCAGACCGCACCCTCTTCGTAGATGGCAGCTCAATACTCGGTGCTGACGGACGCTGACGGGCAGCCTATGCAGTGTTAACTATCTCAACTATTATCGAGGCTAACAGCCTCCCAGAAGGGACAACCTCTCAAAGGGCTGAACTGATAGCACTAACGCGGGCCCTCGACCCCTCTAAGGGCCAAAGGGCCATCTTTCTCCCTATGGTCGCAGGCATTTCCCTCACCTCCTCTCTCGTTGCTGCGGGCATCAGGGGAGGAGCCCTAACACACAGTGTACCTAGAACAGAAACTCCAGCTAGCCATCGAGGCTTCTGCCACCTCCATCACCTCCCTCCAGCGCCAGATCACCTCCGTAGCCCGAGTTGCCCTCCAAAATCGACGAGCCCTGGATCTCCTGACGGCCGACAAAGGAGGTACCTGCCTCTTCCTACGGGAGGAATGCTGCTATTACATCAATGAAACAGAACTCGTTTAAGACAACGTAAACGCCCTCCATCGCTTAAGAGAAGAACTCCAACGCAAACACCAACAGTCCGCCTCCCCAATTCCCGATTGGTGGCGATCCACCCTCTATACCTGGCCAACACCAATCTTAGGCCCCTTAATTCTCATCTGTATCTTGTTCATGCTTGCTCCCTGTTTTCTTAGGTTCCTTCGCAGGTGCATGGAGGAAGTCTCTCGGGTGGCCACAAACCAAATGCTCCTCGGCCCTTACACCTTGCTTCCTACAGAACCCCCCACTGGTCTGTCTCCCTTAAGCCTCACACCTCTGGTCGCCCAACTCCCCTTTCAACGCCCCCATTCAGCAAGAAGTAGCCATAGATCAGAACGCCGCCCCATTACACCAAAGATGTCGGGAATGTCGGGATGTAAGGCCAACTGGCCCGAGGCAGGGGAATGCAATCAGACTCACAGGTTGCATCAGACCGAAACTTTCCAGACCACCCAGTTTCAGGAACTGACCTGGGGACTTTCCACCCAGCCCAGCCTGCCTGCCTTTCGAGGGGCAGGACTAACGGTCCCAAGACTGATGCAACCGGCACCAGATATTGCCACGATACCCGAAGAGACCACCAAATAAGGAATAACCTGCGCCCTCCCGGATTCACCACACCCCTTTCCCTTCTTCCCCTATAAATTCTGCCCAAACCCTCGCCCGGGCGCGACTTCTCTGGCCCCTTTCTCTCAGACCAGTGAACCTCGCCTGGGAGCATTCCCAAATAAAGCTTGTTTAAGCTCTCGCCCGTTTCTTGGTGCCGTTCCTTACAAATACCATATGGTATCACTTATATGTGGAATCTAAAATATGACACAAATAAACTTATCTGTGAAACAGAAACAGACTCACACATATAGAGAACAGACTTGTGGTTGTCAAGGGGGAGAGTGGGTGGGGGGAATGATGGATTGGGCGTTTGGGATTAGCAGATGCAAAATATTATATACAGAATGGATAAACAACAAGGTCCTACTGTATAGCACAGGGAACTATATTCAATAAAACAATGATAAAGAATATGAGAAAGAATATATGTATATACATATACATATATATATAAAACTGAAGCACTTTGCGGTATACCAGAAACTAACACAACACTGTAAATCAACTATACTTCAATAAAATAAATTAAAACAAAACAAAAAAGAAATCTAAGACAATAAAAATAAAGGAAAGGTAATCTATATTCATAGATTGAAATAATTTTGTTAAAAGGTTCACACTATGCAAAGCAATCTGCAGATTCAATGCATTCCCTATGAAAATATCAATGGCATTTTTCACAAATAGAAAAAAAACAGTCCTAAAATTTACATGGAATCACAAAAGAATTTGAGTAACCAAAGCAATCTTGAGAAAGAACAACAAAGCTGGAAGCATAATGCTCCCTGATTTCAAACCATATAACAAAGCTATAGAGATCAAAATAGTATGATATTGAGCATAAAAAGACACAGATCAATCGAACAGCATACAGAGCCCAGAAATAAACGCATGCATATACTGTCAATTAATTTATGACAAAAGGGCCAACAATATACAGTCAGAAAAAGACAGTGTCTTCCATAAATGCTGTTGGCAAAATGGACAGCCTAAACTACTATCTTTAACCATACATAAAAATTAACTCAGAATGGATTAATGACTTGAATGTAAGACCTGAAACCCTAACACTTTACAAGAAAACATAGGCTGTAAGCACCTTGAGAGCCATCTTGACAAGGATTTTTTTGATTTGGTAATGGAGGCAAAAATAAATAAGCAGGACTACATCAAACTAAAAAGCTTCTGGGAATTCCTTGGTGGTCCAGGGGTTAGGGCTCTGCACTTTCACTGCCAAGGGCCTGGGTTCAATCCCTGGTCAGGGAGCTAAGATCCCACAAGCCATGCAGAGCATCCAAAAATAAATAAAGCTTCTTCACAGCAAAGAAAACTATCAACAAAATAAAAAACACACTGTACTGAATGGGAGATAAAACCTGCAAATCATATATTTGATAAGGTATCTGATAAAATATATAAAAAACTCACAAAGTTCAATAGCAAAACAATAAACAATACAAATTAAAAATGGGCAGAGAGTCTCAATAGGCATTTTTCTAAAGAAGACATACAAATATCCAAGAGGTACATGAAAAGATGCTCAATATTACAATTCATCAGGGAAATGCAAATCAAAACCATAATGAGATATTGCCTCACATCTGTCAGAATGGTTATTATCAAAACGACAAGAAATAACACGGGTTTGTGAGGATGTGGAGAAAAGGGAGCTCTTGGGCACTGTTGGTAGGAATGCAAATTGGTGTAACCACTATGGAAACAGTACTGAGACTCCTCAAAAATTAAAAATAGAAATACCATATGATCCAGCAATTCCATTTCTGAGAATTTATCTGAAGAAAACAAAACCACTAATTCAAAGAGATACATGCATCACCATGTTCATTGCAGCATTATTTACAATATTCAACACATGGAAACAACCTAAATGTCCATCAATGGATGAGTGGATAAAGAAAATGTGTGTACACACACACACAGACACACGGTGGAATATTATTCAGCCATAAAAAAATGAAATCTTGCCATTTGCATCAACATAGATGGATTATGAGGGCATTATGCTTAGTGAAGTAGATCTGATAGAAAACAACAAATACTATATCTCACTTTTATGTGGAATCTAAAAAAACAAAAACAAAAAGCAAACAAACAAAAAACTGACTGTAGTTAATACTCTATTGCATATTTGAAAATAGCTAGATCAGGACTTCCAAGGTGGTCCAGTGGTAAAGAATCCGTCTTACAATGCAGGGATGCAGGTTCAATCCCTGGTCAGGGAACTAAGATTCCACATGCTGCCAGGCAACTAAGCCTGTGTGCCACAACTACTGAGCTTGTGCTCAACTAGAGAGCCTGCATGCCACAAACTACAGAGCCCACGCACACTGGAACTCGGGCGACACAACTACAGAGCCCACGCACCCTGGAGCCCACAGGCCACAACTAGAGAGAGAGAAAAGAAAAAAAAAAAACAACCCGTACGCCCTAACTAGAGAGAAGCCCAAGCACCGCAACAAAGAGCCCGCGCCGCAATGAAAGATCCCACATGCCTCAGTGAAGATCCCACATGCTGCAACTAAGACCAGATGCAGTAAAAAATAAATATAATAAATAATATGATAAAATCTAAAAAGCAAAAGAAAGTAGCTAGAGCTTGAAAGTTCTCATCACGAGAAAAAAATTATAACTAAGTATGGTGATGGATGTTAACTGGACTTATTTTGTGATCATTTTCCAATATATACAAATATGAAATCATTACATTGTATTCCTGAAACTAATATAATGTTATGTCAACTATACCTCTATAAAACACATTTAAGGAATGTTTTTGATGGTAAAGAATACTTAATTATGTTATGTAATCTTAATATCCACCTTTGAACATTGCGTGGATTTATACAGATATACCTTGCTATATAAAGCAAGATGTGTAAAAACAGAATATAATAAAAATTCACTCTTAAAACTTTTTTTGATCCTGTACTCCTATACAAAAAAGCGCTGAGAGTGTACTCATAAGTGCAGGTATTTCTTCATAAATTATACACAAATACTACTGTACGAAATATACAGTCATCCCTTGGTATCTGAAGGAGACTCATTCCAGGACCCACTGCAGATATCAAAATCCACAGATGCTGAAGTCCCAGAGTCAGCCCTCTGTATCCGAGGTTTCACATCTGGGATTCAACCAACTGGATGGTATAGAACTGTAGTATTCATTGAAAAAAATGTGTGTGTAAGTGGACCTGTGTAGTTCAAACCTGAGTTGTTCAAGGGTCAACCGTATTACAAACATTAAAGATTAAGGACAAAATAGAAATTTAAAATAATAAAATACATGTTAAAAAATTTTTATTACTAAAGTATATGAGTATTGTGTTATTTTGATAATCTGTTTTAATATTTTGTGACATAGCAATTCAAATGACAACCTCTAAACTTGACTTATTTTTTACCTGTTTTGAGGGCTGTCACATTTGCAAAAGATATCACACAAGAATGGGTACATCAGAATGGAGAAAGTGCATCAGTAGGTGCCTTACTAAATATTAAATTTTTTTTTATTTCTCAATTCCATACACCAATCATATAAAGGCACCCCAGGCACATACAGTATAGATGACAGTTTGATATACCAAGTACTAATCTATATAAGTAAAATTAATCGAACTTATTTTTTCTTATATTAGATAAGATAAAAATAAATATTACTAGAACTTCTATTACTTTCTTCCATGGCCCAATTAATTATATGGTCATATAATTAATTGGGCCATGGAAGAAAGTAATAGAAGTTCTAGTCAAAGCGTTCATACACAATATACCCATAGCATTTACACAACACTCTTGAAAGTCCTTACATTGTAGAAACAAACCATATAACTTTCCCATAAAAAGTAGCAGAGTATAACAGAAAAATGGAAGTAAGCCATTTGCAGACTCTTAATGATAATACAGGACTGTGAAAGTCATTTTAAAAGCAACTAAAGTAAATTTTGACACCATAATAAATTATGATACCTTATACTGTTAGTATAATAACTTAAGTCAATGCAAAAATTTTACAAAACTACTTTTCAATTTAACAAAAACTATTCTGGGTAAAAATCCCTCTTCTCCTTTCTGCTTTCTTACATCATCACACTTCGCTTTCTTAGGAGTCATTTTTTAGTTAAAAGCAATGTTTTTGACATTTCACAAGAGTTCTGTGTGCTCAAAGAAAAAAATTAAAGAAATGTTGATAGAAATACTGGGCAAAAAACTTTGCAAACTCATAGGTAAGTGATACAAATGCAGCATTCTAGAGTGTTTTTGAAATTTAACTATCAGCACAGTAACAATTTAGCTATCTTTGACATGGCCTATAAATAGATGAAGATAAAAATGTTATATCTTTGTATTTCCAATGTCTACTATTTACTTTCCCTCATAAAAATTTCAGAAATAATTTAACAAAGCATAGTTTAAGACAATTTAGTTGGTATTACATCTCACTGTCATTTTGCCCTTCTGTCAAACTTTTCAGAAGGAAACAGAACACTAGAGAAACGGCAGCAAGCACTATTGTGGTTGATAAATGTGTTTTGTAAGTTTAGATTTCATATTTTGGATTTTCTTAAAGGACAGCATATCTGCATTTTAAAGTGTAATGAATATAAGTAAGTACCCACACATACATACATTTTGTTTGTGCTAAATATCATCATGCATGTATCCAGGAAAATACATTTAATTTTTTTCATTAAAATATTAATACATCATAATGAAACTAAGTGGTCTTTGTATGTAAAAAAATTTAAATAGTAATATATTAATACTAAAAGCAAAAACACTGGTAAAAATATTTTTCAAATTACTGTGAAATCAGTGAAGAAAAAGTTCAGTGACTGCTGACCCATATGAAGCTTTTAGAAATATTTGTGAAGCTCTTAAAAATATTTATATAAATGAAGATACACTTCTACAATACATAGTGCAGAATAAAAATTCTGTTAGAGGTGGCTAGATTGTATTTGGAACATTTTTCATTATTTCAACCTCAAATTTTATTACTGTAAATTTTATGATTATGATTTGAATGAATAAAGCTTTTAGCAAAACAAACAGTGCAAACAGCAAATTCCAGAATCACTGCCTTTTTAGTCATTAGGCTTTCCTGTTTTTATTTTTCTTTAATCAATAAAAATAACAACCAAAAAAGCATAGCAAGCTCCAGGGAAATTAATATTGGACATATTGAACTGTACTAAAATATGTAAAAATAGGCTCAAATACGCAACCTTAGCACAGCTCGAAAAAGTTATACAAAAATTATATGTATTAAAATGGTAGGTTTACCTAAACTCATACCAAAAAATCTGCAAAGAACAAAAATTAAGTGAAAAAATGTCTTATTTAGGCTAGCATTCAATACATACCATAGCAAACATTAAATTTAGTAGGTTCGAAGTCAAAAGAAAATCTTGGAAATACAGGTTCAGTATGAAAGTTTTAGAAATAGCTTTGGTGAAGATTTTAGTTTCTGCAGGCTCAAGTGTTTACTTTATGCACTGTAGACTGTTGTCAAGGAGGGAAAAATGAGTCCAGTGTATTTCCACAGTAAGCACAGAAAATCATATACTTAACTCTCTTTCCAGTGGATATAAGGAAGAGAAATCTATCAAGTATAGAGCTTAGGTCAATTGTATTTCCTCCATGTTAACTGCCCCAAATAACTACTCCCAAGCCAAATGTAATTATATAAAAGTAATTAATTTTCAAATGCTTCTTTTAGACACCACAAAAAAGGACACCAACATTTGAATTTATTCATTCTAATGAGCAGTTCAACAATTTGGCATGAGTCTAAAAGACTGACTAGAAGATGAAGGAAAAAACACTTGATAAAGGAGCAATAGAAAACAGCTTGAAAAGGACTACCAAATTCCATCTTTATCCTCAAACGCACTCCCTATGAGACATAGATAGATACTTCTAACAGCCTCCTGGATGTTTCCATCTAGGTATTCCACAAATATCTGAAACCTAGCTTGTCCAGAAGACTTTAATAGCTTGTTAACAAGGCTTCGCCTTCACATTCACTCCAACCAACAATTACTACTTTATTTACTGGCATCAAAATGTACCCAATCTCCCAATCTAGAAAATTTAGCCATCAACAACAACTCCTTTTTCACGTCTCACACTTCCAATTTAATCACAAAGTCAACAGATTTTTACTTCAAAAATGTTATTCAATTCCACCCCCAATTTTTATCTTCTTTTTCTTAACAATCCTATTATCTATAACTGCCCTGTAAGTGGTTAGATTCCTGAGCTCAATATCCCAGTTCATTCCTCAAATGAGTATATTTATTAAAACAAAATATGCAATGTCTCTTCCTTACCTAAGAACTTCTTTGGTCGTGCTACCTACTGCAGTGGTTCTCCAAGTGTGGTCTCCGAATCACCAACATCAGCATCACCTGGAAACTTGTTAGAAATGCAAATTCTTGGGCTCCACCCCAGAACTAAAGGATCAGAAACTCTAGGGGGTGGGGCGGAGCAATCTGTTTTAAGAAGCCCTCTTGGTGATAAATGTTGAGATCCCATTGTTTAAGTTGGTTCTGACAAATTATTTATTTATTTTTAACACAAAGGTGATTAAGATGTTCAGCAAGCATTATCATTTAACTTTCTTCTTAATTTTTGAACTATTTTGAAAACTGAATACAAATAGCATATATTAAATTGTGCTGTATCATGTGATTTGGGTTAAACATCAAAATAAAATTTGCCTGCTACTTCAGTGCACGAAATGGCACAATGTATAAAAAGGTTATGGCTCTGATCATGTTTCATGTTTGTTTTTTTAATTCAAATCAGCAAGTATATACTCAAGTAAAATTTTGCAAACAATATGTGTTTGCATGCAGTATTCAATTAGTTGCAGGCAAGGCTCAGGTGCATCTCTTTGTCCCTGCAGCTCAACAGGACAAATTAAATAGAAGGGCTTATTATGAATTTTGTGTACTTCTTGATGTCTGTGATAAAGTTATTCTAAGTTTGGGTTATAGTTACACTTTTTTCCAGTATAGGTTATGAAATAATTACCTATAAAACTAGAAATGGATCCCTAGTTAAAAGCAGGAATGTTGAATAAATGTTAACATGGATGTATTGAGACTGATTTGGCTCAAGACGTCTCAAAGTCTTACTACTAATTAGTAACAGCTGATCTTTCAGCTAACATTTGGGAGCTCTCACCAAAGCTAAAACATGATGCCAAATTTCAATGACAGTCATCTGGTCAGTAGAATTTACATTGTAGTGATAAATTTTAAATGATAAATTTTCATTGGGTTTCATACGTCAAGGTTTGCAAATAAAGATACCATCTGCTTTCCAAAAGTTTGCTTTATGTCACTTCACTTTTACGAAATATCTACACTAGTACCTGATTTTGCCAACCAAAAAAAATCCAAAGAGGAGTTTTCCCTTCTACAAAAAGAGACAAAAAGCAAAGAATAGCTTTCAGCGTTTGTTTTGCAGGGAGCCATTATTGAGGCAGTGTGCATCCCAAACCAGGAGAGCTGCACCGCCAAGTTCCCTCCCTGGTAACTACACTCTGAATCTCAGCATCAAGCCTCCAGAGCTCTGAACTGTGTCTGTGAGCATCTGTGCTTTATCTGGATTTATTTTGTGCATCATTAGCAAGATGTGTCCTAAGGTAACTGCTTCTTCACTTTACACCATTTTGGCTTACTAAAGCTTTCAGAAGAAAGCTCTACTTTTGGATATCGAGAGGAACCTGTAATGATACAGTCTTTGACAGGTTCCATAATTTTGAAAAAAAGTGTGCCTGAAGTTATTGTAAATCTAGGAATTAAAATAAAATGTGCTCAGAACAAAGTCACCATATTACCCATTAACAACAACAGCATATATGATTGGAGACAAATCTTATTAAATACTGCATGACAGTGTAACAAATATGTTAAATTAGTAAACTTATCAAAAAACTGAAATAAATATTTGCACATGTCTAAAAATGCAGAGAATACAATATTATTCATCACATATGCTTGATTAATTCAAATACTGAAATTATATAAAATCTTTCCAATTTAATGGCATTAGAATATGAATGTGGCAGATCTCTCCATTTACTTTTGTAGAAGTTTCTCAAATAGGTCAATTCAAGGATGCTAAAACAACACACAATGGACAAGACAATTTTAACGTCTACATCAGATTTTTACACATCATCAACTAAACTGTAAGAATTGTTGAGACAACTCTATTAAGGGAAGCAGGTAAAATTTTTAAAATCTCAGGAGTGGTAGCTCCTATAAAAGCTGTTGTCAGCTTTCATTAGGTAGCAACCTTTCACTAATAAGGACTGGATATTAAGATACTTCAAAATAACTTTGCCTCATCACATACAGACTATCATTTAAATTGATGGATTTTTCTCCTTTTTTTTTTCTGAAGTTAGCTGTAATGTTACAGATAGAAAATTTCAAAATTCATTTTTTTCACACCAAACTTAGGTAGGTGTCCTGAAGCAAGGTATAAATATTTCAAAAGAAACAAATACTTTATTCATTAAAAATCCCTTTTATAAATCTTTCAAATGTAAATAATAGGCACACTAATATGATTATATAGCTTTGTAACAAGTTGAAAAACTCAAACTGACAAAACAGTCACAAACGTTACCGAGCTTATAAATGCAGATAAAGTATCAGTAATGAAACTGATCCTTACAGTTAAGAGTCATCATCCAAGTAAATTAAATTAAGCTGTTCTGAAATTTTAAGAGATCAGTGCAAAAATATGAGCATTTAAAAATGTTGTCAATGAATATCTTAGAATATTATAAGATACATTATTTTTGCAGTGAACAATGAAAAAATGAACTGATGGATGAATCAATTCTATCACTTCCCTCCAAAAGGATTTATTCAATTGGGACTTAATTTGATTCATTTTGAGGGAAAAAATCTTACTATTTCTCTAAAGTCTGAATCAATTTATTTTAAGAGTATCCTGAGAAGGCAAAATAAGTTTAAAAAAAAACATTATCATTTGCCACTAATCTGTATGAACCAGAATTTCCTAGGGACAATGCAATAAAAATAAAATTCAGAAATAAAGTGGATGCTGAGGCTGATATTAAATAACAATTTTCAAGTATAACCGCTAATTTTAATTTCTCACTTAATCGACTTAATTTGAAAAACGATGCATATTTGAAATTCCAGGATAAGTGTATACTTATAAAATGCTACTTTTACTTGTTAGAGTTTTGTAAAATGTGGTATTTTTGTTTTAAAAGGTTTTCTACAAATTAGAAAATTTGAAATCTACTAATAACATTTCAAACTAGATAAATCCAAACTACAGATCATGGCATAATCTAGCTAGCCCTAACTAGCGTTTAGTTTATTTTCTCACAAGTAACACTTCTTTCCTTCAGCAATACTAAATGCTATGTATTCCTAGGACATACATGGTGTTATACCTTTATATACGCACTTACCCTGACAGAAATGCCCATATCTCGCTTCTAGAAATTTTTTACTTTAATACCCAGAAAAAATGTTGCTTCTCTCTGTGAAGCCATCTGAGAGACTCAGGACAGAATTACCCACTTTTTCTTCTCTACTCTTATTTATTTTTTAACATCTTTATTGGAGTATAATTGCTTTACAGTGGGGTGTTAGTTTCTGCTTTATAACAAAGTGAATCAGTTATACATATACATATGTCCCCATATCTCTTCCCTCTTGCATCTCCCTCCCTCCCACCCCTCTAGGTGGTCGCAAAGCACCGAGCTGATCTCCCTGTGCTATGCGGCTGCTTCCTACTAGCTATCTATTTTACGTTTGGTAGTGTATATATGTCCATGCCACTCTCTCACTTTCTCCCAGCTTACACTTCCCCCTCCCCGTATCCTCAAGTCCATTCTCTATAGGTAAGTATCTTTATTCCCATCTTGCCCCTAGGTCCTTCTGACCAATTTTTTTTTCTTTTTAGATTCCATATATATGTGTTAGCATACAGTATTTGTTTTTCTCTTTCTGACTTACTTCACTCTGTATGACAGTCTCAAGGTCCATCCACCTCACTACAAATAATTCAGTTTTGTTCCTTTTTATGGCTGAGTAATATTCCATTGTATATATGTGCCACACCTTCTTTATCCATTCATCTGTTGATGGACACTTAGGTTGCTTCCATGTCCTGGCTATTGCAAATAGAGCTGCAATGAACATTGTGGTACATGATTCTTTTTGAATTATGGTTTTCTCAGGGTATATGCCCAGTAGTGGGATTGCTGGGTCGTATGGTAGTTCTATTTTTAGTTTCTTAAGGAACCTCCATACTGTTTTCCATAGTGGCTGTATCAATTTACAATCCCACCAACAGTGCAAGAGGGTTCCCTTTTCTCCACACCCTCTCCAGCATTTATTGTTTGTAGATTTTTTTATGGTGGCCATTCTGACTGGTGTGTTATCTCATTGTAGTTTTTTTTTTTTTCAGTACACAGGCCTCTCACTGTTGTGGCCTCTCCCGTTGCAGAGCACAGGCTCCGACACACAGGCTCAGCGGCCGTGGCTCACGGGCCCAGCCACTCCGTGGCATGTGGGATCCTCCCAGACTGGGGCATGAATCCACGTCCCCTGCATCAGCAGGTGGACCCCCAACCACTGCACCACCAGGGAAGCCCCTCATTGTAGTTTTGATATGCATTTCTCTAATGATTAATGATGTTGAGTATTCTTTCATGTGTTTGTTGGCAATCTGTATATCTTCTTTGGAGAAATGTCTATTGAGGTCTTCTGCCCATTTTTGGATTGGGTTGCTTGTTTTTTTTGATACTGAGCTGCATCTATTCTTATTATATCCTTATCACAAATTATATTCATCTATTTAAATATATCATCTCCCTAATTGTCAGCAAATCCTTTGAATGCAGAATCCAAGTTACATTCCTTCTTGGGTCCTTTTCCCCCCTGTTCTTAATATAGACCCTAAGTTGTGATACATGTATAAACAGTAAAAATACCAGGCAAGTAAAAAAAAACAGAAGGAAACAAAGTGTGAATATTAACTGGTTAAGTTTAGTACCTAAAAATTAACCTTTGAAAATGAATAGAATGGCACTGTCCTCTAGCTATTGTACTCAAAGTGAGGTCTGCAAACTATTTACCAGTCTGTGATGAGATAAATATAAAAATTAAGATTGAGCATTTAGAAACTTTTATAGGAATCTGACAGTAAGTTTTATGTCTGCTGAATCTTTTTGGATCTTTTAAATTTCATTTTTCTAATAATTCATTTTTATTGTATTTTTATAATGTCTAAGTGATAGACTGAATATTGAAAAAAACCCAACAAAATACAGATAGATTGGGAAGCAGTGTATGAAACTAGGGAAATAGAAAGATGAGTAAGATCTTGACTCTTTTTCAATGGGAATTTAATTTAGAAGGAAGAATATGATATACACATAAAATTTTATAATGTGTATCAATATAACTATCAGTATTTCTTAAAGTTCATGTTATCATCTTTGATACTTTAAAACATATTTGTTAATGGAGTTGTAAGCATACCTGGAAATACTAATGTATAACTAGTATTTCTTTCTAAATGATGTTTTAGTAAGAAAGCAGCCATAGACAATATATAAACACATGAGCATGGCTTTATTCCAGTAAAATTTTACTTTAAAACCTGGCAGCAGGTTTTTGGATTTGGCCCAAGGACTGTAACTTGCTGATCCCTGTTCTACATCATAGATATAACTCTAAAATGCAGTCATAAAGAACATATCACATACCTGATGCTCAAAAACTGTCATTTTTCTTTGCATTTATCAACAGCTTTAAAAACTTTAAAGACTGAGAGATTTACCAACATTCAGTCTTAGAGAAGGTAAGACACTATTTTTCAAGAAAAATCACAGTAAGTATATTGAAAAATACTTTGTGGCTTGTCTTTAATGGCATATGTCTAGGAAAGTTATAAGCCTTTCATACCATTATTAGATAGCAACACTCGCATAGGCTATAGAAAACAAAAAGACAGATTTATCTCCAGTAGTTGCCACTACCACTGCAACTAGTAGTGTATATGCAAAACTCCCACAACCCCTTTAAAATGAACCACAAACTTGGCCCAGATAGTCATAATATCACAAACAAAACTAACCACGATTCACAGTATGATGCTTTTTGTTCAACTCACATCTAGTGAGGGACTTCAAAATGTAGAGCACTTGTTTGCATTAACAAGCCTGGATCGTAGATTTATTTCATCTTTGGGGTTCAAAATTGGCCTTCCCCAGGATGTGATAATTCCTTACCTTCAAGGGGTGAGACACAAAGCTCATCAGAGCTCTAAAACTTAAGTCAAATTCTAGACTTCCTTTTTCACCTAAGTTCTAGCCTCCCCAGTGAAATATATAGTTCTATGGACAATTCTCTTGCTCATTCTAGAACTCTTTTCCCCAGAACATAAGAGGAACTGCTAAAGGTTTAATATAAGTTTCCAAGGAAGTCTCTTACGTTAGATTTCAAATGTCTTAATGTACATGTTCTTTTCACTTTATACTAAATCCCTGTGAAAAGTCTCCGAAGACTCCAAAACTACCTTTATGCAGATGACTCAAAAATCTCTATTTCATAATCCTCTATAAGGTATCAAGTGGTTTAGTACTGATTCTCAAAATATTATCACTGGATGGTAAGTAGCCCTCAAGAGTGGGAATAGTGGGAATCAAGAAAAAGGAGAGTCTAAGAAGAATGTAAATGGGCTCTCTTGTGGGGATCCACATTGAAACAATAATGAGAAGGCAGTATATAATACTGTTCTGGGAATGAGAGGGAAGCACCCCTAGAAAAGGGCTAGGGACACATTTAGATGTCCACTGAGACCTAAAACTTGAGATGTAAAATACTGTCATCACAATGTCTAAATACTCTTTCCTTTCTCCTTCTTTTCATTCTTTCAATGATTCTTCAGATTTCCTAGACTTAAAACCCTAAAGTTACCCCGTCACTATTTTTTTTTTTTTTTTCGGTACGCGGGCCTCTCACTGTTGTGGCCTCTCCTGTTGCGGAGCACGGGCTCTGGACGCGCAGGCTCAGCGGCCATGGCTCACGGGCCCAGCCGCTCCACGCCTGTGGGATCTTCCCAGACCGGGGCACGAACCCGTGTCCCCTGCATCGGCAGGCGGACTCTCAACCACTGCGCCACCAGGAAAGCCCCGTCACTTTTCATTTTGCTTGAAAATTCAATCAGTCACAAATTATTGGTAATTATTTTTAGATTTTTCTTATACCATTGCCACTCACTATCCTCCCATAGAGAACAGGCTGAGGCTGCCTATTTTTCTTGTTGAGACTCTTCAAATCTTCTAATACATTTCTGCTAGAAGTCCTCCCCCAATACTAATTTTACTTCTCAAATGTATGTGTATAAAATACAGTCTTCTTAATAAGACAGTTTAACTATTGTCTAGTAATAATAAAATACTTTAAACAGTTAAAAATGGGCAAATGCTTTACAGTAGTAAAGATAGAATTTAAATAATATATAAATAATAAAAAGATTATTTATAGAGAAAGTTAAAATAAATGTAAAACAAATCCAAGAAAGAGGCAAATCCTATAAGGAGAACTTAAATTATCCATTTAAGGGCAGAGAAGGAAAACCAAAAACTAGAAGGATCATGCTTACTGCAGTAACTGATGGCAGCCGCTGTTATTACCGAAGCCCAGGATAAAACATAAACGTCATCATGAAACTCTACTCACATAAGTTAAGGGAAAAATCAAGCTTAGGCCTAAAGAGAGGGAAACATCAGCAGCAATTTTTTTTTTTTTTTTTAAGTGACTTGGAAGTTGCCTAGATAGTGTTCTATAGAGTGAATTTCTAACTGGCTTACTTACCTAGGCAAGAATGTTACCACTTACGACGTATCGGTCATTCTACCACTGGAGGGAGCCTGGTCACATATCCTTTGATGTGACTTTTACTCTAAAAACTTCCTGGTCTCCTCTGGGAATGAATCAGAACCTCTACCAAGAATATAAATTCGTTTAACATAATGTGATGGTTTTCAAGCTTTTTGCCTGTTTCTTTTAGTTTTTCTTTTCTTTTTGTTTTGTTTCATACTCACTAATGAAAATTTACAGCATCTCTATAGTCAAATCAGGGTCAAAGAAATGAACCCGGAGGTCACATGTGTTGGTATAGATCTATACTTAGAAAAAAATCATAAAGAAAACAATTGCTAAATCAAGAACAGAGAAGGGCTCTGATGCAAATACCTACCAAAGCAGGTATCAAGGTCACAAGGTACATGAAAAACAGCAAACAGTAGGTTCAAAATAGAAGCTGAAGATAGCTTTTAGGATTAATGCTGAGAAGGATATTACTGATGCAATAGAAAAATATAAGCAAAGGATAGAGTACTGTAACTGTGATTTTACTGTTCTTTTCAAATTCAGAATTTACAGTTTCCATTGACTACTCATGAAGTTGAAGTGACATAAGAAGGATTTACTATCTAAACAAAACACAACTGAAATTTTAAAAAAAGATCTAAACATTGGCCAAAAAATAAGAATTAAAAAGCAGTTCAACTCAAGAAGGTATGTGAAGAATAAGTCCATTAAAAATAATTATTATTCTCTATTTTGTTTCAAGAACTGTGAGAAATGGTATATAATACTTTACTGAATATCTCAGCAACCCTACAGGACTGACATTATTATACCCATATTACATGAGAAAGCTTGAGGCTAAAAAATGGTTAAGTAATTTGCCTAAGATAACATATCTATCAAGAGTAAATATTGTATGAGAGGTCTGATTCTAAAATGGTATTACCACCATGCTATTTGCATGTCAGTGAGACTGAGTAATGCCTACCTTACATTTTTGTACTATGAAAGGTAATAATTAAGGCTATTTGTCCTAGATGTCTGCTTTAGAAAATATCTCCAAGAATTATGTAATATAGCGTTGTGTTACTAAACACTCCTGTATTACCATGTTTCCAAAATTAAAATTTGTTTAATTCACACATCAATAAGCATAAAGAAGAAAGTCTCAACTGATTTATAATTTAAACAAATATGATAGAGTCCAAATTCAAAGGAATTTATCTTTTAAAATACGTTAAAAAAGAGAAAACCTTTTCCCTTTTCTTCCGCAAACTACTGGTAGACAAAGACAGGGAAATGTCAGCTTATGCCTGTGCAATTCCTTTAAAATGTGTTCCCTTGCTGACTAGCATCATACACTCCACAAACCATATCTAGGCAGTCATAAAATGCCCGAATCATGGAAATAATACTTATTAAAGCTAGAAAGCGTTGGGGGTGGATTAAATGCTATACAACAAATTAACTTTGTATTTTCTTCTTTACTATTATAACAAGAGTTCAGGGAGCTTGGATGCATATAAAGCAACATAAAGTTAAATCTTTCCTTCTCGGCAAGGAAATAAAGCTTCAGTATGTATATGCATGATGAGAAAAAATGAAGAGAAGTAACGTAGAATTCTATGTGTGGGGTCAGAGCTGTTTTGTCGTGTCACAGGTCAGTGAGGGTCTGAAGTATCTATGTGAAGAAACAAACTGGAAATAAGTTCCCATATTACTAATGCTTCCCAATGACAACTTAATGTTTTTTCTTGGATTTTTTTTTGAAAAGCCACAATTAAAGTACATCATATACGCAACTTGAGGCTACTTCAGCACAGCAGAGGCGAATAATAGAAACACTCTTTTACTTACAACAGAGATTATAGAAACTACTAGATTTACAGCAGATCTTCAGAGGTTTCCTAATAGAAGTTGATCCAGAATCCTCATGTTGAACTACAAGTAACATCTAGGCAGGGCCATGTATTAGCAACCAAAGCACACATGCCTAGGATAAAAGCACACCATGAGATAATGTGTGTGTATAAGAACCCTCTTGCTTAATTAAAAAATCCAATTATATGACCACTTGGACTCTATTCCATATTCTTCAGAGACTATTAAGTATTTTGAGGAACGATGAAAAAAGCATTGTGAATTGTTGCTAATAATGTAAATAGATTGTGAGAAAAAAGGCAAGTGACAGAAAAAAAAAAAACATAAAAGAGGAGATCCAGGGAAGCATAAGACATACAGTTATGTTTACCAGCAGCTACAGATCTTAGTTGATGCAATATGCAAAACATTATAAAATTAAAAATGTCTATCAGTGGAGAAGGTAAAAGGAAATGTTTATTAAACAATCATATGATACTTTCTCTTATTCTACTTTATTCCACTTCTAAGGAATTAATATTGCTCTAATTTTTCCCATCATCAGATTAATATTAGGTAAAATAAAGTAAGTAAAGAGCAAACAAGACAAATCTATTTCTATAATAAAATTCTGAAAGTATAGCACTTATTATGTACTTAAGCACATAATAGATCTACCACATACTAATTTTTCTGTTATATATTTTCAACAGTAAAATAATGAGACCTGAGAAGAAGTGAAAGTAAGGGAGTGAAGGAAGCAAATGCATCTAGCTGAAAATTTCTCAATATAAAATTATGATAAATAAGATCTGGTTGAAAAACAATGCAGCATTTAAAAATTGTTCTGTAAAAATAACCATATCACCTTCTCTAAGTTATTCCTATGACACCAACTTAACATTTTTGGATTTGACATATAGAGTCACAAAATGAAAAGTTAGGCATTTAACAACATCTTTACACTAGCTATTTTCAAATTTTACACATCTTTTAATAGAAGAGTTAGCCCTCTGTATTTGTTGGCATAAGCTATTTTATACAATGAAACCCTATTTAATTAATCTGTGTTGACTCAGAACTCTGCAAATAAGTATTAATTTTCATAGATACTGCCTAGTGCCAATACCCCCCCATTAAATGTTACATAATTTGCTCATTTTGCAAGGATTAGTAATGTGAACTAAAACAACTAAAAAATATTACCAAAATAAAATAACTTCTACTCTAGGAGAAGAGACCATGGTAAATGCAGCACATTAATTTTTGTACTCTGCATTATTAACTCTGTAAAGGTCATTTTTAAAACTTTATTTTTCTTAGTATCTTTGAAACAGGTGGTAAATGCAATTTTAAGTATTGATTACTGGCTTCTGAGGAGCAACCATGAATTGCCCATTTCCAATAACTACAGTAATGAGCTTTTGATAAATCACTGAAGTAAATGAAAATAAAATCTGTCTTTATTTTATTAGATTCTGGTTTTCTGTCAAACCAGTCTAGGAAAATAAAAATATTTACAGTGGTAACATTACAGAAAGTCATTTCACAAAAGTATAAACAAACCCATAGGACTACAGGACTTCCTATGTGCTATGTTAAAAATAATCTGTATAGTCTAATAATGTAACCTTATATATGGAATACCAAAACAATGAATCTTTTTAATGCCATAAATATGTGCACTTAATACTATGGTGACCAAAACAATTTAAGGATAAAGAAAATATAAGCAGCTTTTGCAAGAATATTTATTATCCATACTACACCTGTTTCAGAATTATTTAAAGAGACTCTGGCTTCAAAGAGCAATTAATCAAAGACCCATTGTCCTAAATTTGTTATTAAACGGAAACTCGGTGTTCAGTTGACCTAAACCGTACTGTATAGCAACGCCTAACCAAGTTATTACTATTTAAATGGACTGGAAACAAAACCTCTGCTCTCTACTTGGATTACATACTGATCAATTTTATGACCTTATTGTGAGTATATATCTACATAACCTTGGCTAAAAAACCATTTTAAAATCATCGTCTCTATATACAGTTAAACATTAATTTCATGTATAGCCAAAACTGTTCAGGATCATCTTGACAACACATAAATTGTTTTTCCTTTGTCACATGTATAATTTTTACAATTATTAGGCCAATCAGTACGAATCAGATGACTTCTTTACAAATGAAGTTTTTTTCCGCATTACTGAAATAGCACTGACTCTCCAACTAATACAGAAGCAGTGTGACTACCCGTGCTGCACGTAGTACCGGTTTCTCTCTTTAACGCTCAGACCGACGTTTAATCAATGTCCTTCTTCAGGAGGCTGCCAACTTTAACAACAGAATAAGCGGTATAATATCAAGACACAATGGCGAGTACTCGCCCCGTATTCTGAATCACGGCAGATGTACGAGGCCACTTCCTTCACAGATTTTTGACAGTTTCTGAATCACAGCCCCAAACGGCTAAGCTGGTGGCTGTCCGTGGTGCTGAAACGCACTCTTTTTCTGCCCCCTCACTGAAAAAACTGTCACCCCCATCCCATTTTGAGAGGATAAAAAGACTTCTAAATGTAGATGTTCGAAAAAGGAACTGTTAAGTTTCTGCGCAGAGACCGCTAACTAGTGTGTGTGCGGGGAGAGGCGGCGGGGCGAGCAGGCTGGAAACCCCTGAGGGCATCTCCCCTTCGACGCCGGGAGACCCAGGACTGCGGGACTGCGGCAAAGATCAAAAGCGCCGCGTCCCGCGCGGGAGCCGCGGGAGGGAACGGCGCCCTCGCGAGGGCAGCCCTCGGCCGGGGCCAGGCGGGCGAGGCCGGCGAGGGGCGCCGAGGCCGGGGACGACGGCGACTCTCCCCGCCAAAGCGCGAGCCCCGGGGTGCTTTTGTTTTTGGGGTCTGAGGGGCGGGAGGGGTGGACGAAGGGGAGCCCCCACCGACATTCATTTGCACAGGTGGGACAACAAAAGACCCTGCCGCCCGGGCGGGCAGGGGCGGCTGAGCCAGAGCGGCCGCGGTGCCTGGCCGTGGGCTCGACCCCCCCTCCTCACCGTCCCGGCCACTCTTACCGTCCCGGTCGCACAGCTGAATGGCCTCCAGGCTGAGGTTTTTGATCACCTCCTCACAGGGGCTGGTGGGGCTGCTAAGGGCATGATCCAGGCGCGGTACCTCCATTTTTCCAACCCCCTTCTCACGTCTGCCTGCTTCGTATCCAGGCTCTCTCCGCGGACCGTGTGAGAGAGAAGGGCGGGAAAGGGAAAAGGAGTGGCGGAGGAAGGGAGGAGGCCTGGGACGCGGCACCGAGGGGCCGAGGCGACGGCAGTGGCGGGAGCTCCACTGAGCGTGCGGCTCTGAGAGGCCGAGACAGACCCGGCGCGAGGGCGGGAGGCGGCGCGCTCCCGGCGGGGAGAGAACGCGGCGCGCGGGGAACGTGAGGGAGAAGGCACGGGGCGCGCACGCGCGCGGGAGGACGCGCCCACCTGCTGGCGCGCGGCGCTCCCTGCCCCCCAACCCCTCGGCCTTCCGTGCGTACGCGGCCCGGGGGCCCTCGCGCCTCGGCGCCAGCAACCCGGCGCGTGAGGCGTCGGATGGCTGAGCGCGCCGGAAAGGCGGGCGTCGCGGGGCGTGGCGGAGGCGCTCGCCTGTCCCTCTCTGCTGGTGAGGGCGGTTCGGCGTTTCTTCCCTCCTCACAGTGTTAGTCGGAACCAGGTTGGCACTGCGGCGTCTGCACGAGGAGGTGAGAGTGAGCAGTTTGTTTGTTTATCAAGGATTGGAAGAATGAGGGTCCAGACCCTTTTATATAGGGTTTTGGAGCCAGCGGGCTGCCTTCGCCCCCTCAAGGTCCCGGGCTACTCGCAGCCCAGACTTAACGTGTTCCGCCAGCCATTCCTCAGAAACAGCTGCGTCTGTGTGAGAAATGAGCGGATTAACTGAGGAGTGGCATGGTTTATGGACAGGATTTTGGTCGTCCCGAAGGAGGGGCAAACAGGGGAATTCAGACCTGCCAGGAAAGTGAGGGAATGAGGAGATGCCCGCCAGCCTGCTGGAAAGGCAGCAGACGTGCTTCGGGGGCCCCAGCTCCCCACCCCAAACTTCTCAGTCTAGCTTCATTCATTCATCCATTTACTCACCCAACAAATAAGTAATAAGCGCTTACTCTGTGCCAGGCTTTGTTCCGGGCGCCAGTGAAGGTGGAAGAGACGGTGCCCTCAAGGATATGGAAGGAACCTTGTCCACGTGGAAAATGTGCTTCCTTAAGTTACCCTAAACTTGTCTGCCCATTTTTTTTAAATGTCACTTAAGATTTAGCAATAAATCACTCAGTGGAGGTGCAAATGATTTTTAAAAAGAAAACAGAGGTCACAGCCTGTTGATCTCTGTTGCCATTTGCATCTTTGGAATAGTTTTTAACTTCGTAGCTATCTGGGGATCAAAAGTAGTGCCCTCTCCCCTTTTGAGTGTGGATTCCTATTTGAAATTAAAGTTTCTTTTCACTGATTTCCCAACTTCAAACCTAAATGTTAACTAGTAGAGTAACAATTTACATAAGGATTGCTGTATGCTACCCTTTCTAGTCACATCCATTTAGCCATGACAGGACTAAATCTAGTTAATTGAAGCCTAATAAAACAGATGAACCAGCTTAGGGTAAAACAAGCCTGTGAGACAATTTGGCACGACTGCAAGTTGTTAAAAAATCTGTGGAAGATAACTGGGTCTCTTAAAGGGAAACGTCCTCATTATGAACTTAGGTATTAACGAAGATGGATCTCCTTCGTGTAGTTTGAGAGAACTTTTGTGTCAAGTGAGGAGTGTCCCCAAGGAGACGATACATTTTTACTTGTCAAGAAATATGACAAGATGGGGCTTATTAGTGAATTTCCTGTGTTCCAAAGACGAACACAGTTTCAACTAGAAATTGATATTGTCAGCCCAACCACAGTGGGTTCATCTTTCAGAGTGGTGATAAATTTACAAAGCTTAAAAGGAACTGTGTAAGATAGATTACCAATTTATTGATGTACAGATGAGACATATAATTCATGCATATAATTAAAATTATAACTTATACAGATATTTAGGAAGCACCTGCTGTGTCCAAGGACAATACACAATACACTAGATGTTGGAAATTTTGAGTTCATATCTATGAGCAAAGATAGACATTGAAAAAGTAAAATGATGAGTGTAATGGGGAAGAGGAAGTATGGGAGCTTGGGGAAGTGCACACAGGGACCCCACCATAGTTTGGTTAGTTAGGAAAGCCTCTAAAAGGATTTTATGTTAAAGGAACGGGAAATATGTGAAAGGCTTTAAAAAGGAAATTACCATGATCAGATTTTTTTACCGTTACACAGAAAATTTGTGTAATGAGAAAGGGGGTAATGTTTTGAGAAATAGTAATGTGATTTTCTGGGCATAAGACCTCTTCAATCCCAAGCACCTTTCTGCTGAGGATTTAGATTATTACATAAGAAAATGAAAACTCTTTTCTTCTCATACCTAAGTTGCAGTGGGAGGAATTGTAATCCCCATACACTTACATCATTTAATTGTTAGCTTGAGGTACCCACTATTACAGTCAAGATCCTACCAATCATTCAAGCTTGAACTCAAATGGTACATTCTCTGTAAAGATTATTCCCACTGCCAAAAATCTTTTTGTTTTATTTACATGGGGCTTTATATTTACCTACAGACATAGTCACACTATGATTTATAAGTTATTATTATACATGAAAAATCAGGCTCAAATTTGAAAAGGATCTTAAATATATCCTAATTCAATCCCTTATCCAGTGTTGAAGCCCTTGACAAGAAGTTGTTTACCTTTGAATAAATGGTAAATTAAAATTCTAATGAAGTAATCTAAAGTCTTACTCATTCTGAGCCCAAACATGCCTACTGTAAGGTCAGTACAAAGGCCTTAATTTTCCCCTCTGTCGGTCATACACAATAATGATAATCCTGCTTCCTTCTGCTCACATATATTCAATTCTCTGGGTAAATGCTGCTAGTTCTTTCAAACATTTCTGATATCACATTGCTTTGAGTTCCTCTCTCACTCTGGACACTGTCCTCTGGATAGCTCTAATTTTTGTAAGAGTTCATAGGTGAACACACTAGGGATAGAAATATAATAATATATAATACAAATATTATAAATTATATTACAAATATATGTAGGGGAATACACAGTAGTCTATCACTGTCTTTGCTCTATATGCCAGACGTCTTGTAACACAGCCCAGGAACACATTAGCTTTTCTGACAGTGTTATCACTCTGCTTACACATCCTGAGCTTACAGTCACATAAAACCTATCCTTCTTCCCTGAACATTTCTTAATTCCCCCCTTGACATTGTAAGTTTTGAGTACATATTATAGTATTTGCATAGAGAAGATACTCAGTACAGTTTGCTAAATTATTTGATTGAAGTTCATTCAGTATTTTTAATGTGTTTAATATTGTTGCAACTAGCCTAGGATTTTCTCAAACCCAAAGAAGAAGTAGGTTACAAAAGTCCTTTAGGTAAGTTTTTAAGTGCAGAGGTCATGTTTATAGGACCCACAGCTGTAGGCACAACCCAGTTTTTTATTATTAGGCAGAAGGCAAAGCGTGAGAACCAAAACCATAGGTAGAAGCAAACTCCAAAAAATGCATAGTAAATGAAGGAGTGTTTTTTCTTTATCTCATAACATTACCGTAAGTTTTCCTAAGCTCTTATTATAAATGGTAGCATGAAAGAAAACTCATGATTGATAGAGACAAACTTGAAAGCAACTCAGATACTCTAAATTCTTTGATTTGATTCAAGTTGAGTAGAGTCTGGACTTGTGAAGATCAAATGAGATAATGCATATGAAAGTGTTGTGTGAGGCACTTCAGAAAGTTAGGATGTTGTTATTACTGGGCACTAAGAATGCCATTAAGAAAAGATTTCTGGGCTTCCCTGGTGGCGCAGTGGTTGGGAGTCCGCCTGCCGATGCAGGGGACACGGGTTCGTGTCCTGGTCCGGGAAGATCCCACATGCCGCGGATGCGGCTGGGCCCATGAGCCATGGCCGCTGAGCCTGCGCATCCGGAGCCTGTGCTTCGCAATGGGAGAGGCCACAACAGTGAGAGGCCCGCGTACCGCAAAAAAA
>NW_020175199.1:4260313-4282938 GCF_003031525.2 Neophocaena asiaeorientalis asiaeorientalis
AATGGGAGGGGCCACAACAGGGAGGGGCCCGCGTCCCACAAAAAAAAAAAAAAAAAAAGAAAAGATTTCTTGTCAATTTTACAGTACAAATTTCTGGATATATTTTAATAGCTATTTCAAAACATTAAGAACTTCCATATTTAGAATATCTTTATGATTCAGTGTGTTGGGGCCCTTAAAAATTATGCCTCATTTTGTTTGCTTTGGGTTTTATCTCAATGATAGATTTTTGCCAAACCCAAAAGCAAATATTCAACATTGAATCTCTGCCCAGTATTTGATTTCTACGCTCCTAATTCTGTATAACGAAACACCAGTGGGAGAAGGTAGAGAACTGTAATGACTTGATCCATTATAAATCCATGCTGTCAAAATTCAGCTTGCTTAACAATTCAATGGCTATTGCAGACCACTTCTCTTTGAAATCCCCCAGCTCTACTCTCACTTTCAAAGGATGATGTCTCTGTCTCTGGAAAAAAAAGGAAGGCAGAGTGAAGTTTCTCTTTTGTTCTTACCTTTAGCTCAGTAGGTCCTGGTAAAACTTGCTACTTTGCCTTCCTTCATCTGTGCTCTCCAGTCAGTGCCTGTGTATTGCAGAATATAGTTAACTCCCTATTTTTACCCCCTCCAGCTGTTTTGGTCTTTTTCTTTCCTCTGATTCTCTTTTTTGTTTTTAAACATTACCAAATCTTCTTGATTTTTTTTCTTGATTAAACATCATTTTATTTTAAATTAAGGTTTAACAGATAAATTATTTCTGAATGGTCACAACTAAATCCCTTACTAGTATGTTAGCATTATACATTAACATAAAATACACCCTTGCCAGAAACACTTCAACGTTTAAAACTAGGTACCATGAAGCACTGATACAGTATGCTGGATTATAACTGAATTTTGATTCCCACAACACACTTCAAGTCAGTTCACTCTGCATTGCTCTCCAGGGCTGAATGGAAGGGGACATACCACACAAGGGTCAGTGGAAAGGATGGAAATGTTTCATCTTCAGCGCTGGCCCTAATGGTCATCAGATCTTTTAACTCCCAAGATAAACGTGGAAGAACATCAAACTCATCTAGGGGAGCTGCTCTTTCCCAAGGTTTCAGTTCCAAAAGCTTCTTACTCAGATGGAAAGTAACAAAGGCAGGGTTTCTTTTTAGAACTCAGTTAATATTTCAATGTGTTTTCTGCCAGCATCTCATAGATATGTGTGCATAAATATATGCACATTTATAAATACACACACACAAAAAAAACTTGCTCCACTATCTAATGTCATCTAATGTCCCCTTGCTTTATTTTTCTCAAACAAATAAAGCCTAGCTCTGGTTATGTGTTTACTAACAGTATTTGTTCCAAATCTCCTGGATTTAAAAAATTATCTTACTTGAACCAACCAGTTACTATACAAGTTTTAAATTTTCTTAGGTAAATAAGGATCCCATTATAAATTGTGAAGTGTCATAAAAGTGTTATTCATTGCTTTTATTTCCTTTTAATCCTCATACAGTTTAACACCCATCTCTACCACTCTGATTCTTACTCTTCAAAATCATTTTTGGATTTTGTGAGATTTTTCTTTTTTTTTTTTTCTGCAAGATTTTTCACATCACCAAGTATAAAGGCCTTTTATCATCTGCATCCTCTTTGATATTTCAGCAGTTTACTTCTGCTATTGGATCTCTTCCTTCACATGTGCTTAATGTTTGTCTAGCTTCTAAGCTACCCTCTTGAGTGTAGGTGTTTGTTAAAGTTCAGCCTCTGACATTATGTTCTTCCCTGTTTAAAGCCATTTCCTCTGAGAATGCATGCATTCCCATGAATTTTAATGTCTTCTTAATGTTTAAATTCTCACCTTTCACGTCAGATCTGTATCTCAAGTTCCCAACTATAAACGAAAGCCATTGCCCTATTTCCAGTTAATGAGCATTTTTATTTACATTCCCATAACCATTTCTAATTGATCTGTTCATCCCAAAAACTGATTACCTTTTCTGATTTCTTCCATTATAATCACTGGCAACAGTATCCTTTTAGTCACCCAGTGTTACCCAATTTTCTGATTTTCTCTTTTCCTCTTTAAATGAAACTATCCTGAAAATAATTAAAATTTTGCAATAGTTCTTGGATGTGTGATTTTTTTCTGAATTATAAGTACTGCTAACACATTAAGTTCTCATCATTTTGACCAGATTTTTGAAATTACCATGTGAATAGTCTTACTACCTCCTTTCTTCAATCATGCTGCTACTAAGATTGACCCGCTAAAGCACTTTATTGATCAGAACTTGCTTGATAAATTACAGTGGCTACTTATTTTTGTTCTGCAGTTACTGAAGTTTTTTAGGCAGTTATATGACAATTGCAAAGCAATGTTGTAAGAAGATTAATCTGTCCTTGTTTCGTGGGATAAACGTAATGGAGGAAGACAGGCGTTTAGGAGATTATTATAGTCCAGGCAAAAAACATAATGTATTATAGACTAAGACATTAGAAATGGGAATGTAAAGGAAGCAATGGATTTGAGAGAGTGGTGTTATACTGTTGTTTTCTGAGGTTATTTTTAAAAATCACAAAAGGAGAGGTCCTTCAATATTTTGACAGTTTAAAAGATTAAATTGTTCACTCATATTATTGATGGCTATATACTATAAATATTAATATTATAGTACAACATCCTATAGCAAATGAAGCAAGAAAAATGTATAGAACATACTTCTTCGTCTTTAAACCCAAGTCAGTGCACATTATTGAGCGCCGTTAGATTTTCTGGGATGATACAAAGATACTGCCCATTTCAACATTTCCCCTTACACCATGTTATTGCTGTTATCCTATAATACAGGTAAATGGAGTTGCTTCTAGCTAATTTTAGCAAGAGTAAGTGGCATCGTAAAAATTAGCGCAGCAGCTATTCACAGGAGGGGCTTCAACTAGAAAGTGGCAATAGTGAGGCCATGGAGACAGATAGCTATCACCTTCTGCTCTTCCTAATAAATCCCCATCATTCAGACACATAAATGAGACTATTTATTGTCCCAATATGTGTTCATATTCATTGTATAATATTCACAAAGGTGTTAAATGCTTCAAAGATTGGAATATTTGTTTTACCATTTCCTTGTTTGAAACTTCTCCACAATAGCTAAGCCAAATTGTATGTGATTACGCCTTGCAGCTAGAAAACTATTTCCTTTTGAAGTAGTCTGTTGTATCTAGAGAGAGCTCCAGAGTTAGCATTGTATGGAATCCAAAACTTCCTCCACTGTCAGTGTTTCCCCACTTATCTTGAAGACACAGAGAACAGTTAATTCTTCACATGACAGCCGTATGTGTATAATGCAAAACATTGTTGTCTCTTCTGATTCGTCTTTTCTCTAGTCTGAATCTTCTCATATTGCAGCTTGACTCAAAGCGTATTGAGTCCTTGATTTCCTCTGAATATGCTCTAAAGTTATATATTTCATTCTGAAAATACAATGTCCAGGACTAAACACAATATAATGGAGGAGGTCTGATTACAATAGAGCAACTTATCTGAACTGTTTAATTATAAATAAGTACATAAATTGCCAGTGCATTCACATTAAAAATGTTATTTGATTATTATTTGACAGTGTATGTCTATTCATATTTGGAAAGTCCTTCACAGTAACTTTCATTTATTATTCCTCACAGCAACTTTCTTGAACTTTTGTTTTTAAAGCTGAAAGAAATGCCTACTGTTATTTTTACAAATCACAGACGATATTAAAGCTAATTATGCATAACATATAAAAATGGGATAACTACTGCAATATAGTTATATTTTATGTAGTCTCTTGATTACTCTGTGGTCCTTAAGACCTTTAAATGACACAGTATGTCATGAAATTTGATAATAAGATTTTCTGTTTATGATAAGTGTCATATAACCACACAGTATCTGTGGATTCACACATTTTGTGGGACAGATCATGGGCTAATCTTCCATGGTGTGGAAGGTATTGACAGTTCTTGAAATGCAATAAAGAAGCCTTATTTCAGATATTCACAGGAAAAACCTGACAGCCTTATAAAGATTTAGTGGATACTGTTATAATGATAAGGGAGAATATTTCTTTGGTCTCTTATGTGATGCTTATTTATTACAGTGTAGTCTGACAGTGCATTTACTTTTTCCTCCACAAAAATGTTGCTCAACTAAACTAGTAGTTTGACTGTTTAAGATATCACAAAACTGAGGAATAAAGGGAATAATCAAACATAGCCGAGAGAGAGACTAAGTCTACAGAGACACTACATAGATAGTAAGCCTACTGAAAAGGTCTTAATACTCCCAGGAACCAGACTGATACAAATACAAAGTTAAAGTCTAAGCCATCACCTGGCAAAATTGAGCTTTTAAGAGACTAGGCACATTTAGTTTTATTCTTGCCACACACTACATTTTGTTGCCCTGGTTTCTATTCCATATTATTTCACTGTTTTACACCCATGCATCAATCACTCTTTCTAGATCTTTTTCTTTCTTTCTTTCTTTTATATCATAGAAACTAAATATCCCTAGTGGTATGGGGGCAGGGGGAGGAAAAGAAGACAAAACAAAACAGATATGATACTTAATAGGACCATTGTAGGCCCTCAGTAGTCAGCTCCTCTATTTCTCTTTCTTAAGGATGTCTTTATAGGTGGCCCAAACAACTGTTTACTTCAGGAAATATATTAATATGTATCCAGTCAAACTAATTTGTATGGTGTCATATGAACAAATCAAGTATCTAATTTGTTTTATAGCTTTAAAATACTTTTTTGAACATCTTTTTGAAACTGTGCTAGAGTTTCTTAAGACAGCTCATAATGACTTTGTCTCATGTCTTCATAAGAGGCTGAGAATCTCTAGTAGTAAATGGTACAAATGATATTTTTACTGGTCTCATTCACCTTATGAATGAGCAGAAAAACCCTTATGGGTCAAAACCTATGATTGATTTTTTCTTCTGCCACCTCACAGGAAGACTTAATTTGGATATATTAAGTTTCTATTTCAAGGCACTCTTCTTTCTCACTACTAAGGCTTCAGTGTCTTTATCAAGATAATGGCCTCTGAATGATTTGAAAGGATAAACTTGTGGAATTGTTTTTATAGCTGAGTTATAAGATAATTTAGCTTTCAGGTTTCATCCTTGACCCCTTGACTATATCTATCTGTTCTCTATCCTTTCGTTTCTCAGACTACAAAGAAGACAGCTAAAGCCAAATCAGTTAAACACATTTTTTGTTTGTTTGTTTTTGTTTTTTGTTTTGGATGGTAGTGGCCTGTGGATACTGAGTAGAAGAATGTTTGCCAGATCATTGACTTATAGACTAGAATCAACAAAAGTAAACTCCATTGGTTTGATTAATGCAATTTAACAAAGATTTTTAGTACTTCCTATGTAGGGCACTAAGAACTAGGACACAGAGTATAAGACTTTATTCTGAGATTGAATTTACTCATGAGAAGGTAACAGTCTCCTGCTGTTGAAGAGACCTCAAATTCACACAAATAATTTTCTTTTCATGATATAGTATATGCTATAACCAATTTTTGGTCAGAAAGAAAGACATTAATAGTTTTCTGGTATGCCAGTGTATAGCCTAAAATACATATAAAATATGACACTTCATCCTAATTCACTCTTCTTTCATTTTCCATACTGTTGGTTTGTTTTATAGTGGTAATAATTGATCTATACTTGAATTCTGTGTAGCAAGCATGTGCTTTATAATACTGATTTAGAGGAGAAGGGCATATGGAGAAGGAGAGAAGATACAGACAAACCTTAAAATTTTTATCAAGATATTTGTAAGTATTGATGTTTCACCTTTTTACACAAAAAAGTAGAGCTTAGAATAAGGCAAAATGTGGCAAATGCCGTAGGAGGGGAAGAAATTGTGTGCTATGCAAGCACAAAGAAGGAAGAAATTAATTTCAGCTAGGGGAAATCTATGTGAATAAAATGCTTGTCCTGAGTGCCATTAAGTACAATAAACTAAAGTGCCATCAGGTTGCTTCTCTAGGCTCTATGTTGTACTCAGAGTGCTGCTGAGTCAACCGTTTAATCTGTAGAGGTATCCACAGAAGCATTCATCTTATCCCCAAAACATTTTTAAATTTTTTTATAGATATATCAGGAAAAAACAGTTTGATTAAATGGCCCATTGTCGACATACCTGATATGTTCTTTCAGGTTGGGTCCTTTTCATGAGTAGGGAGAATGAGCGCTCTATGTGCAGAGGCCATTTAACAATGATGAATAATGAAGGCAGTTATACAGACAACTTTAATCTCATTTAATGTAATGAAAGTACTTGTATATACCATAAAATACCTCCATACTATTATAAAGGCTTATATTTAAAGTCTTTATTTTCTTGTTTCACCTATAAGGATTACATTACATTACATTATAAGATAGATCTGGCAGTGCTATTCTTTGAAAATCTGGGCTTCTGAATATTGACTCTGGTTGATTCTGAGTGATAACCTATGATACCATAAGTTTTAATTTTTAAATTAAAATGATCAAATATTGTTTTCTTACGATATATTTTGTGACTATTATAATAAAAGTGTCTGAGGCTATTTAATCTATAAATATAAATATGATTTATATTTCTCTTAACTAAAATATAAGTATAAATATATATTCTATAATTTAGATAAACATATATCTATATATAATTCTGTATACCACATAAGAGTATATATTTATATTAATTAAAACCATAGCAGTTTCCATGTTTATAACCTAAATAATTCTGTTCTCTGCCCATGTCTTCAAATAAAGCCTAGAAAAACAAATAGGACCTGTTTTATAGACGCTACCTAATAGTGCCACAGCACGTGACTTCCAAACAGATTTATAAATAGCATCACTAGTCTATATTTTGCTCTAACTACAAGCAGTGTTTAATAAAATAATTTTAGAGGATATAAATTTTCAACTGCCAATTTTTACCTCAGTGAGTTTTTCATTGAGATATGCATGTCTTTGTCTTACATGTGAAATTTCCAACTATCTATTCTATATATTTAAGCTCCACACTTACAAAATGTAAAACAGTCTTTTTTATCTCAGCTCAGTACATTATAAAATCATCTTTTATAATAATTCATATTCTGTTACCAGGACCATTCATTCTTCTCTTTTCCCATTGTGTCTTCTGGGCTTTATACCATCAAGAGGTAACAGTTCACACTTTCTCTTTGACCCCAGTGTGAAGTTACATTTATGAAAAGATAAAAATACATGGAAATATTTCTAATACATCTAAGATTTTTTTCCTAGTTAAAATATATCTAAAGTAAGAATAAATAATAAGCACACATAGATCTATTCTGTATCCTGTAATTTCAGGGTTATAAGATTATAAAGTGGCACAGATATCACATGTTTTCATAAAGTCTTTATTATATATACTTCTGTATATATTAATATACATGACCATCAAAGCTGAAGTGGGAGGTCATTGTCTTTACCCTGAGTCTGAGCTGCTGATGCCCTCCTCAGACTGTGTCTACGCATTCCTAAACTATGGTGGTGTAACACAGAGAACTAAAGAAATATTGAGAACTAAAGAAATATTGAGGAATAAAGAAACATCTTAAAAAATGACAACTAATATGATTAAAGTTTCAGAGTTAATTGATTGTTTTTTTAAATTTAATTTTATTTTATATTGGGGTATAGTTGATTTGCAATGTATTAGTTTCAGGTGTACAGCAAAGTGATTCAGTTATAAATATACATATATCCATTCTTTTTCAGATTCTTTTCCCATATAGGTTATTACAGAACATTGAGTTCACTGCGTTATACAGTAGGTCC
Source organism: Neophocaena asiaeorientalis asiaeorientalis (assembly GCF_003031525.2). Taxonomy (NCBI): domain Eukaryota; kingdom Metazoa; phylum Chordata; class Mammalia; order Artiodactyla; family Phocoenidae; genus Neophocaena; species Neophocaena asiaeorientalis. The sequence continues at coordinate 4,268,170 of NW_020175199.1, forward strand.
TCGTTGTTTATTTTGTATACAGTAGTGTGTATATGTTAATCCTAAACTACTAATTTATCCCTACCCCCCACCTTTCCCTTCTGGTAACCATAAGTTTTTTCGAAGTCTGTGAGTCTGTTTCTGTTTTGTAAATAAGTTCATTTGTATTTGTATCATATTTTTAGATTCCACATATGAGTTATGTGATATTTGGCTTTATCTGACTTACTTCACTTAGTATGATAATCTCATCCATGTTGCTGCAAATGGCATTATTTCATTCTTTGTTTATGGCTGAGTAATATCCCATTGTATATGTACATCTTCTTTATCCATTCCTCCGTCAATGGACATTTAGGTTGCTTCCATATCCTGGCTATTGTAAATAATGCTGCAGTGAAAGTTGGGGTGCATGTATCTTTTCTAAGTAAGGTTTTCTCTGGATATATGCCCAGAAGTGGGATTGCTGGATCACATGGTAGTTCTATTTTTAGTTTTTTAAGGAACCTCTATATGGTTCTCCATAGTGGCTGTACCAATTTACATTCCCACCAACAGTGTAGGAGGGTTCCCTTTTCTCTGCACCCTCTCTAGCATTTGTTGTTCATAGACTTTTTGATGATGGCCATTGTGACCAGTGTGAGGTGATACCTCATTGTAGTTTTGGTTTGCAATTCTCTGATAATCAGCGATGTTGAACATCTTTTCATGTGCCTTTTGGCCATCTGTATGTCTTCTCTGGAGAAATGTTTATTTAGGTCTTCTGCCCATGTTTTGATTGGGTTGTTGTTTTTTTTTTGATATTGAGATGCTTGTATATTTTGGAGATTAATCCCTTGTCAGTCGCTTCATTTGCAAATATTTTCTCTCATTCTGTGGGTTGTCTTTACGTTTTGTTTATGGTTTCCTTTGCTGTACAAAAGCTTTTAAGTTTAATTAAGTCCCATTTGTTTATTTTTATTTTCATTACTCTAGGAGTTGGATCAAAAAAGATATTGCTGTGATTTATGTCGAAGAGTGTTCTGCCTGTGTTTTCCTCTAAGAGTTTTATAGTATCTGGTCTTACATTTAGGTCTTTAATCCATTTTGAGGTTATTTTTGTGTGTGGTGTTAGAGAATGTTCTAGTTTGAGTCATTTTTTAAAACTGACTTGAATGAAAATGGTTTGGGTATCATATAATGCACACAACATTTTTTCAGAATTTATAGGCACTGTTCTAAATATATGTATTTATGCTTTTAATACTCATAACAACCCTTGAAGTGAATACTATTTGTATCCTCATTTTACAGATGAAGAAAATGAACACAGAGGTTAAATACTTGCTCAGAGTCCCAAAGCTTGAATCTGAACTGAGATAGTTTGGCTTCAGGCATAATTAAAAAAAAATTTTTTATTGGGGTATAGTTGCTTTACAATACTGTGTTAGTTTATACTGTACAGTGAAGTGAATCAGCTATACGTATACATATATCCTCTCTTTTTTGGATTTCCTTCTCATTTAGGTCACCACAGAGCACTGAGTAGAGTTCCCTGTGCTATACAATAGGTTCTCATTAGTTCTCATTAGATACTGTCTATTTTATACATAGTATCAATAGTGTATGTATGTCAATCCCAATCTCTCAATTCATCCCACCCCCTGCCTTTCCCCTTGATATTCATACATTTGTGCTCTATGTCTGTGTCTCTGTTTCTGCTTTGTAAATAAGATTGTCTAGACCAATTTTTTCAGATTCCACGTATGTGCATTAATATACGATATTTGTTTTTCTCTTTCTGACTTACTTTACTCTGTATGACAGTCTCTAGGTCCATCCATGTCTCTACAAATGACCCAAAATATTCCATTGTATATATGTACCACATCTTCTTTATCCATTCCTCTGTTGATGGACATTTAGGTTGCTTCCATGTCTTGGCTATTGTAAATAGTGCTGCAGTGAACATTGGGGTGCATGTGTCTTTTTGAATTATGATTTTCTCTGGGTATATCAGGCATAATTTTTATCTTTATATTCAAAAAAGGGAAGAAAAGAAAAGATACACACACATACAGGCAGAGAAAGAGAAAGAAAGGGAGGAAGAGAGAATATGTATATGTGCTCAAACTCAGTGTTTTCATTTCTTAATAAGAAAGAAATACTGGGTACAGTTTCATAACTTCCTACCACAGTTAAAATTTTCATAGAGAAAGAAGACTCATGTCACACTTTCCTTACCCACTGAGGAAAGAAAAACACTAATAATAGTCATTTTCAACTCTTTTCAGTATTATTTAATGTTTTGAATTGCGGCCTGTTGGCAATTTTCTTCTCTTTTCTTTCCCCTTCTCTTTCTCCCTTCCCCCTCTTCCTTCCTTCCTTCCTTGATGATGACAGTGATGGTATACTAGAAACTTGGGGAATGGCTAAAAGACTAGAAAAGTTTTCATTTCCTGCCTCCCCAGCCTCATCAGGCACAGTTTTGTGAAACAGTTTTACTTGTATTTGAAATAGAATGAATTTTTGTTTTGTTTATGAAGAAAGACACACCTATGTGCAAAGCCTTGAGTGATAGAAGGAACTCCACATATGATCTGTGATTCTAAGTCAGTCTAAATTACTATTTCAACTGTCTTCAGGCAAAATTAATAGATTCTGTAACCTAATGCTGCCCCTGGGATTATCTACAGCAGATTTGCTGAAAACACAGAATGAATGAGAATTAAAATACCCTTAAAAATAGCAAATTGGAATCTTTAGACTCATAAGTGATTTCTTTGATGATGTTTACTTAATTACTGTTGTTACCCTACCTTATCAAGGAATGAGCCATCTATCTTTAGAACTATCTCAACCTATTTGCATACATAAAAGGTAACTAAGGAGAAGAAAACATAACAGCAACCTGATAATAATACATATATAATTTTCTGACACAAAATAGAAATGTAACTTGATCACATAATCACTTGAATTTTTCTATACATAGGAGAAGCATTAGACTTAAAGTTTTGAGATGCATACAGAAGTGTGCTGGTAAATTGGCTATACAAAGCCTTGATTTGTAACATTTGACTAGTTTTGTGGTATAAATACTCTTATCATGGGTTGATTTCAAGCTACTAATAGTTTAGCAACTGCCTTGCAAAATTTATGAAAATTTAGTACTCAGCTCTCTCATACAACTAATATATAATTATATGACTTGGTTACTTAGTCCCAATGATATAACTGCAGTAGACTGATTATGTTATGGCCCCAGTGCTTCACCCCTTGTGTATCCACATCCTTTGCCGTGTGGCCTTTGTAACGTGCTCCCACTGATATTCTTGAACCAGCCAAGTGACTTGCTTTGACCAATGGGATGTTATCAATCATGATACAAGTGGAAGCTTGAAAAAGACCATATTTCCACTCTTTCTCTTGAACTTCTGCTATTGCCATTAGAACATATTCAGTCTAGCAAAAGCCAAATTTTCCTGCATTGAAACTAATATCATCCTAAGTCAGTTGACAGTCAGCCAATCCCAAGACATGTGAGTGAGCCCAGCCAGAATCACAAATCTGTTTACCTGACCTACTGATGAGTACAGATGCATGAACAAGCCCGGCCCAAGTACGTGGAGCCGTAGGGACATAGGAGATAAATACATTTTTAATGTATTCACTGAGGTTTTGTGGTTGTTTGTTATGTAGCAATATTTTGTTAATAGATAACTGATACAATGATGCTCTTAGTTGTCCAGTTTTAATTAGGAATAAAATAATTTATACAAGAGGCAATATGCTTGTGGAAAGAGATCAGTGAAACCTAGGTTTGAATCTGAGATCTACCACTTATAGGTGGATGACCCTGAGAAATTTATTCAACCTCTCTCTGCTTAAGTTTTCTCATTTTTAAATTGTGGATAACTAGCCTTGCAGGGTTATTGTGAAAATTAAATATATATCATTGATTAACAGCACAGATCTGGAATCTGACTGACTGGTGTTGATTTCCAGCTCCACCATTTTAATACTTGAAAGCACTTAGAATTATGTAGTTTTCACTTACAGCAAACATTGTAAGAGCTATCTAAACTAGAATTTGATAAATAAAGTACCTGGGACACAGTAGGTATTCATTAAATGTCAGAATCATGTAACATAGCTATTTGTTTACTAAGGAAAAGTGAAGTTGATGTTCTGGTAAAATTAGTTATAATAGTTATTTTTAAGTGTTAGCAGAGATTATCTGGAAGGGGAGCAGAGTGGCCAAGCAAGGTTAAAGCAATGTTTGTAGAGTCCCTTTGATCTCCAGAAAACAGGCCCCCCAAATCGTTACTCTAACAGTTTCTAAGGAGAAAATTTCAACTTGGGATCCATAAGTGTAAATTTCGGGGATCTATTTAAATTACTAGCAGAGATACGAATTTTTGCCTTTCTATCTAGCATATTTGCAAGCTAGCTTTCTTGCTAAGGGCGAAATTGGGGGAATTGAGGGATGCCTGTAAACACCTGATTTACATGTTAGGACAAAGTCTTCTTAGATAAGATGGGAAGAAAATCAGAAAGCAAGTCAGAAAGAAGGAAGATTCAAGGAGATAAAAAGCAATCAAACTCAGTGCCAAGAGGGTAACATGGAGTAGAACCTGCCACAGACTAGAAGGAGGGGTAGAAGTGCAGTACGTTAATTGTGAATTTGTACATTCTGAAGATGACTCGATGTTCCTTGCTTCACAGACCAAGAAAAGGAGGGCCATGGGCAATAACAGGTGTTTGGAATCAAGTTACCACTTCTTGGAGGAAGAGAAAAATACTGTAGTATATAGCTCTTTAATGGAAAGTGGAGTGAGGTAGGCATATATAGGCCTGAAATTGAATTGTCATTTGGAATGTGTGCCCCCTTCCTGGAGTAAGCACCTAAGATGTATGAGAAAGCTTGCCAGGATACATGAAACCTGCCAACTGCTCTTCATGAAGACAAGTTTACACAAGTATTGAGGGAGCCAGAAGGAGCCTGGAACATAGTTGTAGTGACTTGGAGATTTGTGGAGGGAATCCGGAAGACTAAGGGGAGCACAGATGGATTTAGATATCAAGTTGAAGGTTGTGACTTTGGCACAAAAAGCAGAATGCAAAAGTCATATACTGCTTATGCAGATGCTATTGAAAAATAGGGTTTTATTTTCTTTGTGATGATTTGTTATGGTATTATGATGGATTCCTGATTTGGTGTAGGATAGTAGGCAGTGAAAGACTGGAAAGAGCATACATGAAAAAAATTTAATCTGATTAGGAAAGATCAAATTTGAGGAAGAAAATATATGAAGGAAAAAACTATAAAATCTGATACTTTGATACATATCGAGGAAAAACAAACATATTGCATGTCTAGTAATTCTTGAGAGAAAATAATAGAGATGAGAATCAGGAGCAAGGCTAGTTCAGATCTCCCATGTTTCCTGACATAATAGGTGCTCAATAACTATAGTTATTAATGTAAATGTGTATACAGAGCTTCAAAAAACTTTTAAAATATCAATAAAGCCTATTTTTAAGGCGTATACAAAAGCAAATCAAAACATTTAAACTAAGGGGAGAAACACAGTCTCATAAATACCAAGATTTGGTGAGATTGAGTTTATAACTAGAAAATGGAGATTGTTAGGAGAGCCATCTGCCATGGGCCATTAAGGTTCCTGTACTTTCTGACTTGGTATACAAAGAATGCAAGACCCTGACTGCATTTTGCTCAGGCCATTCCTCAGCTTTGTGTTTGCAGTGAACAACCTTGAGGGATGAGGTGATGTCTTTCTTCACACAAAGAACAAGTTTACTTTTACCTACTATGAAAGTAGTAAATTCCCCAAGCTCAGTGTTCCTCTCCAGAAATGCAGCACCTGTTTATGAAGGCATCCATTTAGGCCCACTTACATTATCCCTGTGGGATTTGGAAGGGCATGGGGAGTGAAAGCAAACTAACAGGAAGTTCTGGCTACTGCTTTGTCATGAGTAATAAAGTCCTTTGTCTCTGATCTAGGAATCTTGTGTCTTCTGCTAGCATCCGTGAAACAGTATCAGATTATTAGCTTGTAAGCAGGGTAAAATCTCAGCGCTTTTGTACTTTTTGACAGTAATAGCATATATCTCTCCACAAGAAGCAGTTCTAATAGAATGGAACAGTGTGTGTCAAAAAGAAGTTACTGAACATGAGTAATTTTGCTCAATCTATGTCCTGAAAGCTATCAATGTATTAGATGGAGTGAGGGTCTTTCAAAAATTATTGGTGCCCTTTTGCTATATGAGATTCAACTGAAATGCTATCTTTGGTAATTTATGTTTTTTAGTGGAGTATTGCTAAATTATATTCAGCAATTGTATTTGCCTATTCTGTTTGGATAAAATTGAATTTTAACATCTAGTTCTTGATTTTATAAACTTTAGTCAAACTCTTAAAAAAAGTACAATGCCCTTAGTAACTCATTTATAATAAAATTTAAATCACATAAGTTAAATAAATTATGGTGGTAATAAACTATAGAATGATGCTCACAATATAAATTAAAAAGCCTATAGAATTACATACAGCATTAACTTCCAAATTACAGATATATGTCTATTTATTGATATAGTATAGCTTGGGATGATACATATCAAAATGTTCATAGTGGTGGGATTGAGTATGGGTTTAATGCTTTCTTTGCATTTTTCAAATTTCTACAATAATGTGTTACTTTATAATCATGAAAGTTCTTTAAATATTGAATCAATATAATCCATACTTGAAACTCATCTCTAGTTGTTGAGTATAATATATGGTGTGTAAAGTAAAAAGAAACTTCCAGGGGTTAATATCCAAAATATATAAGGAACTCACACAACTCAACAACAACAACAAAAGCAATTAAAAAATGGGCAAAGGATCTGAATAGGCATTTTGCCAAAGAAGACATAATATAGATGGCCAACAGATGCATTAAAAGATGTTCAGCATCACTACCTATTAGGGAAATGCAAATCAAAACCACAATGAAGTATCACCTCACACCTGGAAGAATAGTTATTATTGAAAAGACAAGAAATAATAAATGTTGGAGAGGATGTGAAGAAAAGAGAACCCTCATACACCATGGGTGGGACTGTAAATTTGTGCAACCAGTATGGAAAACAGTATGGAGATTGCTCAAAAAATTAAGAAGTACCATATGGCCCAGCTATTCCACTTCTGGGTATTTATCTGAAGAACATTAAAATTGTAATTTGAAGAGATATATTAATCCCTATGTTCATCACAGCATTATTTACAATAGCCAAGAAGTGGAAAAGCCTAATTGCTCATCAACTGATGAATGGATAAAGAAGATGTGGTATTTATATACAATGGAATATTATGCAGCCATAAAAAAGAATGAAATCTTTTTCATTGACCACCAACAACATGGATGGACCTTGAAGGTATTATGCTAAGCGAAATAAGTCAGACAAGAAAGATAAATACCGTATTTTTTACTCATGTGTAGTCTAAAAAAACAAAACAAACAAACAGAACTTTAAAAAATAAACTCATAGATACAGGGAGTTGATTAGTGGTTACCAGAGGGGAAGGGGATTGGGAGGTGGACAAAATTGGTGAAGGGGGTCAACCATATGGTGATGAATGGTCATTAGACTTGTGATGATCACTTTGTAGTGTATACAGATGTCAAATTATAATGCTGTACACTTGAAAATTATAAAAAGTAAAAAAGAAACTTCTGTATTTATACTTCCATACTCATTTTATCTTCACATTTATTATTTTATATATCTAGTCTATCCATTTTTCTGTATTTTAAATAATTGCTAATTCAGTTTGGAAGAGGTAGGATGTAAATAAATAATTGAGAAGTTTACTTTTTTTGCAAATCTATATATTTTTAAATGAAAGCCCAGATAAAAAGCATGGGTGGGGGCTTCCCTGGTGGCACAGTGGTTGAGAGTCTGCCTGCCGATGCAGGGGACACGGGTTCGTGCCCTGGTCCAGGAAGATCCCACATGCCACAGAGCGGCTAGGCCCAAGAGCCATGGCCGCTGAGCCTGTGCATCCGGAGCCTGTGCTCCGCAACGGGAGAGACCACAACAGTGAGAGGCCCACTACCGCAAAAAAAAAAAAAAAAAAAAAAGCATGGGTAAACAATAAAATCCCAAAGAGAAAATTGTGATTGTGAGAAAATAAGTATAGGGGTAAGCATTGCTATAGGTTGAATGGTATCTCCCCTAAAAAATTCACATGTTGAAGTCATAACCCCCAGTACCTCAAAATGTGACCTTATTTGAAAATAGGGTCTCTGTAGATCTAGTCAAGTTAAGATTATTAGAATGAGCCGTAGTCTGATATGAATGTTGTCCTTATAAAAAAGGACAAATTTGGACACAGAGATAGACATGCACACAGAGTAAACACCATGTGAACATGGTTTATAATGTGTGGCTGTGACTCACTGAGATAGGGATGATTAGGTAGAAATAGAGTCAGGAGAATCAGGAAAAATTGTGTCACAGCAACCATGGAAAGAATATTTCAAGAATTAGGTTGTGATCAAGAGCATCAAATTATGGGATATTATAGACAGGCAGTGTTAAATAGGGAAAAGGTACATTCAGTCTTTTGAGGCAGAGAGAACTGAGTTTAAATTATCGTCACTACCTACTAGCTGTGGCAGCTGTGAAAGTCATGTTACCTCGCTAAAGCTCATTTTTTCTCACCTATAAAGAAGAGGTAATATATGTTTTTCTTAAGTTTGGTTGTAAATTATGAGCAACCATGCACAAATACACTCATGACACACACATATATACATGAAAGGCTTAGCAAAAATAGGTTCTCAGTCAGTGGTGGCTGTTACTACTGCTGAATGACACTAAATGAAGGAAAAGATCAGAAAAAATGTTAAAAAGTAGTACAAGAATATATTTTCTTAACAGTAGGCGATCACTAAATGAGTGCTTACTATGTGCCAGGTACTGTTTTCAGAACTTACATGTATTATTTAATTCTGATGACAGTCTTTTGCAGTAGATACAATACTATGTTGATTCCCACCTGACAGGTGAAAAAAATAGACACAGTTATTTGCTCAACTCCACACAGATAATGAGTGCAAGAAACAGGATTTGAAGCCAGGTTATCTAACTCTGGTGTTTGTGGTTTTCAATACTATGCTACACTTTGTGTCTTTTAGAATCAGTGTTGTGTTATCAGCCAGTTATATAGTCTGTGATAGCAAATCTATATTCCTTTTCTAGTGATTATAGACTTTCTAAACACTGAGTTGTTTCAGTTAAGACAATTCTGGAAAATAGTTTTCTACCAAACAGCATCTTCTACATTAAATATTCTTGGCTAGGAGAACATTCTTAATAAACATTTTTGCCTTCTCAGGGATTGATTATAATACAGAATTTGTTTTTGGATTCCAGAGTAAGACAACTAGGAGATGTGTCCTACCTATAATTAGGTACTTGATATCAGGCCCATGAAATTTAGTGGACTTTTATTTTTTAACATTATGCCCTGTAAAGTCATCTCTACACTTTTTGGTGGCAGTAGAGTGTTGTAGTCAGTTCGTATCAGCTCCCAAGAGCTGATTAGTAAATTTTTAGGAATTTTGCAAGCTGGTTGCTAAACAAGCCATTATTAAAAATTAAATTATATAAACATACAAATAAAGTATACACAAAGGTTATAAATACTCAAAAAACATTATTTTGCTACATTTTACTATTATCTTTGTTTTTGAGTTTATTGACATCTATTTTATCTGTATGGAGGAAGCACCGTATTTTTAGCTGTAAAATACAGATTTTATCTGTATGGAGGAAGCACCGTAAAACAGTGTGGTATTGCACCTCTCTTCTAAACTCTGTGTTCAGTGATGTCAAGTTAGTAGCTTGAAACTAGCCATAGTGGGAGCATTTATTCCACAGAAGTCAGTTAACTAATGCTACAAGTCAGGAATCCTCCTACTCCCTCCCAGCTAGTTGTTAAAACCTTTATCAACACACCCCTGCAAAGCTAATCGGCTGTTGCTCTATGCCACTGCTAATCCTGCACCCTAGTGCTGTCACTTGAACTACCAATTGTAGGATTTCAGAAATGTATTTAAAACATGATTTGCCAGTGGTTGGTGTTTTTAGAAATTCACATTGCTTAATGAGGATTTCTGTGCCATCCCAGGGATCTCAGATCATTAAATTGCCCATGTTATGTATCCTCTTGTTTGGAGAAACTAATCTCCAACTTTTTTGACTTCCTAAACCTTTTGCCATTGCTACTCTTTGAAATTTCACTATCTATTAGCTCCTTATATTAATTAATAAAACCCATTTTTGATCGTTCAGCTCATTTCTTCTCAACCCAACTATTTTCTGGCCCATCCCCACCCCATCCTGTATGCAAGAGGGCACGTTGATAAACGGATAGCAGTGGTGAAAAGTCTCTTTGGAAATCAGAGTGATGCTTAAACTTAGAAAGAGGGAAATTAGAAGAAGGAGGCAAAAGGAAAGAGAGACAGTGTTGCCTAATGGTTGAGGGTGCAGGCTCAGAAGTCAAACTGTTAAGATCCAAATTCCAGCTCTGCCAGTTACTACTGTGAGACTTTGAGCAAGTTATTTAACCTCTTTGTGCCTTGGTTTCCACCTCTGTAAAATGGGATAATAATTGGATCCATTTCATGTAGTTGTTGTGCAATAAAGAATGTAAAATGTGTAGAAAACTACCTGGTACATGGTAGGTATTATGTAAATATTTGTAGCCATTCCCTCTTTGTATCAAAAGATAGGGGTTTTCTTCCCCAAAGCAACAGAAAGGTGGGTCTGTCATTTACACATTTTCAGTCAAGACTTTGTTTAGTTAATAATATTTAAAGTAGCTTATATTTTTATTCTTCAGAAAAATTTAAACTTTGGGGCAAGTGTGTCCCAAACTATTACTCCTCAATTTTTAATTATGCACACATTGCACGAGCTTTTGGCAGTTGAAAAATGATCAAACATAATGGAACTGGGGAATTTATTCAACCTATTTGAATGTGTCTCATACAAATCAATTGTGCAGTGACCTATTTGGATCATTAAGAGAGCCAACTAAATGATGTCCTGTGCGAGCAGGTGGCTGTTTGGCCAAAGCCCTTGGGATGACCTAGTTGGGATCAAAACCCAAAAGGGCACCTTGCCCTAAGGTGTATGGTGCTTATATTTTAAAATTACGATTAAAGAACTATTGAGTCTTTTATTGTATAATTAAATATACAGGATCCCAATGGAGTTGTCCCTAATTTTTTACATGTCTCTTTATCTAGTGACTCAGAAGTAATTATGGGTGAGAATAATTTGATTTGAGGTTTTAGATGTAACCAAGATTTGAAAACATAAAAGACTGTATAAAGCAAAGGACAATTTAGTTGTGTTTTATAAAATACTGATAATTGCAGTGTACAGTTTACTTTTGCTCTAGGCTATTGAGAAACCCGTTGGCTGCGACTATAATCTGTTTTTATTCTCTTATTTAGCAAGTATGATTATTAGTATGGCTTGAGTGTATGTAGCGTCCTAGGTGATGTGTTTCCATAGGAGGAAAATTATGGACATTTGCTCACTAAGTTGTATCAAATATGAATCTCATGCATTGTTATTCTGATGATATAACTATCACTTAAGTTTACATATAAAAATAGTAGGCCAGAGCTTCCCTGGTGGCGCAATGGTTGAGAGTCCGCCTGCCGATGCAGGGGACACGGGTTCGTGCCTCGGTCCGGGAAGATCCCACATGCCGCGGAGTGGCTGGGCCCGTGAGTCATGGCTGCTGAGCCTGCGCGTCCGGAGCCTGTTCTCCGCAACGGAAGAGGCCACAAGAGTGAGAGGCCCGCGTACTGCAAAAAAAAAAAAAAGTAGGGCAACTCATTATCATTATTGATTTCTAATGATAATGCAAGATTTTAAAATTCTGACCCCCTCCTCTCAGCTTTTTGTGGTAAGGAGCAAAAGTACCTTACATGATGAAAACCATAGATAAGAAAAAAACCCCACACAAATCAATTAGTTTAGGGCAGAATTTATAAGTACAGATATTGACTCATGTGGATGACTTAGGGAAGGGTTAGTTATGTTATTTACATAGAGTCTTTTCCACGGGTACCAGCATTTAGCAGATAACAAGAATTAAAGAAATTAATTTGTTTCACCTGTTGGGTTCTGTAATTATTTCTTTATAGGTATATTTGAGGTATATTCAAATACCTCATCAAGTAGGTATTTGAATATAAGGAGAAAATGTTTTTAAAAATATAAATAAGGGGACTTCCTTGGTAGCGCAGTGGTTAAGAATCCGCTTGCCAATGCAGGGGACATAGGTTCGAGCCCTGGTCTGGGAAGATGCCACATGCCGCGGAGCAGCTAAGCCCGTGCGCCACAACTACTAAGCCTGAGCTCTAGAGTCCGCGAACCACAACTACTGAGCCCACATGCCACAACTACTGAAACCCGCGTGCCTAGAGCCCATGCTCTGCAACAAGAGAAGCCACCGCAACGAGAAGCCCGTGCACCGCGAAGAAGAGTAGCCCCCACGCACTGTGCAGCAATGAAGACCCAATGCAGCCAAAAATAAAATAAATTTATTTAAAAATATATGAATAACATATAGCAGTATGGAAAAGACCCTGAAAACCAGTTAGCTATCAATTTAATGTCATTGTTAGAATTAAGTGACCCTGCAGCTTTCTTGTGAGTCAAAGCTAAATGATTGTTTCAGAAACTCAGTCTAGGTTGTGTGTGAGTGTGTGCACATAGATATTCTGAGTGGTGTCTTATAGTAGCCTCATGATCTGCATTGTCCTGTGAAAGGTTGAATATTTACATGTGCTGTCAGGGATTGCTGATTCTCTAGGAATAGACTGTAGGAGAACATACTCTAGGGTTAGGCACAGTCCTACCATTGCCCCTATTATTGTCTTTGTCTTTCTTGTTTTGTACCTTTCTTCCTACTTCTCTGTCCACAAGTTTTAATTCTGTGCATGTTTTTGTCCTGTCCTGATAAAAGGGGATTCATCTGCCTGGCTGGTTCAGGCACAGTAGACGTGTAGAAAGGTTCGTGAAATGTGTACCCTCCTGCCATTTCAGCCTGATTTTTCTGAAGAGACGTTACATGTGCACAAGAGGGTTTTTGATGCCTTAGTTTGTGTCTCACTGATGAATGATGGTCTTGGTACCTCAGTTATAATCATATACATGGGGGCAACAATTTCCCAATTGTTGTATTTTTAAAGACAAGTAATAAAACAACAAACAGTACCAAAAGCAAACAGAATTAAAGTCGGCAACAGACTGTTGCTTTTCATTCTTCTCACTCACAACCTGGAAAAATATCCATCATTGTTTTGTGACCAGGGAATAACAATTGAAATAACTGGTATGTTTACCTAGGGATAAGAAAATCAAGAGGGAAATCAGAAAATTTATAAGCTAAAAGATTGGAAAGAAGCTGTCTCATTTTTCTGACAGTAATTGATCTACATATATTTGGGAAACTGATTTTAGACTATGGCTAAAATGTAATTCAGTGGAGAAAGGATAGTCTTTTTAACAAAAGATGCTGGAACAATTAGAAGTTTGTATCCCCCCCCCACAAAGAAAGGAACCTCAATCTATACCTTGTCTATATACAAAAATTAAGTCAAAATGGATCATAAATTTAAATGTAAAAACTGAAACTATAAAACTTCTAGAAGAAAACTTCAGAGAAAATCTTTGTGATCTCAGACAAACATTTCCTTAACATGACATCAAAAGTACAATCCATGAAAACTGAGCTTCATCAAAATGAAAAACTTCAGATCTTCAAAAGGCACTTTTAGGCAAATGAAAAGAAAAGCCACAGACTGTGGAAAAATATTTTAAATTCATATGCCTGATAAAAGACTTGTATCCAGAATATAAAAATTACTTTCTAAAACTCAGTAGTAAGGAAACTGACAACAAAATAAAGATGTACACATGCTAAATAAGTATTCAAAAAGATGCTCAGCATCATGAATTGTTAGGGAAATGAAAATTTAAACCACAATGAGTTACCATTACACACTTGTGAGAATGGCTGAAATTAAAAAGACTGATTGTACTAAGTGTTGACAAGTATGTGGATGTATTGGAACTCTGATACACCGCTGATGAGAATGTAAAATGGTACAACCACTTTGAGAAATGGGCAATTTATTGAAAAACTAACCATTCATGTACTATATGATCCAGCCACTCTACTTCTTCTATTTACCTAAGTTGAACTAAAGGATTTGAGCGTATAAAGACTTGTGGCAAACGTTCGCAGCAGCGCTATGTAAAATAGCCCAGCTGAAAATAACCCAAATGTTCATGAACAGGTGAATTAATAAAGAAACTGTGATATATTACAGCATGGGTGAATCTCAAAATAATTATTCTAAGTGAAAGAAGACAGACAAAAAAGGAATACTGATTATATATATATATATATATATATATATATGTAATACATTTATATTACAAGCAAATTTATAGGGACAGAAAGCAAATCAGTAATGGCCAAGGGATGAGTTGGCAGTGGGAGAGTGGGGAGAGGAGTGGAAGAGAGGGATTACAAAGGGGCATGAGAAAACCATTGGGAATGACTTTTTATTATGTTGATGGTTTCATGGGGAATATATACATATGTCAAAATGTGTGAAGTTGTATGTTTCAAGTTTGTACATTTATTGTATGTTGACTATACCTCAAAAAAGCTACTAAATTATGCATTTTGATCTTGCGAATTTT
>NW_020175199.1:4283020-4376492 GCF_003031525.2 Neophocaena asiaeorientalis asiaeorientalis
GACCGGGGCATGGACCCGCGTCCCCTGCATCGGCAGGCGGACTCCCAACCACTGCGCCACCAGGGAAGCCCTCAAGTTTGTACATTTATTGTATGTTGACTATACCTCAAAAAAGCTACTAAATTATGCATTTTGTTCTTGCGAATGTTATTTTTTACAACAGATATTTTATTTGTAGGAGATAAACAATGATTCTTTAAATGGACCCCAGCTATAGGGCATTACAGATTTGTTTACGTTTGTAGTTACGAAAACAGTAGCGATGAATAAAGTCTCTGAAAAGTTTATTACTATGGAATAGTTGTTATTTTAGAAAATTTATTTCCCATTAGCAAATAAGGAATGTCAACTAGAGAGCAATTTTGTAAAACACAGTGATTTTGTCAGAATTATGGAAGATGTTTTGGCTTATTGCTAGCCCTGCAATTCACAATGTTAAATGGAATAAATGCAAATATAATCTAAAACGTTGCTATGCTTAACATTTGCATTGCAATCCTAACAAACTTATGAACATAATATAGACCCTTGGACACCTGGGAAAATTTATGAATAAACTTAACTTGGCAAATATAATTTGAAAAAAATGGGGCTGGGTCATGACCAACTGATTTAGGTTCAATGATTGACGAGAGAAACCCATTATGATGATATTAATAGGAACTCAACATAGAGAAATTAATTTTATTTCTCCTAAGGATAACAGGCATAGGAGATGCTATTACTAGGAGAGGTTTAAGTCTCAATGGAGAAAGCCAAATGCGGGTACATACATTTAACTAATGAAGAAACTCTGGGCAGGGGCCAAGCTTCGGGAGTCTTATCTGTAGTCACTTTTAAGGACACCTTCTCATCTGTCCCGTTGAGTCATGTTCCAAGTGTCTTATTATGGTACGTGAAAGGAAGGGGAAAAAAGCCAAATTGCTGGAAAAAGAACATTTACCACTTTCCCACAATAATTTGTCAAGGCAACTCAGTGTACAACTCACTACTATGACAGTTCTAAACCTCCGTTGAGTTGGTGATAATAAATTATATAGCCTGTAGAATAAGAATTCAATGCAGTTACTAAACTCTTTTCACTAAATCTTATTATCATTTACTCTTAAACTGAAATTATGCAAAAAAAAAAAAACTATGACCAGTATTTGTTAGGTACCTAGACAAAGCAATGCATCCTGCTATGGACTTCCTGATATTTAAATTTAATCTTTACAAGATTAGGGAGCTCTGTGTTGTTTGCCTTCTATTTTTTTTTAATTTGAATTTTATTTAATTTTTTTATACAGCAGGTTCTTATTAGTTAGCAATTTTATAAATATTGGTGTATATATGTCAATCCCAATCTCCCAATTCATCCACCACCACCCTGCTTTCCCCCCTTGGTGTTCATATGTTTGTTCTGTACATCTGTGTCTCTATTTTTGCCTTGCAAACCGATTCATCTGTACCATTTTTCTAGATTCCACATATGTTCATTAATATATGAAATTTGTTTTTCTGACTTACTTCACTTTGTGTGACAGTCTCTAGGTCGATCCATGTCTACAAATGACCCAATTTCATTCCTTTTTATGGCTGAGTAATATTCCAGCGTATATATATACCACATCTTCTTTATCCATTCATCTGTCGATGGGCATTTAGATTGCTTCCATGACATGGCTATTATAAACAGTGCTGCAATGAACATTGGGGTGCGTGTGTCCTTTTGAATTACGGTTTTCTCTGGGTATATGCCCAGTAGTGGGATTGCTGGGTCATATGTTAATTCTATTTTTAGTTTTTTAAGGAACCTCCATACTCTTCTCCATAGTGGCTGTATCAGTTTACATTCCCACCAACAGTGCAAGAGGGTTCCCTTTTCTCCACACCCTCTCCAGCATTTATTGTTTGTAGCTTTTCTGATGATGGCGATTCTAACCGGTGTGAGGTGATACCTCATTGTACCTTTGATTTGCATTTCTCTAACAATTAAGTGATGTTGAGCAGCTTTTCATGTGCCCCTTGGCCATCTGTATGTCTTCTTTGGAGAAATGTCTATTTAGGTCTTCTGCCATTTTTGGATTGGGTTGTTTGTTTTTTTAATATTGAGCTGCATGAGCTGTTTATATATTTTGGAGATTAATTCTTTGTCAGTTGCTTTGTTTGCAAATATTTTCTCCCATTCTGAAGGGTTGTCCTTTTGTCTTGTTTATGGTTTCCTTTGCTGTGCAAAAGCTTTGAAGTTTCATTAGGTCCCATTTGTTTATTTTTCTTTTTATTTCCATTTCTCTAGGAGGTGGGTCAAAAAGGATCTTGCTGTGATTTATATCATAGAGTGTTCTTCCTGTGTTTTCCGCTAAGAGTTTGATGGTGTCTGGCCTTACATTTAGGTCTTTAATCCATTTTGAGTTTATTTTTGTGTATGTTATTAGGGAGTGTTCTAATTTCATTCTTTTCCATGTAGCTGTCCAGTTTTCCCAGCACCACTTAGTGAAGAGACTGTCTTTTCTCTATTGTATATACTTGCCTCCTTTGTCATAGATTAGTTGACCGTAGGTGTGTTGGTTTATCTCTGGGCTTTCTGTCCTGTTCAATTGATCTATATTTCTGTTTGTGTGCCAGTACCATATTGTCTTGATTACTGTAGCTTTATAGTACAGTCTGAAGTCAGGGAGTCTGATTCTTCCAGCACCATTTTTTTCCCTCAAGATTTCTTTGGCTATTCAGGGTCTTTTGTGTCTCCATACAGATTTTAAGATGTTTTTTGTTCTAGTTCTGTAAAAAGTGCCATTGGTAATTTGATAGGGATTTCATTGAATCTGTAGATTGCTTTGGGTAGTATAGTTATTTTCACAATGTTGATTCTTCCAATCCAAGAACATGGTATATCTCTCCATCTGTTTGTGTCATCTTTGATTTCTTTCATCAGTGTCTTATAGTTTTCTGAGTACAGGTTTTTTACCTCCTTAGGTAGGTTTATTCCTAGGTAATTTATTCTTTTTGTTGCATTGGTGAATGGGATTTTTTCCTTAATTTCCCTTTCTGATCTTTTGTTGGTAGTGTATAGGAATGCAAGACATTTCTGTGCATTAATTTTGTATCCTGCAACTTAACCAAATTCACTGATTAGCTGTAGTAATTTTCTGGTGGCATCTTTAGGGTTTTCTATGTATAGTATCATGTCATCTGCAAACAATGACAGTTTTACTTCTATTCCAATTTGTATTTCTTTTATTTCTTTTTCTTCTCTGATTGCCGTGGCTAGGACTTCCAAAACTATGTTGAATAATAGTGATGAGGTTGGACATCCTTGTCTTGTTCCTGATCTTAGAGGGAATTCTTTCAGTTTTTCACCATTGAGAATGATGTTGGGTTTGGGTCTGTCATATGTGGCCTTTATTATGTTGAGGTAGGTTCCCTCTGTGCCCACTTTCTAGAGTTTTTATCCTAAATCAGTGTTGAATTTTGTCAAAAGCTTTTTCTGCATCTATTCATATGATCATATGGTTTTTATTCTTCATTTTGTTACTATGGTGTATCACATTGATTGATTTGCATATATTGAAGAATCCTTGCATCCCTGTAATAAACCCCACTTGATCATGGTGTATGTTCCTTTTAATGTGTTGTTGCATTCTCTTTGCTAGTATTTTGTTGAGGATTTTTGCATCTATATTCATGAACCATATTGGTGTGTAATTTTCATTTTTTTGTGGTATCTTTGTCTGGTTTTGGTATCAGGGTGATGGTTGCCTCATAGAATGAATTTGGGAGTGTTCCTTCCTCTGCAATTTTTGGAAGAGTTTGAGAAGGATGGGTGTTAGCTCTTCTCTAAATGTTTGATAGAATTCACCTGTGGAGCTATCTGGTCCTGGACTTTTGTTTGTTGGAAGATTTTTAATCACAGTTTCAATTTCAGTGCTTGTGATTGGTCTGTTCATATTTTTTATTTCTTCCTGGTTCAGTCTTGGAAGGTTGTGCTTTTCTAAGAATGTGTCCATTTCTTCCAGGTTGTCCATTTTATTGGCATAGAGTTGCTTGTACTAGTTTCTTATGATGCTTTGTATTTCTGTGGTGTCTGTTGTAACTTCTTTTTCATTTCTAATTTTATTGATCTGAGTCCTCTCCCTCTGTTTCTTGATGAGTCTGGCTAAAGATTTATCAGTTTTGTTTATCTTCTCAAAGACCCAACTTTTACTTTTATTGATCTTTGCTGCTGTTTTCTTTGTTTCTATTTCATTTATTTCTGCTCTGATCTTTATCATTTATTTCCTACTACTAATTTTGGGTTTTGTTTTTCTTCTTTCTCTAGTTCCTTAGGTGTAAGGTTAGATTGTTTATTTGAGATTTTTCTTATTTCTTGAGGTAGGATTGTATTGCTATAGACTTCCCTCTTAGAACTGCTTTTGCTGCATCCCATAGGTTTTGGATCGTCGTGTTTTTGTTGTCATTTGTCTCTAGGTATATTTTGATTTTCTCTCTGATTTCTTCAGTGTTCTCTTGGTTATTTAGTAACATATCGTTTAGCCTCCATGTATTTGTGTTTTTTACATTTTTTTCCCTGTAATTCATTTCTAATCTCAAAATGTTGTGGTCAGAAAAGATGCTTGATATGGTTTCAGTTTTCTTAAATTTACCAAGGCTTGTTTTGTGACCCAAAATGTGATGTATCCTGGAGAATGTTCCATGTGCCCTTGAGAAGAAAGTGTAATCTGCTATTTTTGGATGGAATGTCCTATAAATATCAATTAAATCTGTCTGTTGTGTCATTTAAAGCTTGTGTTTCCTTATTAATTTTCTGTTTGGATGATCTTTCCATTGGTGTAAGTGAGGTGTTAAAGTCCCCCACTATTACTGTGTTACTGTCAATTTCCTCTTTTATAGCTGTTAGCATTTGCCTTATGTATTGAGGTGCTCCTATGTTGGGTGCATATATATTTATAATTGTTATATTTTCTTGGATTGATGTAGTGTTCTTACTTGATCATTACATAGTGTTCTTCCTTGTCTCTTGTAACATTCTGTATTTTAAAGTCTATTTTATCTGATATGAGTATTGCTACTCCAGTTTTCTTTTGATTTCCATTTGCATGTAATATCTTTTTCCATCCCCTCACTTTCAGTCTTTATGTGTCCCTAGGTCTGAAGTGGGTCTCTTGTAGACAGCATGTAGATGGATCTTGTTTTTGAATCCATTCAGGGAGCCTGTGTCTTTTGGTTGGAGCAATTAATCCATTCACATTTAAGGTAATCATCAATATGTATGTTCCTATTACCATTTTCTTAATTGTTTTTGGTTTGTTTTTGTACGTGCTTTTCTTCTCTTGTGTTTCCCACATAGAGAAGTTCCTTTAGCATTTGTTGTTGAGCTGGTTTGTTGGTGCTGAATTCTCTTAGCATTTGCTTTGTCTGTAAAGCTTTTGATTTCTCTATTGAATCTGAATGAGCTCCTTGCTGGGTAGCGTTATTGGTTGTATGTTCTTCCCTTTCATTACTTTAAATATATCATGCCACTCCCTTCTGGCTTGTAGAGTTTCTGCTGAGAAATTGGTGTTAACCATATGGGAACTCCCTGTTATTTGTTATTTTCAAATATTTGTTATTTGTTATATGTTATTTGTTGTTTTCCCCTTGTTGCTTTTAATAATTTTTCTTTGTCTTTAATTTTTGTCAATTTGATTACTATGTGTCTTGACGTGTTTCTCCTTGGGTTTTTCCTGCCTGAGACTCTCTGCGCTTCCTGGACTTGGGTGGCTATTTCCTTTCCCATGTTAGGGAAGCTTTCGACTGTAATCTCTTCAAATATTTTCTCTGGTCCTTTCTCTCTCTTCACCTTCTGGGACCCCTATAATTCGAATGTTGGTGCATTTAATGTTGTCCCAGAGGTCTCTTAGGCTGTCTTCATTTCTTCTCATTCTTTTTTCTTTATTCCTTTCCGTGGCCATTAATTCCACCATTCTGTCTTCCAGGTCACTTATCCATTCTTCTGCCTCGGTTATTCTGCTATTTATTCCTTCTAGTCTATTTTTAATTTCAATTATTGTATTGTTCATCTGTGTTTTTTAATTCTTCTAGGTCTTTGTTAAACATTTCTTGCATCTTCTGGATCTTTGCCTCCATTCTTTTTCCGAGGTCCTGTATCATCTTCACTATCATTATTCTGAATTCTTTTTCTGTAAGGTTGCCTATCTCCACTTCATTTAATTGTTTTTCTGGGGATTTATCTTGTTCCTTTATCTTGTACATAGTCCTCTGCCTTTTCATTTTGTCTATTTTTCTGTGAATGTGGTTTTCATTCCACAGGCTGCAGGATTGTAGTTCTTTCTTTTGCTGTCTGCCCTCTGGTGGATGAGGCTATCTAAGAGGCTTGTGCAAGCTTCCTGATGGGAGGGACTGGTGGTGGGTAGAGCTGGGTGTTGCTCTGGTGGGTAGAGCTCAGTAAAACTTTAATATGCTTGTGTGCTGAGGGGTGGGGCTGAGTTCCCTCCCTGTTGGGTGTTTGGCCTGAGGTGACCCAGCACTGGAGACTCCAGGCCCTTTGGTGGGGCTAACTGTGGACTCTGGGAGGGCTCATGCCAAGGAATACTTCCCAGAACTTCTGCTGCTAGTGTCCTTGTCCCCACGCTGAGCCACAGCCACCCCCCGCCTCTGCAGGAGACCCTCCGACACTAGCAGGTTGGTCTGGTTCAGTCTCCTGTGGGGTCACTGATCCTTTCCCCTGGGTCCTGATGTGTGCACTACTTTGTGTGTTCCCTCCAAGAGTGGAATCTCTGTTTCCCCCAGTCCTGTCAAAGTCCATTTCATTGTGGCTTCTCCTTTGTCTTTGCATGTGGGTTATCTTTTTTTGTGAGTTCTAGTGTCATCCTGTCAATGACTCTTCAGCAGTTAGTTGTGATTCCAGTGCTCTCGCAAGAAGGAGTAAGAGCACATCCTTCTACTCCACCATCTTGAACCAGTCTCTCTATGAATTTGTTTCTTAGGGAAGCTTTCAGTCAAACAGAAACATCGCTAACGGAGAGCACGCCTGTAGAAACCCTCTGGTAGTTTCCATTCTGTTTGCCTTCTTTTTACAGAGAATGAACCTGGGCACAGAGAAACTAAGTAGTAATTTGTTCTGGGTTAGACTGCTACTGAGTTAAAATCATGATATGAGCGCAGATCTCTGACTTTCAGCTACATGCTTTTCCCATTACATAATTCTCCTTTTCCTCTACCTCTATCAGTAAGTACCCTTTGATTGTTTGGGTCAGTCAGGAAGAGATATACAAATGAATATCCCTAAAAGATATTTTTGAGCTGTGGGTAGAAAGCTAAAATCGTCAAAAACCTGAATTGAGATAGTTGTGAAGTGTTGGCAAGAAATCAAAGGAGGCATGGCTGATATAACTGAAATTTGATTTTACTTTCCTTTGCTCTTTTGTGGGGGCAACTTCTTTGGACATCTGCTAAGTAAGAAAAAGTGGGGACAACTACCTAAGATACTTTTTTCTGTATTATTGCATAAGGTGGTATGTAAGTTCTTAGTACTGGGTCTAGTATAACATGACAAACAATAGAGTCACTACTGTTTTCTACACTAAGAAAGAAACATACCTTTTAAACACCCAAGAGAAGTGAAAACATATGTCTACCCAAAAGTTTGTACATAAATGTTCTGTTCATAGTAGTATTATTCATAATAGCAAAATGTTGCAACAACCAAAATACCCATCATCCATCAAAATATCCATGATAAATGGATAAGATACATACAGAATATCTATATAATGGAATATTCATATAGCAGAATATTTTTAATTAATAACTTTTATTTAGAATGAGAAGGCACTTAGTAAATATATGTTGAACTGGAAATGTTTTACTAATTCTTTTTTATTGAAATATAATTGGTATGCAATATTACATTAATTTCAGATGTACAGCCTAGTGATTTGTCATTTAAATGCACTGTGAAATCACTACAATAAGTCCAGTAACTATCTTTAACAGTATTAATTCTTCCAATCCATGAGCACAGTATGTCTTTCCCTTTGCTTGTATCATCTTCAGTTTCTCTCATCAGTATCTTATAATTTTCAGTTATAGGTCTTTTACTTCCTTGGTTAGATTTATTTTTTTGCAGTTAAATATCTGTTACATCTTTAATTTAAGTAAGTTTATGTCAGTATATTTCAACACTAGATGTCAATATTTTAAATTCACAGACCACTGTTTGCTAAAAGATACTTTCATGATTTTTTTTCTTTTTTTCCCTTGGTTAGATTTATTAGCAGGTATTTTATTCTTTTTCATGTAATTGTAAAAGGGATTGTTTTCCTAATTTATGTTTGTTAGTGTGTTATTAGTGTATAGAAATGCAACAGATTTATGTATATTAATTTTATATCCTGCAAATTTACTGAATCCATATAAATAGTTTTTTGGTAGAGTCCTTAGCATTTTTCTATATATAATATCATGTCATCTGCAAATAGTGACTGTTGTACTTGTTCTATTCCAAATTAGATGTGTTTTATTTCTTTTCCTTGTCTGATTGCTGTGGCTAGGACTTCCAATAGTTTGTTGAATAAAAATGTGAGAGTGGGCATCATTCCCTTGTTTTTAATCTTAGAGGAAAAGCTTTCAGCTTGTCACTGTTGCATATGATATATGCTTTGGGTTTGTCATACATGGCCTTTATTATGTTGAGATGTGATCCCTGTATACCCACTTTTTTGAGTTTTTATCTTGAATGGATGATGAATTTTTTCAAAATCTTTTTCTGCATCTAGTGAAATGATGATTTTTATCTTTCATTTTGTTAATGTAGTATATCACATTGATTCATTTGAAGTTATTGAATCATCCTTGCATCCCTGGGATAAATCCCATTTCATCATGATGTATGATCCTTTTAATATATTGTTAAAACTTGGCTTTCTAATATGATGTTGAGGATTTCTGCATCTATATTCATCAGTGATATTGGCCTGTAATTTTTTTGTGTGTGGTGGCTTTATCTGATTTTTGAATCAGGGCTGGCCTTGTAGAATGAATTTGGAAGCTTTCCTTAAAAGTTTTTTGGAGTAGTTTGAAAAGGATAGGTGTTTACTCTTCTGTAAATGTTTGGTCAGAATCACCTGTGAAACTGTTTCTGGAATTTTGTCTGTTGGGAATTCTTTGATTACTGATTCAATTTCATTACTAGTGATTGGTCTGTTCAGATTTTCTGTTTCTTCCTTATTCAGTCTTAGGAGATTGTACATATCTAAGGATGTACCCATTTCTTCTAAGTTATCCAGTTTGTTGGCATTTAATTGTAGTAATCTCTTATGATCTTTTATATTTCTGTGGTATTGGTTGTAACTTCTCTTTCATTTTTATTTGGGCCTTCTCTTTCTTGATGAGTCTGACTAAAGGTTGATCAATTTTGTTTATCTTTTCAAAGAACCAATCAACCAGTTTATTTTTTATTTTTTTAGTCTCTATTTCATTTATTTCTACTTGAGTATATATTATTTCCTTTCTTCTACTAAATTTGGGTTTTGTTTGTTCTTCTTTTTCTACTTCCTTCATGTGTGAGGTTAGATTGTTATTTGAGATTTTTTTTATTTCCTCAGGTGGGCCTGTATGACTGACTATAAACTTCCCGCTTAGAATTACTTTTGCTGTGTCCCATAGATTTTGGTATGTTGTGTTTCCATTTTCATTTGTTCAGTTTTTTATTTCATTTTTTATTTCTTCAGTAATGCATTCATTGTTTAGTAGCATATCATTTAGACTCTATATGTTGGGGTTTTTTTTCATTTTTTTTCTTATACTTAATTTCTAGTCTCATACCATTTTGGTCAGAGAAGATGCTTGATAGGATTTCAGTCTTCTCAAGTTTACTGAGAGTTGTTTCATGGCCTAGCATGTGATCTATCCTGGAGAATGTTCCATGTCCACTTAAAAAGAATGTGTATCGTGTTGTTTTTGGATGGAATGTTCTGTGTATATCTATAAAATTTATCTAGTCTAATGTGTCATTTAAGGCCAATATTTCTTTATTGATTTTCTGTCTGGATGATCTTTCCAGATGTAAGTCGGGTGTTAAAGTTCTTTACTATTATTCTATTCATTTTTCCCTTTATGTCTGTTAATATTTGCTTTATAAATTTGGGTACACTTATGTTGGGTGCATAGATATTTGCAAGTATTATATTTTTTGCGGGATTGATCCCTTTATTATTATTTAACTCCATTCTTTGTCTCTTGTTACAGTCTTTGTTTTAAAGTCTTTTTTCTAATGTAAGTACTGGTATCCCAGCTTTCTTTTCATTTCCATTTGCATGGAATATCTTTTCCCATCCCCTCCCTTTCAGTTTGTGTGTGTCTTAAGATCTGATGTAAGTCTCTTATAGCAGTATATACATGGGTCTTCCTCTTTTTAATCCATTCAGACACTGTATGTTTTTTGATTGGAACATTTAATCCATTTTCATTTAAAGTAATTATTAATAGGTATGTAATTTTTGCCATTTTATTAGTTTTTTCTGGTTATTTTTGTAGTTCTTCTCTCTTCCTTTCTTCTTGCTCTCTTCCCTTGTGATTTGATGAGTATCTTTAGTGTTATGTTTGGCTTCCTGTCTCTTTATTTTTTGTATATCTATTACAGATTTTTGGATTTTGGTTACCATGAGGTTCATATGTAACAACCTATATATAGGTACCTATCTTAAGTTAATGATTTCTTAAGCTTGAACACATTCTAAAAGCCCTATATTTTTATCACTCCCCACATTTTATGTTTTTGATGTCATATTTTATGTCTTGTAATTTTGTATTCTTTACTTATAGATATAGATTATTTTATTACTTTTGTCTTTTAAGCTTCCTGCTAGCTTTATAAATGGTTTATCCACTACCTATACTATATATGAACCTTTACCAGTGAGATTTTTCCTTTCATAATTTTTTAATTTCTCATTGTGGCCTTTTCTTTTCCACTTAGAGGAGTCCCTTTAACATTTCCGTAAGGCTGGTTTCGTGGTGATGAACTGTGCTAGTGTTCGCTTGACTGTAAAACCCTTTATCTCTTCTTCAATTCTGAATGATAACCTTACTGGGTAAAGCATTCTTGGTTGTAGGTTTTTTTAATTTTCTTTTAGCACCTTGACTTTATCTTGCCACTTTCTTCTGGCATGAAAAGTTCCCACTGAAAAGGTAGCTGATAGTCTTACGGGAGTTCCTTTTTACATATCTAGTTGCTTTTCTCTCACTGCTTTTAAGATTCTCTCTTTATCTTTAATTCTTGATATTTTAATTACAATGTATTGGTGTGGACCTCTTTGGCTTCATCTTATTTGGGATTCTCGGTACTTCCTGGTCTTGGATGTCTGTTTTCTTCCCAAGTTAGGGAAGTTTTCAGCTGTTATTTCTTCAAATAAGTTTTCTGCCTTTCTCTCTCTCTGTTTTCCTCTGGGACTCCTATAATGCAAATGTTAGTACACTTGCTGTTGTCCCAGAAGTCCCTTAAGCTGTTCTCATTTTTTTTTAATTCTTTTTTTTCTTTTCAGCTTGAGAGATTTCCACTACCCTGTCTTCCAGATCACTGTTCCATTCTTCCATATCATCTAATCTACTATTGATTTCCTCTAGTGTATTTTTCATTCAGTTATTGTATTCTTCAGCTCTGATTGGTTCTTTTTTATATTTTCTAATTCTTTGTTGAAGTTCTCACTGTGGTCATCCATTCTCCCAAGATCAGTGATCGTTCTTATGATCATTATTTTGATTCTTTATCAAGTAGGTTGCTCATCTCCATTTCCTTTAGTACATTTTCTGAGGTTTTTGTCTTATTCCTTCATTGGAACACATTCCTCTGTGTCTTCATTTTGCCTAATTTTCTGTGTTTTTTTCCGTGTATTTGTATTTCTATGTCCATCACATCTCCCAATCTTGGAGAATTGGCCTTATGTAGGAATTGTCCTATGGGGCCCAAATCATGCTCCCCTCTGGCCACCTGAGCTAGATGCTCCCAGAGTGTCCCCTTTGTGAGCTGTGTGTGTGCTTCTGTTGTTATGGTGCCAACTATTATGGGCCTGCTGGTAGGTGGTGTTGTCCCCTAGCCCAGCTGGCTCTGAGGCCCTGCCTTGTTCAGTGGCTGCAGGTGTGCTGAAGGGTGGGGCTGGCTCCTTGTTCATCTGGCCATGCAATCTGGTTGTGTGTGACTTCTGTGGGCCTGTGGGTGGGTGGGACAGGCCCCCAGTGCTAAAAGGCTAGAGGGGAGATCCCAAAATGACACTTTCCAGCATTGTGTCAGCATGGTAGAGTGAGATTCCCCAAAATGGCTGTGCCATCATTGTCTCAGTCCCCAGGCAGAGTCCCAGCTACCACTTGTGTCTCTGGGAGGCTTTTCAGGGTCAGCACATGGGTTTGACCTAGGTGCCTTTCAAATTACTGTCTTTGCTCTGGGAGTCAATATATGTGAGACTTTATGTGTGCCCTTTAAAAACAGAATCTCTTATAGCCTTAGGGCTCTCCCAAACATAAGCCTTACTGGTTTTCAAAGCCTGACTTACTGGGTGCAGGACCACTGAGCTAGGGAACCTGATTCAGGGCTTGGACCCCTCTCTGGGAGGACCTCTGTGGTTGTGCTAGCCCTCCTGTTTCTGGGTTGCCAGCGTGGGAGTGTGCGTCCTGACTAGACCACATCTGTGCCCCTCTTACATGTCTGTTTTGGCTTTTCGTTTATATCTTTAGTTGTGGACAATCCTTTCTGCTAGTCTTCAGGTCATTCTCATAAACAGTTACTCTGTAAGTCGTTGTAATTTTCGTATATGCCTGTGGGAGGGTGTGACTTCAGTGTCTTCTTACTCTTCCATCTTGATCCTTTCCTCCATAATGGAATATTATCCATCAATAAAAAGGAATGAAGTACTGATAGACACTACAACATGGATGAACCTTGAAAACACTATGGTAAGTGAAAGAAGCCAGTCACCAATGATATTTGATGAATCCATTCACATGAAATGTCCAGAAAAGGCAGATCTATAGAGATGGAAAGTAAATTGGTGATTACGTAGGGCGTAAGGGCATGGAAGTGGTGGGGAACGGGGAGTGACTGCTGATGAATACAGGCTTTCTTTTTGGGTGAACAAAAATGATTTAAACTTAGGTTATGGCTGTGGTTGGACACTGTGAATACACTAAGCAACATTTTATTGTGTACTTTAAATGGGTGAATTTTGTTATATGAGTTATATCTTAAAATTGTTTTGAAAAGATAATTGTATAAACAAAATATGTGTAGTCATCGTAGGTCAAAGTAACCTGAAAAACAAAGAAATACCTTTAAAAAATCAATAACAAAACGAAATAAGTAAAACTAACTCTGTCATGTTGGTAGCTTAGTCACACATAGAAGAAATCTTTCAAGTATCTACAAAACTCAGTAATTTGAATGTACATTCCTAGGAGATATATCCTCATGACAAAAAGATAAAAAAGAAAATTAAAACATACTTAATAATCATATTGGTATTGCTACTTTATAATGAATATGTATATGTGTTAGGTTCTCATATAATTTATTAATTTCATTACTTATTTTCTTTATCCATAAATAGTTATGTTCATATCTTTTGGAATTATTATTTCAGAGTAAGTGAAAAGAGTTACAAATACTGATACTAAATTAGTTAAGGAAAAATCCTTAATCTTAAATTGGATTGTTAATACCATTATGGATTCATGATGCATTTTTCCTTTTAAAAAATATTTAGTTGCTTGCACTATCCATGGAAAAGTTCCTGGAAGTAATATCAACATGGTAGAAATAAATCACTGACCCTGGAGTGATATCTCTAAATACCTGTTCTTACTAAGACTAGGAGAAACTTAGGAGAAATGGCTAATGTCACATACTGGCAAGAAACGTACAGGATTACCTTGGGACATCTTATTATGCTGGAAAGCATGAACGTGATCCAAGACGGCTGTGGTTGTGTCAGGAGAAGTCAGTATACCACTTTGAAAGGGTTGTTACAGGCCAAAGATGGGTATTTGTGCATCAAAAGAATAATGACTCCAATGGATTGAAGCAAATGCATTAAAATGCATGAGTTTAAAACAAAACCTGCTGGTCACCTTCAAAGGTTGCTAGGTCACCAAATCATTATTCTAAAAACTGGAAAATAAAAGGAAAAAAGTGAAGCATTTATTTTTCTCTTGCTATACAAACTGTGTAATCAATAATATTAAGAGAAGAATTTCAGCTAATAAACGCAGAATTATAGAATTAGGAAGTAATCAGCTTGCAACACCTAATGAAATAATGCATTTTGAATGCTAAAACAACTACAAGAAAGATTCATGGGGAACTTTATATCAATACTTGGGAGATTAGGCTGATTGTACCTGAACCCACTGATAAATTTTAAATCACACAAAGAGAGACAGCCAGTGATTATGTGCCTCCTGAAGTGATTTGATCATAAGCATCCAACACCACCAATGATGTATTCATGCCAGAAAATTTAATTAGGCATGAATTACCATTCTGCAGGAAATATAGAGGATAGAGGAACATGCAAAACAACAATCCCAAGGAAGCAATAAGCCAAGTTCAGACTGGGGGAATTTCTATAAGATAAATGAGCCAGTTTCTTTATCAAATAAATGGCAAGTAATAAAGAGGGTAAAAAATTTTCTGTTATTGATTAAAAGGTGAACTTCTCAACTAAATGCAATTTGTAGATCTTGTTTAAATTCTGAGGAAATTACAATAGTCCGAATACGAACTGCTTCTTGAAATGTTTCTTGCTCTATCACAGTAACTGTTGAGCATGGAGAGGTTAACAATCTGCCAGAGACGTTATATATAGTATTATTGATAGGTTTACGTGTTAGGCTAGGCAACTTCTATGATTCCTCTGGGTTTTTTTGTTTTTTGTTTTTAATTTTAACATAGGGTTCTTTGGATTTTTTTTAACATCTTTATTGGAGTATAATTGCTTTACAATGGTGTGTTAGTTTCTGCTGTATAACAAAGTGAATCAGCTATACATATACATATAACCCCATATCTCCTCCCTCTTGCATCTCCCTCCTTCCCTCCCTATCCTACCCCTCTAGGTGGTCACAAAGCACCGAGCTGATCTCCCTGTGCTATGTGGTTGCTTCCCACTAGCTATATATTTTACATTTGGTAGTATATATAAGTCCATGCCACTCTCTCACTTCATTCCAGCGTACCCTTCCCCCTCCCCGCATCCTGAAGTCCATTCTCTATGTCTGCATCATTATTCCTGTCCTGCCCGTAAGGTTCTTCAGAACCATGCTTTTCTTCTTTTTTCTTTTTAGATTCCATATATATGTGTTAGTATACGGTATTTGTTTTTCTCTTTCTGACTTACTTCACTCTGTATGACAGACTCTAGGTCCATCCACCTCACTAAAAATAACTCAATTTCGTTTCTTTTTATGGCTGAGTAATATTCCATTGTATATATGTGCCATATCTTCTTTATCCATTCATCTGTCGATGGACACTTAAGTTGCTTCCATGTCCTGGCTATAGTAAATAATAATAATGCTGAAATGAACATTGTGGTACATGACTTTTTGGATTACGGTTTTCTCCGGGTATGTGCACAGTAGTGGGATTGCTGGGTCGTATGGTAGTTGTATTCTTAGCTTTTTAAGGAACCTCCATACTGTTCTCCATAGTGGCTGTATCAATTTACATTCCCACCAACAGTGCAAGAGGGTTCCCTTTTGTCCACACCCTCTCCAGCATTTATTGTTTCTAGATTTTTTGATAATGGCCATTCTGACTGGGGTGAGGTGATACCGCATTGTAGTTTTGATTTGCATTTCTCTAATGATTAGTGATGTTGAGCATCCTTTCATGTGTTTGTTGGCAATCTGTATATCTTCTTTGGAGAAATGTCTATTTAGATCTTCTGCCCATTTTTGGATTGGGTTGTTTGTCTTTTTGATACTGAGCTGCATGAGCTGCTTGTATATTTTGGAGGTTAATTCTTTGTCAGTTGCTTCATTTGCAAATATTTTCTCCCATTCTGAGGGTTGTCTTTTCATCTTGTTTATGGTTTCCTTTGCTGTGCAAAAGCTTTTAAGTTTCAATAGGTCCCATTTATTTTTGTTTTTATTTCCATGTCTCTAGGAGGTGGGTCAAAAAGGGTCTTGCTGTGATTTATATCATAGAGTGTTCTGCCTATCTTTTCCTCTAACAGTTTTATAGTGTCTGGTGTTACATTTAGGTCTTTAATCCATTTTCAGTTTATTTTTTTGTATGGTGTTAGGAAGTGTTCGACTTTCATTCTTTAACATGTAGCTGTCCAGTTTTCCCAGCACCACTTATTGAAGAGGCTGTCTTTTCTCCATTGTATATTCTTGCCTCCTTTATCAAAGATAAGGTAACCATCTGTGCTTGGGTTTATATCTGGGCTTTCTATCTTGTTCCATTGATCTATATTTCTGGTTTTGTGCCAATAACACTCTCTTGATTACTGTAACTTTGTAGTATAGTCTGAAGTCTGGGAACCTTACTCCTCCAGCTCCGTTTTTCTTTCTCAAGATTCCTTTGGCTATTCGGGGTCTTTTGTGTTTCCATACAAATTGTGAACTTTTTTGTTCTAGTTTTGTGAAAAATGCCAGTGGTAGTTTGATAGGGATTGCATTGAATGTGTAGATTGCTTTGGGTAGTATAGTCATTTTCACCATGTTGATTCTTCCAATCCAAGAACATAGTATATCTCTCCATCTGTTTGTGTCATCTTTAATTTCTTTCATCAATGTCTTATAGTTTTCTGCATACAGGTCTTTTGTCTCCTTAGGTAGGTTTATTCCTAGGTATTTTATTCTTTTTGTTGCAGTGGTGAATGGGAGTGTTTCCTTAATTTCTCTTTCAGATTTTTCATCATTAGTGTATAGGTGAAGGCAAGAGATCTCTGTGCATTAATTTTGTTTCCTGCTACTTTACCAAATTCATTGATTAGCTCTAGTACTTTTCTGGTAGTGTCTTTAGGATTCTCTATGTATAGTATCATGTTATGTGGAAACAGTGACAGCTTTACTTTTTATTTTCCAATTTGGATTCCTTTTATTTCTTTTTCTTCTCTGATTGCTATGGCTAAAACATCCAAAACTGTGTTGAATAATAGTGTTGAGAGTAGGCAACCTTGTCTCATTCCTGATCTTAGTGGAAATGGTTTCATTTTTTTATCATTGGGAACAATGTTGGGTGTGGATTTGTCATATATGACCTTTATTATGTTGAGCAAAGTTCCCTCTATGCCTACTTTCTGGAGGTTTTTTTTTTTTATTATTATAAATGGGTGTTGAATTTTGTCCAGGCTTTTTCTGCATCTATTGAGAAGATCATATGGTTTTTCTCCTTCAGTTTGTTAATATGGTGTATCACATTGATAGATTTGCGTATATTGAAGAATCCTTGCATTCCTCGGATAAACCCCACTTGATCATGGTGTATGATCCTTTTAATGTGCTGTTGGATTCTGTTTGCTAGTATTTTGTTGACGATTTTTGCATCTTTGTTCATCAGTGATATTGACCTGTAGTTTTCCTTCTTTGTGACACCTTTGTCTGGTTTTGGTATCAGAGTGATGGTGGCCTCATAGAATGAGTTTGGGATTGTTCCTCCCTCTGCTATATTTTTAAGAGTTTGAGAAGGATAGGTGTTAGTTCTTCTCTAAATGTTTGATAGAATTCGCCTGTGAAGCCATCTATTTCTGGGCTGTTGATTGTTGGAAGATTTTTAATCACAGTCTCAATTTCAGTGCTTGTGATGGTTCTTTTTATATTTTCTATTTGTTCTTGGTTCAGTCTTGGAAGGTTGTGCTTTTCTAAGAATTTGTCCATTTCTTCCAGGTTGTCCATTTTATTGGCATATAGTTGCTTGTAGTAATCTCATGATCCTTTGTATTTCTGCAGTGTCAGTTGTCACTTCTACTTTTTCATTTCTAATTCTACTGATTTGAGTCTCTTCCCTTTTTTTCTTGATGAGTCTAGTTAATGGTTTATCAATTTTGTTTATCTTCTCAAACAGCCAGCTTTTAGTTTTATTGATCTTTGCTATTGTTTTCTTCATTTCTTTCATTTATTTCTGATTTGATCTTTATGGTTTATTTTCTTCTAACTTTGGGGTTTTTTTGTTCTTCTTTCTCTAATTGCTTTAGGTGTAAGGTTAGGTTGTTTATTTGAGATATTTCCCATTTGTTGAGGTAGGATTTCATTGTTATAAACTTCCCTCTTAGAACTGCTTTTGCTGCATCCCATAGGTTTTTGGTCATTGTCTTTTCATTGTCATTTGTTTCTAGATTTTTTTTTATATCCTGTTTGATTTCATTAGTGATCTCTTGGTTATTAAGTAGTGTATTGTTTAGCCTCCATGTGTTTGTATTTTTTACAGATTTCTTCCTGTAATTGATGTCTAGTCTCATAGCGCTGTGCTCGGAAAAGACACTTGATATGATTTCAGTTTTCTTAAATTTACCAAGGCGTGATTTGTGACCCAAGCTATGATCTATCCTGGAGAATGTTCCATGTGCACTTGAGAAGAAAGTGTATTCTGTTGTTTTTGGATGGAATGTCCTATAAATATCAATTAAGTTCATCTTCTTTAGTGTGTCTTTTAAAGCTTGTGTTTCCTTTTTTATTTTCATTTTGGATGATCTGTCCATTGGTGAAAGTGGGTGTTAAAGTCCCTTACTATATTTGTGTTACTGTCAATTTCCAGTTTTATGGCTGTTAGCAATTGCCTTATGTACTGAGGTGCTCCTATGTTGAGTGCATAAGTATTTACAATTGTTATATCTTCTTCTTGGATTGATCCCTTGAAGAAAGGGTTTGAGGGAATGGCTGATTAGGGGCCTCTGGCTCACTCAGGCACAGGGGAGGGAGGTGTACACAGTGTGGGGCGAGCCTTTGGCGGCAGAGGCCAGCATGACGTTGCACCAGCCTGAGGCGCACCGTGTGTTCTCCCGGGGAAGTTGTCCCTGGATCACGGGACCCTGGCAGTGGCGGGCTGCACAGGCTCCCGGGAGGGTAGTTGTGGAGAGTGACCTGTGCCCACACACAGGCTTCTTGGTGGCTGCAGCAGCAGCATTAGCATCTCATGCCCATCTCTGGGGTCTGCGCTGATAGCCACGGCTCGCGCCCATCTCTGGAGCTCATTTAGGCGGTGCTCTGAATCCCCTCTCCTCGCGCACCCTGAAACAATGTTCTTTTGCCTCTTTGGCAGCTCCAGACTTTTTCCCGGACTCCCTCCTAGCTACTCGTGGTGCACTAGCCCCCTTCAGACTTTGTTCACGCAGCCAACCCCAGTCCTCTCCCTGGCATCCGACCTCCGAAGCCCGAGCCTCAGCTCCCAGCCCCCACCCGTCCTGGCCGGTGGTGAAAAGACAAGCCTCTCGGGTTGGTGAGTGCTGGTCGGCACCAGTCCTCTGAGCAGGAATGTCTCCGCTTTGCCCTCCGCACCCCTGTTGCTGCACTCTCTTTGTGGCTCCAAAGCTTCACCTGCGCTACACCCCATCTCCGCCAGTGAAGGGGCTTCCTAGTGTATGGAAACTTTTCCTCCGTCACAGCTCCCTCCCAGAGGTGCAGGTGCCGTCCCTATTCTTTTGTCTCTGTTTTTTCTTTTGCGTTACTCAGGTACGTGGGGAGTTTCTTGCCTTGTGGGAAGTCTGAGGTCTTCTGCCGGCGTTCAGTAGGAGTTGTTCCACATGCAGATGTATTTCTGATGTATTTGTGGGGAGGAAGGTGATCTCCATGCTTACTCTTCTGCCATCTTGAAGGTCTCCGATTCCTTTGCTTTGGAAGGTACTGATCCCAAAGTTATTTGAAGAAAACTACCCAACAGGAAATGTACACAAGTGTGGTAGATTTTGTTTCCAAAGATGGTTACAACTATATCTCATTCCATGTGCTCTTCTTCAAGGAGGCCTTTCCAGTCACCCATTGAGAAGCAAAGCCTGTTTCTCTGCTGCTTGATTCTGAGCTGGCCTTGTGACTTGCTTTGGTAAACAGAATGTGTTGAAAGCAGGGCTGTGTAACTTCCAACTCTAGACCTTAAGAGAGTTGGTTCATCCTTCTTAGAGCCCTGAACTACCATTTAAGGAGATCCAGCTACCTTACTGGAGAGATCAGTTAGAGAGATGCCCATCCATACCCAAACTGTTCCAGGCATCCCAAGTGAGTGACCAGATATGTCAGTGAAGCTGTCTTGGACAATAAAACCTCAGCTATTTCAGCATTGCAATTAAGCATAGCATACAACTGATCCATCAGCTGAATGCAACCAAGGGAATGACCCCAGCTGATGCTACAAGGTGAAGAAAAAGTACTCAACTGAACTCTATCTGAATTCTTGAGCAAATATAATGGTCTTTTCTTTAAGTTACTAATTTGGGAGTAGTTTGCAATGCAGTAACATTGCATTAGAAAACCTGATGTACACATGATAAAACAACCAGATGTACTGGCCTCTGTGAGTCTTTAACTTATACTTAAGCCTGATTTAAACCCCACAAAAAAATGCTGATAAACTAATGGACATAGTTTACATATTGAACCAATAAGGGTTTGCTTCACCATTTAACTAGCTACAGATATGTGAAGTTTGAGGAAAGAGTCATAACACTGAATCCAAAGACACCCTGCAAGGATTTACTCTTTGGGTTTGAGTGAGTGAGATGGTCCCTACCTGGATTAATCTTAAACCTTACACAATAGCACACAGTTGAGAGGAACAGAGACATGGCTATAAAATAGCCTTCTCTTTCTGATGTGTTGAGATGGTGGGACATTAACACTGTACAGTTTTTTTCTTTTATTTCTCAAAAAGAGAAAGCTGTGGGTAATTAAATAATATCATAGGATTTAGAAAAATTTCCAAGGACAAAAAAAGTACAGTTCTCTATATTTAAGGAACCATGACCATGTGTACTTTCATTTCTAGTATTCCCACCCTTATTATCCAGGTGAAACACCACACAATGTTATATTCTTAGCGGCGGTGGTTGTTGTCATCATCACCATCACCGCCATAATCATCCTCCATTTCAGGAAGGAGGACCCAAGTGGGACATAATGAATCCAAAGAGAGAAGATAAGGATGCAGAGAAGGGGACATAACAAAGGAAGAGAAGAGGTGGAGAAAGGAATGGAATGGTAACACTCGGTAAAGAGTGAGAGAGGTGGTGGTGGGGGTAATATAAAAATAAAGTGGCATAAGATTTGCAAAACAATTTGCTCATTATAAAGAACATTAATGTATGTTATCTAAGTTAATCTTTTTAATACTTGCTAATGATGTTTTATTATCCACATTATGTAGATGAGGAAATATAGAGTTGAAAGAATACAACTGATCATTAATTTTTTCCATTAAAAATATTTACTGAATGCATACTTTGGGCCAGTCACTATGCTGAGTGCTGGAAATATAATTGTTAGGAAAATAAACATGCTCTCTGCACTTAACACTTAAAGTCTAGTAGAGGAAAAAGGTATTATTCAAATAATCATAAAAACAACTCTAAAATTGCAACCAATTCCAGGAACATGGTACTATGGAAACGTAGAATAAAAAGGTTTGATCCAGTCAGATAATGCTGATGACAGGTTTTTAAGGCAAACAAATTGCATTTACCTTGCTCGAATCTGTCTTATGAATCTATTTCACCCAGGTGTGGTTGCACATTAAGTAATCAATAACCACTTTCAAACCACTCTTACTTTTTTAAATTAAATGAGTTTTCCAAGGAAGAAATGAAAATTTTGCTTTATTTTATTTTTTTAAAAAATTGGAGTATAATTGCTTTAAAATGTTGTGTTAGTTTCTGCTGTACAGAGAAGTGAATCACCTATATGTATACATACATATGTCCCCTCCTTCTTGGACCTCCCTCCCTCCACCATCCCACCCATCTGGGTCATCACAGAGCACCGAGCTGAGCTCCCTGTGCTATACAGCAGGTTCCCACTAGCTATCTATTTTACACATGATATTGTATTTATGTCAATCCTAATCTCCCAATTCATCTCACCCTCCTCTTCCCCCCCCCCACCGTGTCCACACGTCTGTGTCCGCGTTTCTATTCCTGCCCTGCAGATATGTTCATGCATAGCACTGTGTGCTTCTGATGCCATGATTTATTGTATCAGGAGTCTATACTTTGTAACCTTTAGTCAACAACTAGCTAACAAGGTTGCTTGGGGAGGTGGAGGCTGGTGGAGCCCATTTTAGTCATGAGAATTTAACCACTACTTACTTGCTCAGCTCTGAAAATACAACTCATAGCCTGTCAACTGAAGATGATTAAAGTCTGTGCCTCTAATCCCTAGGGTATCCCTTTTTTTAGACTTCTTGGTGTAAATGTTAGCTTTATGCACTGCCAGATAGAAGAGACTGTTATCAGATAAGAATTGTATTCACAGACTTCAGCTCTAGAGGAAAAGCATACAATATAACCACTGAACATCCAGTAGTACTTATACTCTAAGGACATAAAACCCAAATGAACACCATCTTCTCAAATAACCTGAAATGGTTTCAGCTTGTTAATTCATTAATTCTTCTAAGATCTCATGACCAAGGTTGAAAAGAATAAACAGGAAAGTAAAATACAAAGAGTTGAATTGATGCCCTCTAGTTTCCCCAGATTGAACAGGAACCAGCTGTGAAGCTCCTTTTTCTGAATATAGACACTCTACAAGGGCTTCTGAATGAAATGGCCACATTTGTCCTTTCCTAGAAATGTACATTTTTATCATAAGTTCTAATTAATCTTTTTGATAGTTCCTCTTCCTTCGACATTTAATTTGGGAATCTTCGTATTTCGATATCCCTTGCTTTGATTATTACCTAAAATTGGAGTTTGGGTATTTTATATTACTTTTGTATTATTTTGATAAATAATAATTCCAGGTGACAATATTTGAACATATGTTTCAACACTACTATCTTTCAGTCCATCCTGTAGTAGCTTGAGTTCTCATATCCATCTGGTCTCCCCCCAGTAAATTCTTAGATACCTTACAGATATTGATTTCTTTTTAAATTCTGTTGTGGTCAGAAAACATGCTTTGTATAATTTATTTCCTTTATTATTGTACATACTATGTACACTTGAAAATAATGTGTATTCTGTAGTTATTGGGGGTATCATGTAAGTCCAGGTAATTCATATCACTTATATCTTTATCGAATTTTGCCTAGATCTATCAAATGCCGAAAGAAGGGTGTTGATATCTCTTACTATGATAATGAAATTGTCTGTTTATGTCTCACTTTAATTCTGTCAATTTTTGCTTCATATACAGTTGACCCTTGAACAACCCAGGTTTGAACTGTGTGGGTCCACTTATATGCAGATTTTCCAGTAAATATATAGTACAGTACTACATGATCTACAGTTGGTTGAATACACAGATGCGGAACTGCAGGTGCCAAGCACCAACTATAAAGCTATACACAGATTTTCGACTGCTCTGGGTCAGCGCTCCTGCATTATTCAAGGGTCCACTGTATTTTGAAACTCTATTATCAGGTATACACATATTTATGATTATTATTTCTTATGAGCTTTATCATTATGAAATGTCCTTTTTATCTCTGGTTGTATTCTGTCTTAAAGCTTATTTTATTGGATATTGAGTCCCTCCAGCTTTCTAATGCTTACTGTTTGCATAGTAAATTTTTCCCATCCATTTACTTTCAACCTATTTGTGGCTGTATTTTAAAGTTCATTCTTGTAGAGAGCGTATATTTGTGCCTTTTTTGGTTAATCCTTTATGGTTTTTTGCTAATTTTTAATTGGATCATTTAGTTCATTGACATTTATTGTAATTATTGATATGATTGAATTTGGATCTCATATTTTATTATTTGATTTTTGCTTTTCCCTTCTGTTTTGTTTTCCTTTGTTTCTCCTTTGCTACCTTCTTTTAGATTACTTGAATTTTTTTAGAATTCCATTTTAGTTTATATATTGACTTTTTAGCTATATTTTTAAATATAGACAGTAAACATTGTACAATATGCTTAGAGTTAACATTATTTTGTATAAAATGTAGTAATCTTGTACCTATATAGGCCATTTATTGTAATTCTCCATCCTTTATACTGTAGGCATCATTATTACATCTACAGAATTAAACCCCATAAGACAATGGTATAATTTTTTTAAATAGTCATTTATTTTAATAAATAAGAGGAGAATATAGTCTTTTATATGTACCAATATATTTACAGTTTCAGTTTTTTTTCACTTCTTCCTCAAGTTCTGAGCTTCCATCTGATTTTGCAACCCTCCTACCGCCACCTCAGATGCTCATAGCTACTATCTATTGGCTGTGGTTGTCCTCGACTTTGTCCTCTGATTCTTCGTACCAGAAACAGTATGGGTTCTTTGCGGAGTTTTAGTCACTCCACGAAGTGCCTACTGTGGCTTGACCCCAAGCTAAAAGCTTTTCTTTGCCTTGCTAATTTTTACTCATTGATCAATACTCAGATTAATCATCAACTTTTCCAAGAAGTTTCTTTGAATTCTAGATCCAGCTGAATGTGTCCATGAGTTTGAAATGCATTTGGCTTCATTTAATAGGAAATCATACTACAGTGACTTGAACAAAACCAGGTTGGATTTCCTCACGTAATATGAAATTTAGAGGTAGCCGATTCAAAGCTGATATGGCTGCTCAGATAGAGAATTAGGGACCTAGGTTTTTCCCTGTCTGTTTTTACTTCTGTCTGCATAAAGCTTTTGCCCTTATTGTCTCAAGATGAAAGCTATATCCCTAGACATTACATTCATTTCTGGGATAGGAGAAGAGGCAAGGATAATTAGTAGGGTGACCAACTCAACCCATTTTGCCTGGGACTTTCTCATTTTTAACACTGAAAGCCACAAGTGTCATTAGTTGAACCAAAAAAAAATCACATGAGAGTCACCCGTGATTTTTGCGTTTCATGTTTAGAAAATATCCTTGGGATTACAAAACAGCAATCAGAGCCTGCTCATCTTTCTGCAGAGATAGGATCTGACCAAGCTGTGGTCATGGCTCCTGTTCACCATTTTGCATCATTATTTGATATAGCTAGATTCTCTAGGTTATGGCATTAACAGTCTAGTTGATTATCTCCAGAGAATGCTATTCCAGAATTTACCTAAGTAACTTATTCACATGTTCCCATCTCTCTTCCCTCTTGTGTCTCCCTCCCTCCCATCCTCCCTATCCCACCCCTCTAGGTGGTCACAAAGCACCGAGCTGATCTCCCTGTGCTATGTGGCTGCTTCCTACTAGCTATCTATTTTACGTTTGGTAGCGTATATGTCCGTGCCACTCTCTCACTTTGTGCCAACTTATCCTTCCGCTTCCCGTATCCTCAAGTCCATTCTCTAGTAGGTCTGTGTCTTTATTCCCGTCTTACCCCTAGGTTCTTCATGACATTTTTTTTCTCTTAGATTCCATATATATGTGTTAGCATACGGTATTTATCTTTCTCTTTCTGACTTACTTCACTCTGTATGATAGACTCTAGGTCCATCCACCTCAATACAAATAACTCAATTTCGTTTCTTTTTATGACTGAGTAATCTTCCATTGTATATATGTGCCACATCTTCTTTATCCATTCATCTGTCATTGGACACTTAGGCTGCTTCCATGCCCTGGCTATTGTAAATAGTGCTGCAGTGAACATTGTGGTACATGTCCCTTTTTGAATTATGGTTTTCTCAGGTTATATGCCCAGTAGTGGGATTGCTGGGTCATGTGGTAGTTCAGTTTTTAGTTTTTTAAGGAACCTCCATAGTGTTTTCCATAGTGGTTGTATCAATTTACATTCCCACCAACAGTGCAAGAGGGTTCCCTTTTCACCA
This sequence comes from Neophocaena asiaeorientalis asiaeorientalis, assembly GCF_003031525.2. NCBI lineage: Eukaryota > Metazoa > Chordata > Mammalia > Artiodactyla > Phocoenidae > Neophocaena > Neophocaena asiaeorientalis. Next base: position 4,308,898 of record NW_020175199.1, read on the forward strand.
CACCCTTTGCAACATTTATTGTTTCTAGATTTTTTGATAATAGCCATTCTGACCTGTGTGAGGTGATACTTTACTGTAGTTTTTGATTTGCATTTCTCTAACAATTAATGATGTTGAGCATCTTTTCATGTGTTTCTTGGCCATCTGTATGTCTTCCTTGGTGAAATGTCTATTTAGGTCTTCCGCCCACTTTTTAATTGGATTGGCAAACTCCTAATTTTTAATGAAGGTACTTTTCATACATTCTCTCTTATGCCTAAGAATTATTTGATACAAATGTCTCTCACCTGTGTTTCAGCAATGTAAAATGTGTTTTTTCATATAAGTGAAACCAAGTAATTCTTTTTAATGCTAAGGGTCCTTTGGGCCAGAAATGAGATATATATTTAGCAATACTCCCTGACCCCAAGACTCCCATGGAGCCATTCCTCTGACTTCAGTTGCCAAATTAACATAAGAATGTAATTGTTTTGCCTGAAGGACTTGGGAATAAACCCTGCTAGAAAGCTTGGTTTAGACATGTGGAGGTATTTGAACAGAATGTGGCCTTCCTCGGTAAATTTTAACAAGTGATTAATTGAGGATATATGAGAGTTCCCAATTATATAGCCTCATTGGTGACCCTTATCTCAAATCCAGGCCATCCCTTCCTGTCAGTCCTATGCCACAGCCTGGTCCAGGCCCAGAGAGCTTTCACTCTTCTCAGCTTGTTAAATTTAAGTCTTGAATTCAGTCCTCTACTTCCAAATCCAACGCTGTTTTGATCCCATGATTTCAGATATCATCATGTCTCCCCAGTCAGTGTCTTAACTACTAAGCTGTTCTTTTCTCAAAGTCCCTATATTTTCAGTTCTCTATTAATAATGAAGAGAAATATCATTTAGGAACTGTCTTTCTCAACTTTTCCCAACTACAGATAGCTTAACAGCAGAAATGCTGTACAGTAATTATACTGGTACACGACATGTTCAACTCCAAGTGGTCTAACATGCAAAGATTAGGTGATCTTTATATCACATCAAGACAGTACATGTTATGGAATCTCCTTTAATGAGTTATTCTTATTTGTGAAATTGCTCTATTTCATCAGAACTTCTCTCAAGCCTACCATCGTTGGATAGGTGCCAGCACAACCAAGACTCTATCTTTACCATCTATCATTTTACATTAGCCTAATAGCACAAAGCAGCCAGTTCCCATGTATAAGAGCCAAGCAGCCACACATAGAAAATAAATACATAATACTATACCTTTCCTGTTTATATTTACCTTTTACCACATCTTTAAATCAGTGCACACCTATAAGTAAACTCTAAGTAATGTCAAAGAAGGCATCTTTTATCTCATAGCATATGGAAGGGGTAGAAATTAGGAAGACTAAAAACTAGTAAGGTGGGTAAGTGAGGGTAAAATATTATCGACTGGTGGAAACTTCAGTTTTAGAAACATGTCTATGGATTCATAGTTGCTTTGTAGAGAAGGATCTTGCGGTGACTTGGATACGATTAACATAAACTCAAAGCCCAGTCCAGGTGTATGATAAGTATTCAGTAAATGCTTATGAAATAATATGGTTGGCTGAAGAATAATACTTTCATTTTCCATTTGAAAATGGTATTTATGAGGACTGAAGAGTAGAATTTACTGTTAAGACAGGTAGAGTAGAAAGGATGGATTCAGTCTTTACTAGTGATGTAGCTTCGAGCAAGTCATTTCACCTCTCTGGACTCAGTTACCTTGTCTGAAAATGGAGACTAAAATCCTTCTCACAGAGTGTGGTGAGAAAAAATATAAAATGAGAGAAATTTCTTTTAAAAGCCTAAGATATATGCAAAAGTGAAATGTTTTTTAGGTTAGAACAGTAAGAAAATAGGTTTAAAGTTTTATCTAATAATAAAGATTCCCTGAAGTCTTTTTACACTTAGAACTTTGATCACATAAAAAACATTGTCTTGGGCTTCCCTGGTGGCGCAGTGGTTGAGAGTCTGCCTGCCCATGCAGGGGACACGGGTTTGTGCCCCGGTCCGGGAGGATCCCACGTGCCGCGGAGCGGCTGGGCCCGTGAGCCGTGGTCGCTGGGCCTGCGTGTCCGGAGCCTGTGCTCCGCAGTGGGAGAGGCCACAGCAGTGGGAGGCCCGCGTACCGCAAAAAACAAACAAACAAACAAAAAAAAACAAAACAAAACATTGTCTTAATATTCATTGGAATCTTAGATATCAGATTTTAGTTTAACATCCTTGTTTTACAGTCAAAGAATCTAATGACTAGTGATGATAAGTTCATTGTTCAAATGTATGAGCTGTATTTGTTTTTGTGTTAGGGTCCCTTTTTCCCTAGTTGGAAAAAATCATTCTTTATTAATGTATTACGTTACTCTGTCTCAGTGTGATAAGTTATGGGAAAATGTTTGTCAGTGCCATTCTACTTAATGAATATGGAGGCCTAGACACAGAGAAGTTAAAATATTCCCCCTTAGGGCACTCTGCACATTCAGGATATAACTGGAGGAATACACACACACACACACACACACACACCACACAGCCCCATAGCTCCTCTTAAGACACCTTTAAACATGCTTCCAAAGCTACTTTCAGAAATTCATCAACATATTACTTTAATTCAAATATAAGTTGAGAAAGTTACTATTTCTCAGATTTTTTGTGTGTGTGTGGTACGCGGGCCTCTCACTGTTGTGGCCTCTCCCGTTGCAGAGCACAGGCTCCGGACACGCAGGCTCGGCAGCCGTGGCTCACAGACCCAGCCGCTCCGCGGCATGTGGGATCTTCCCAGACCAGGGCACGAACCCGTGTCCCCTGCATCGGCAGGCGGACTCTTAACCACTGCACCACCAGGGAAGCCCTGTCAGATTTTTAAATACTCTCTTGGAGAATATTATTCTTCTACTAGCACCTTCTTTGCATCCACTGCATTTTTTCTAGCCCTAATTCAACCACTACATTGCTTCCTATCATGTGTGATATGTGGGTTTCCCAGGACACACTGTTCTTTCTGACACTCAGGAATGTACGCCTGAGGCACTGACATCTCCAGAGATGTTGCTGTAGTTGACACTGCTTTTAGAACATGTGCACCCAGAACTAACTTGCTAACCTATAGTCTTCTATTCCTTCCGACTGATGTTGTGCGTTCTTCAGCCCCCCCACAACTCCCTCTTCTTTTTAAGTTGTTAAGAACTGACTGTGTCCCCCTCAAATTCATATGTTGAAGCCCTAACCTCCAGTGTGGCTATATTTGGAGACAAGCCTTTAAGGAAATAATTAAGGTTAAATGAGGTTATAAGGGTAGGGCCCTGATCTGAAAGGATTAGTGTCCTTATGAGAGGAGGTACCAGAGAGCTATCCCAGTTCACAAAGAAGAGGCCATGTGAGCACACAGTGAGATGGCAGCTGCCTACAAGCCAAGAGAAGAGGCCTCAGAATGAAACCTTCCTTCCCAGCACCTTGATCTTGGACTTAGCCTTCAGAACTGTGAGAAATAAATTTCTGTTTAATCTGCCTAGTCTGTGGTATTTTGTTGTGGCATCCAGAGTGGCCATAACAAAATCCCATAGATACATGAATAGTAGTTCCAGATTTTTATCCATTATATTAAAATATTAATATATTTTCCTTGGTTGAATTAGTGGTGGTGGTAGGAGAAATTACTGTGTGTGGACACATGGGAAATCTTATTATGGCTGCTTTGTTGGCTTCTTGATTGACTGCATACTGTTGGAGCACCTGAATACAGCTGAATAGTTTTTTTGTGTTAAATTCTGGCTGACTTTTTTTTTCCTCAGTGGTTCCAGCTAGTTGGCACAGTTGGTGCTATTAACTTGTTGAGAAACACAGATGCCTTTTCCTGGTATTCAGAAGCAACTGAGTCTCTATGTTCTTTTTATTTGTTCCTTTTTTACCCTGCTAAATCGATGATGCATGGTTGCCTTTTCATTGTTTTGCTGAGGTTTATTTCATTGCCTCACACTTTTTGTTCATTAGACAAACATAGAGCAGATGATAAATAGTCATAGGGAAAATAACGTGTTAGACAAAAATGCAACCATGTGTTTCACAGAAAATGGCATATCATAGGTGCATTGTGTCTAGTGTAGAACAATTTAAAGATCCTTTGTGTGTAGGGAAAAAGCATCTGTTTTTTTAAAAAAACCATGGGAAAGACACCATTTTAATCTGTTTTACAGGTGTTTTAACACTGGGCAAAAGAATGATTAAACGTGCATTTGACCATAGTCCCTACACCTTTCTCGTACAATCCCATGAGACCCTATATGTACTTCTCTGATAGCAGTTAATACATTGAAATTAACTCTTTTCCTCTCTGTGTTCTCCCCCAAATGAAGTCTCCTTGAAGTCAGGGATTTCATTTTAGTCAGCCTTGTTTTCCCATCACTCAGCTCAGCACATGGCTCATAAAAGACTCTCAATAAACATTTGTTGTATTGGATTGCATAGAAATGTTCAATGGATCTGTTTTTAGTAAGCCAGACAATATATTGCTTAAACATTGAAAAAGCAGTATTTTCTTCCTCGACTGCTCACATTCCAAGTCATCCATTTAATAACATGTTAGATATTTCCCCACCTAATTAAACTGAGTGTGCATAGATAGGATCTTAGGACAAACTGTCATTTTGAAACAAATTTGAACAGCACAGAAACGATTAATTGCTAGGTTACCTTAATTTCTGAAAAAGGTTAAAAAGGAATCTTTTTTGCTCCAGGAAATAGAAGCACTAACTCAAAAATATGAAAGGGTAAATCATGGTCATCCAAGCATTTTGCTTTCCCCATGAGAGAAGAGAAACCTGGTCAGAGGGATACCAAGGTAAATGTAAAGGAGGACTATGGTAATCAGGGAGTTGAAATGGGAGAGTAGACTTACTGAGGGACCAGGTGGAGTCTTTCTTTCAAAGTGGGATGGGTCAGCACTTAGTTTTCTAAAATCGTATTTGAAGATTTGATGATTTTTTTTCAAGATCTATTTTAGTTCCTCCATTTAGGATTCTTTTTAAAAAAGTTTTTTAACCTCTCAGTTTGGATTTTAGATTTACAGAAGTGTTGCAAAGATAGTACTCAGCTTCCCCAATCTCAACATCTTATAGGGCCATATTTATGAAAATTGATAAATTAACCTTGGCACAATACTATTCACTAACCATAGACTTTATTCAGATTTCCCCAGTTCTTCCATTGATTAACTATTTTTGTTCTAGGATCCAACCTAGAATCCTACATTTCATTTAGTAATTCGTGTTTCTTCAAAGCAAATACTGCATGGTAACATAACATATATATGGAATCTAAAAGAAAAAAAAAGTCATGAAGAACCAAGGGGCAAAACGGGAATAAAGATGTAGACCTACTAGAAAATGGACTTGAGGACATGGCGAGGGGAAAGGGTAAGCTGGGACGAAGTGAGAGAGTGGCATGTACATATATACACTACCAAATGTAAAATAGATAGCTAGTGGGAAGCAGCCGCATAGCACAGGGAGATCAACTCAGTGCTTTGTGACCATCTAGAAGGGTAGGATAGGGAGAGTGGGAGGGAGGGAGATGCAAGAGGGGAGAGATATGAGGATATATATATATGTATAGCTAATTCACTTTTTATAAAGCAGAAACTAACACACCATTGTAAAGCAATTATACTCCAATAAAGATGTTAAAAAATAATCTCACTTTTGAGTCTTAAGGTTTATGTTCTACAGAGCCCTTATATCAAGTCAATTGTGTGTTTTGGAGATTTCCTGATTTTAATTCTCTGAATTTCTTGTGTTTATCATTTATTCACCATATACAGTAGGTTTGTAAATCTTTCTCCAATGCACAGTCCCTCTCTGTCCCCGTTTCTTTCTGCCCTGCCTCTTATCTCTGAAGACCCTGTGCCTCTGACCAGGCAAGCAATGTACATAAAGTAGGTCAGCTGAAATGTACAGGTTTCACTTTACTGGACACAATTCAGACCCTTATAGAAAACACTTAAGCAGAGGTTGCCAAGTCAATCTGAAAGCCTTGTTAATGTTATATTAAAGTTACTTAAAGTTTGGGACTAAGTAAACTTTCTGTCCTTCCCATTATTTACCATCTGAGAATATCGTGATTCCTTTCTGAAAATGATGATTTCTTTTATCTAAGACATCAGTCAAATGAGGGTAAAAGATGTTATTCCAGTTACTTTATCTGAGAATATTGGAGTCCATGAATAAGCTTTATCATGTCCATATGCATAAATGAATAAAATTCTGTGTGTAATGTTTTGTTTGTAAGTGTGGGTTTTTTCTAAGGAGGAGGGTCCACAACTCTCGTCAGATTTTTAAAAGCATCTCATGGCTCCAAAAAGCTGAAGAGCCATTTCTCTGGACTAGGAGTTGTAGGGGAATCTGTATCATCAGATTTGAATTCCAAATTTTAATGCAAAAAATATTTGGAGCTATGAAATAGCTCCAAATGCCTTAAATTCACAAAATAAATATTCTTCCTCCTCCACATAATAATTTAGGAGCTTAAAGTTCATTGTGATCCATCTTTGTATTAATAATTATTGTATTTTTACCCTGATGTTCTTTTATGGTAAATTCTTTCTTTTTCCCTTTATTTCCAGAGTCTTTTTAAGCCTGGTCATTATTCCTCCTGCCTTTGCTTGTCTCTGTTTCACAAGCCATTCTTTCATCTCTCATTCCTACCCCATTACTGTCTCTTGACAAGACTGCTTGCTGGGCATTTGCCCACCACCTCCTCTCTGATTCCTACTACTCTGCTTGCTCACAGGAAGTGCTCTGGCTAACAGAGTGTGTAACCATAGAGACTGTCAGTGCCAATAGCATACCAAAAACACAGTTCTGGAGAAAACATTAGCCTGACCCTTTCATGGGATCATCTTAACAGAAAGCAGCCCATGTCCCAGGGTAGAGTTAGAAATTTATAGCATGGAACTAAATTTAAACCTAAGGAAAACAGACTCTCCCTTTTTGTTTGAGAAGGCATACTTTCCCTAGTCATTGGAAGGGAAAGGGTGGGAGGTTAAGGGGATAAAGAATGGGATATTGCCTCTCACTCATCCATATTCAGGTAAAATGCTTCTATGCCGGTTCCCATAGAACGGGTAAGTCCCCTACCCACCCCAGCCCCTATCAAAAACCGTGTGGTATATAAGCAACTTCATTTAGTTGTGCATTACTTTTAACAGCAATAAAGCATTAATCTCAAATATGGTTTCCAAACATAAAGTGTAAAATATGACTCAGTACTATGCGATACATTATGATGGTTATCATTAGCATAGCGTTCTGTTTATTGAGCAGTACTTCTGTATCAGATACTCTGTTATGTGCTTTATATACATTACCTCTAAATCTAACAATAGTCCTAAGAAAGAAACACTATTGTTATTTCAGCTTTGCCAATGAGGAAGCCAAGGCTGAATTGGCCAATGGTTACTGTGTTGGCAAGTAGTAGAGCTGGCTCTGCTTGTAGTTGAGTCCCAAGGTTGCAAACCCAAAGCTACAGTGCATTTTAATGGCCAGTTGAAAATGAGCTGTTGTTGTTAGGAATTGGAGACCAATAATGGTGGCCAGGCGAGGGAGAAGGGACAGCAGAAATAGTAGGAGGCATGTTCCAGACACTTACTGAAGGACTATAATAACATGTCTGTGTTCCGTTTGCTTAGTTAGATTTTCTTTTCCTTGAGGTCAGTAATTTGATTCCTTTTGAGTGTCTTACACGTAATAGGTGCTTAATAAACAGTCTAAAAATGGGAAGGGAAAAGGGGAAGGAGAAGGGACAGATGGGCTAAAAAGGAAGTGAAGAGAGAATGAGAGATAGCTATGAAGAAGGAAGAAAGAAAATGATGGGGAATGAGTACGTATGTGGGGAAAGAGTAGAGAAAAGAAGGGGGCAAAAGGAGAAAGACAAAAAGTGAGACAGGAAGATGAAGGGAGTAAAGCCCAGTTCATCTAACTTCCTGACCCAGACAACTTACTGTTCACTTAAGAGTCTGAGCTTCAGGGAATTGTCTTTATGACATTCAGTCCTTTGACATATTAGCTAGAGAACCTCTAAGTGCAGCTTTTCAATGATGATTTCATCCTTCAAATAATCCACAATCAACAAGGATCCCTAGGTCCTGTAGGACTGGCACAGCAGTGAAGGAGATAACCAGGAGTTTACAACACATACATAGGTAGCAATAGCCCAAAGGGAAAGGTCTTGCAAGTACTGTAAGTGGGCTGAAGAGGGGAAATGACCTCTGGTTTGGTTGGAGAAGGATAATAAAAGACTTTTTCAGTGCAGAAGTAATTCATTATTTGCCAAGTGGATAAAATTACAAGGTTAGCAGTGAAACTGAGGGGGAAGATACTTTAAGAAGAGGGATCATCGTTAGCAGTAGTGCAGAAGGGGTAAAACTTGTGGAATGACTCATTTTGCTGTATTTGCTTGCCACTCCCCACCTTCAAGCCCTCCCTCACCCCCACCTTTCTAGCAGTTTGTCAGCCTTTTTAATATCCTTTACCACTTATTTTCCTCTGCCCATCCCCCTAGTTATGTGTTTGCTACATTCTGTCCTAGAGTATACAGACACTTTTTATAAACCAGCTTAAGCCTTCTTCACTTCACCTGTCTCTGAAGTCCTTGCCCAATTTTTTCAGCCCTGCCACTCTGTAGTGACCAACTCCGGGTGGGCTTTGCCAGCTGCTACACTACTGACTTCACATGGGTGTGACCCGCAGTGCCTTGCCTCATGCCCAGTCTGTGCCTCTTGCCTCCCAATCTGGGGCTTCCTTATGGCCAGTGACTCATCAGATACCACAAAAATCCTAGTGGTCACCTATGCAAGGAGCAACCCAGAAGTGGAGGAGATGTATGTATTGGAGGGTGAGAAAGGTGGAAAGTTAAAGTCACTGGGGCAAACCTTTGACCAATGGGAGGTGGGAGCTATGATTTGAGGTTGATATTTTTCTTCCCTTTCACTCCTCCCCCATACAGTGCTGCTCTCCAGTCTCCTGAAAAATAGTCCAATTTGATATTAAGCAACAACCAGCTGGGTAAAGCAAACTCCTATTAGTCTTTCTTTCTTCCTTGACTCATTTCCCTTTTTCAGCTCATGCTTTCATTCGATTGTACATGCTGAAAACGTAGTAGCACAGAAACTTCTGCCTGAGTTCTACTTTCTGGAGAACTAAGGCTAAGACAAATATTCTCTCTCTCTTTCTCTCCCCCTCTCCCCCTCTCCATCTGCCTATGTACAGACATATTTCCAAGCTACAGCAAACCCTTCTATTTTTAATAGCCAGATACAGCTGTTTAAATGTCTTACTAGTACTTCTGTGTGGATTTCTGACAAACTTCTCTAAAGTCAAATTAACCACCTTCCACCATCCAACTGCCTAAACTACATACCTGAGAGTCAGTCTTAGCAAGTCCCTCTCCCTTACCCTTTGACTCTATTTATTACTAAAGCTTGCCATTTCTCCTACCTGGAATCCTTCCTGATTCATCCATTCATCCATTTCTCCCCATTCCTGCTGCCCATGTTCAGGCAAACATGTCTTTCCCAGATTTCTACCATCCTCCTATAGGTCTCTTGGCCACATGTCTTAATTTCCCTTAAATCCCTACTCTATATGTGAGCCAGATTGATCTTTCCAAAATTATAAATTTTATCTTGCTACAGCCCTGCGAGAAATCCTTCAATAGCTTTGAGATAAGGTTCAAACTCCTTAGTGTGACTTCTAAGGCTCCCAATGCCCTGCACTGTCTTCCTCTTTAAACGCTTGATTCTACTCCCTCATCTTTACCCTGCTATGTTGTCTTTCAGCTTCTTAAAAGAGCAGGGCTCTCCTTCATTCATTGGTGATTCTTTAGAGATGCAGATCCCTTTCCCTCAATTGTTATTCCTTTGGGCTCTCTGATTTTATTCATTCTTTATATCTCAACATGAATGACACTTCACATACTGGAGTTTGAGGTTCAGGATCTGAAGCAGTTCTTAATAATTTTGATCTCTAAATTGGGGATTACAATTTAGATGGTTTAGGCCAGAGTTGGAAGAGTTATCAAAACTTATTATGAAGATGAAAGGGAAGATGGTGGCAGAGGGAAAAACTGAGCCACCTGCCTGACAGGCATTTGAGGAAGGTGAGAGAATGTCTTGGAGATTAGTATACAACAAAGTGAAGATTCTGTTTTGATATGGGATTGCCATTACAGATTACCACAGAAGAGGTTATTCCTGAGCTGCCAAGTCAGCAACTACTACAGCAATGAGATTGAAACAAGTCTAGCTCTGATCCTTGTGTAATGAATGATCCACTTGCAACAGAGCCTCAGCTATGTCCAGAGGGAACTCAGTAGCTACAGTTGGATTCCTATGTAGTTCCAGTGGCACAATACAACAAAACTCTGGAGGTAGGCAGAGACTATTGCTGTTGTGTATGCTTAAGTGCACATTGGAAAAAATTAGGTGCTTCCACCTACAAGACTGATTAGAGGCCAGATTGAGGGGCATGGGTATATTTTATTGATGATTCAATTCTGTGAACCTAACCCAATTCAGACCTCCAATCTAATTAGCCTATGTAAATAGAGTCTTTTATTTATATTTTTATACCTCAGGTTCAACATTTGTAGGCTATATAAATTCCACTTAGAACACTTAAACACCAAAAAAAATTAAAAAACAAAAAACCCAGAAACCTTCCATCTCACTAAAGATAAGACCAACTGCCTCTAAAAAAATCTGTGCCTGCCTGCACACACCAAATGGTAGTTGTCAGCTGTGCCAACAACACTTGACAAGTAGAATTGAATGTTCAACTCCTGAGTATTTTGGAATCCCTGACAAAGCAAAATCCTGATAATCAGTTTTATTTTTAAACCATATTTTGGTTGTTTAATTAAAAAGTCATTTTTTTACTTATTCATTTAACAGATATATGTGGAACACAACAGGACACCAACTCTGCTTTGATGGCACTTACAGTCTATTAGCAAGATAGGTATTAAATCATCTGTTCATTAATTACAGTGTCACTCAGTGGTACAAGGAGAAATATCCTTAAATTCTTTTGGCCGTATGGGCTCCAGGCTAGATTAACCCAATTTTGTAACATCATAAGTTATGCTAAACTGAAATTTAGCTAACACATTTTAGATAAAACTTTGTAAAGTTTCTATGTGTAAGTTCTGTTGCCTGAAAGAATTGACTCATTTATGATTTAGTTATGATTGTGTTTAGTGATGTGTGATCATATCCAGAGAGCCATTTCCCTGTTTTTTAGCTCAGGTTCCTGACAATGGATGAGCTACAAAACACAATATGTTAGGGAAGTGATTTAGCACTTTATTCCTCAACTGAAACCTGAGAGGCAGTTCATCCTCACTTAACAGGTAATGTATTTCTAGATGGTTTTTTTGAGGTCCTGTCATGAGTCAACAACAGAATTAGGACTAGAATGTGTCTGTGCTTGGAGTGCCAACCTTTTATCATAAATTCTCTCAGGCCATCCTTCCTCTTAAAGAATGTTAGCTCTTATTTCCAGAAAGAATAGATCAAAATAATTGACTCCAAAGAACCTTCCTAATGCAGTGTACCATAGAAATGACCCTATAATGAAGCAAATGGAAAACGGAAGCATTCTTACTGCATTTATCATTTATTGAACAGTAGGGCCCTCAATTTAGGATTAGAATTAAATGACTTTAAATAAATAATCTGTAATGTATATTGGCACAGAAGTGATCAAAGATAGCTGAGAAAGGTATGAAATAAGTTAGGAAGAAACTAATTGAAAACTTACTGTAATCTGGAGGAAAAGAAAAGTAACTCAAACGAGACTCAAATGTGACTTGTGGAGTTTAGCTAACAGTGCTGCCAAGGCTCAAAGTTGAGAAACGTGTCTTTAGGGCTGACAACAAATTGAGATGAAATCATCAGTGGAGGAAGGCAAAATTGGAGGAGCTCTGTGAGGGCCTTCAGAGGCCACAAAGAGAAAAATAGCCCCTTCAGCCTTGGCAAAGCTTGCCTGGCTGACAGTGGGAAGTGTCCTTGACTCGAAGCCTGAGGCTAAGGTTTGGGGAGAGTTGGAGGCGGGATGAGATACAAAAGAAGACGAGAGATCAGGAGGCCTGGAATTGAGAGTCCTTCAAGTCTCAGGAGGAAGCAAGTGGGGAGAGAATAATGTTCATAATTCCAAAGTGCCAAGGGGAAACTAGAGAAGGCCAGGGGAACAGAGGAACTTGTTGGGGGAGGATAACTGATAGGAGGCAAGGTCTCCTGGCAGGATTTTAAGTCTGTGGCTATAAATCCACCTCAAGTTTCTGGCACTTATATCAGTACAAACCATGAAGGGTCTCTCACAATTTTATGGAACCCTTTGGTGGGACTGATGCCCAATAATTCAGTTTCCCTCTATTTATCTGTATGTAACACATTGTTTCCTGTAGTGAAGGGACCATTGAATTTTCAGACAGCAAAGTTACACTTTTCAACTGCAAATGTAATACCTTTTTTTTTTTTTTAACAACTGTCAAAAATCCATTATTGGGGGGCTTCCCTGGTGGCGCAGTGGTTGAGGGTCCGCCTGCCGATGCAGGGGACACGGGTTCGTGCCCTGGTCCGGGAGGATCCCACATGCTGCGGAGCGGCTGAGCTCGTGAGCCATGGCCGCTGAGCCTGCACGCCCACAGCCTGTGCTCCGCAACGGGAGAGGCCACAACAGTGAGAGGCCCGCGTACCGCAAAAAAAAAAAAAATCCATTATTGGGAAATCAATTCTACACCCCATTTCCAACAACAGATTAGAGATACCCAGCAAGTAACTTTCAGCACACCGTGGAGTGTATTTTCTTATTTTTGGACCAGGCATTCTTCCAGAATCTTTGTTGAATCTCCTTGTTTTCCTCTCGCATCCACAGACCATCAAGTTGAGAGTCATGCTGCCAACATTGCTATACTATTTACCTCCTGGAAAGAAATATTTTTTGTCTCTTTAGTGTGAAACCTAATACCCTTTTCATGAGAGTGTTAGAAGAGCTTGATTTGCATTTTCGTAATGATTAATGATGTTCAGCATCTTTTTGTGTGCTTAATTACTATCCATGCTATACACACCTATTATAGAATGTCTAATTTTAAAAAATATAGTAACAAAATACTCCAAAATTGGCACTCTCAAGGTCTGGCAGGGGTGAGGAGCTCTGGGGACTTTCCTACATTGCTTGGGGCACAGCCACTCTAGAAAATGGTTTAGTGGTTTCTTGTGAGGTTGAATGTACGCTCACCATTATCATCAGCAGTCTCACTCCTGGGTATTTACCAGAGAGAAATGAACACTAACATTCACAAAAAAAACTTTTACAAAAATATTTAGGCAGCATTACTTATGATCACCCCAAACTAGAAACAACCCAAACTTCATTCAACAGGTAAAAGACTAAACAAACTATAATAAATTCATGCAATGGAATATTACTCAGCATTAAGCAGAAGCAAACTACTGATACCTGTGACACCATGGATGAACTTCACATGTATTCTGCTAAGTGAAACAAACTAGTCTCAAAAAAGTACATACTATACAATTGCTTTATATGATATTCTAGAAAAGGAAAAGCTATAGTGATGGAAACAGATCAGTGGCTGCTGGGCTTACGAGGTTGGGGAAAGGTATGATTATAAGAGGTAGCATGAGGGAATTTGGGGAATGATGGCACTGTCTGTTCTGATCATCATGCTTGTGTGATCCAGACGTGTTAAAACTCATAGAACTGTATACGCCTCAAGAATGGGTGAGTTTTAATGTACATACGTTATAAATAAATAATGTTGAAGAAGTTTGTCTTTACCAAGTAAGTAGAAGTGGTCCCCACACAGATTAGTTCCTTAATTGTGGATATTCACACATTATTTAGACTTAACATTCTAACTTGGAATGCTGATTTAAGGCCTCATAAAGGTGGAACCCAGAGTCAGGTCTTCTGTTGTCGTTATATCTTTCATGAACAGAGAACTAATGGGTGATTTCATTACTACATAGACAACAGCTCCATTTGAAACAAAAATTTTAATATATTCTTTTAAAACAAAATTTACATCACATGTTTGATTTGCTCTGTTTTTGGTACAGACCAGTGGGTCTTGGTGGGCTAGAGCAGAGAGTGGGCAAGTCCACAATCATAGTGAAGTGACACCCCTCTCCACCTAACCCTTCCCCCTGCTCAGGTATCTCTTTGCATCTGCTGAGTCTTCTGGAGGTGGGTGGGGATGCTGACTGGAGGGAAGGATGGGCGCTAGCTGAAGCTTGGTTGGAAGGAATGACAGGGAGTCTGAAATCGAATTTATCTTTAGATAAGAAAAATCTGGTCCAGTGAGAGTCAGCAACAGGACCTGAGGGTAGGAGAGGAGCAGTTGGTCGGAGTACAGACCAGTGGCTGATACCTACTCCAATGTGGAGAACACTGAAAGAATCATCTTTAGGGCCAGGGAACTGCTTTGTCCCTCTACCAGCACCTGAGTGTTACACAGAGGAGAGAATCTTCTCCTTCTGGCATCACAAGGACTGCAAAGCTGTGCATCATTAAGACTGAATGAGGAAGAAATAGAAAATATGAACAGACCAATCACAAGCACTGAAATTGAAGCAGGAGTTGGAAACAACCTAAGTGTCCATCATCTGATGAATGGATAAAGAAGATGTGGCACATATATACAATGGAATATTACTCAGCCATAAAAAGAAACAAAATTGAGTTGTTTTTAGTGAGGTGGATGGACCTAGAGTCTGTCATACAGAGTGAAGTAAGTCAGAAAGAGAAAAACAAATACTGTATGCTAACACATATGTAGTGAATCTAAAAGAAGAATGGTTCTGATGAACCTAGGGGCAGGACAGGAATAAAGACACAGACATAGAGAATGGACTTGAGGACACGGGGAGGGGGAAGGGTAAGCTGGTGCAAAGTAAGAGAGTGGCATTGACATATATACACTACCAAATGTAAAATAGATCGCTAGTGGGAAGCAGCCGCATAGCACAGGGTGATCAGCTCGGTGCTTTGCAGCCACCTAGAGGGTTGGGATAAGGAGGGTGGGAGGGAGATGCAAGAAGGAGGGTATATGGGGACATACGTATGCATATAGCTGGTTCACTTTGTTATACAGCAGAAACTATCACAACACTGTAAAGCAATTATACTCCAATACAGATGTCTAGAAAAAAAAAATTAAACTTGTGAAATGGTATTGTATACAATCTGTGAAAAAACTTACAGGTGGTTAATATTTTTAAATGTGTTACAGAAGGGAAGCATAACAGTTTCAGAAAAATCCCTGTCTTTGGAGAGAGCAGAGAATGAGATGGGAAAAGTCTTCAACTGTAAGTTACATTTGATTTTTAATGGAAAAAATCTTAAGTGAAAATAATCTGAAAATGGCAAAATGTTAATAATTCTTGATTTTTGGTGGTGATATGATTCTGGATGGTAGATATTTTGTGCAGTTTTCTGCATGTCTGAATTATTTTATTATTTGGATTTTTAAATATTTGAAAAGCAGTGACATGTAGTAGAAGCCAGAAGTGAGCAAGAGTGTTGAACTCTTTTTGTAAACATTTTAAAAACATTCTTTGAGTTTTGAAAATGTTTTTAGGGAATTTTTTTTTTTAGATAAAATTTACATAATGTAAAATTCACCATTTTAATAATTTTAAAGTGTACAGTTGTGACTTTCAGTATATTCTTAATGTTGTGAAACCTTCACTACTATCTAATTCCACACTTTCCATCACCTTTTTGAGGAATCTTGCAAGGAACCGGAAGTCTCCATTAGCAGTTGCAGCTTGGGACAAATGATGAAAATATTAACATTAAGTGATTTTATATGAATTCACAGAGAGAGACTTGGGATCATTGAACTTACATGTTTAAATTGCTGTGTAATTAGAGATTTAGCGTCTTAATACTTCCCTCATAGACAACAATAGCCCTTACCAACTTTGAGAGTTAGTATTGCCTTTTCCTGGGTGGTAACTTCACCCTCTACCCTTTGTGATTTTATCTTTTTTGTAGCACTGCCCAGAAGAGAGAAATAAAGACATGTCTTCTGCCTAAGCCTTCTATGGATAATCTCTCTTGCCTTCCCATACTGTGTTGGTAGACTTAGGAACTGCTATAGACTAAATGCTGTCTTCCCCCTCAAGGTTCATGTTTTGAAATCCTGATCCCCAATGTGATGATATTTGGAGCTGGAGCCTTTAGGAGGTGATGAGGTCATCAAGACAGAGCCCTCATGAATGAGATTAATGCCCTTATAAAAGAGGCTCTGGAGAGCTCCCGTGCCCCTTCCACCATGTTAGGACACAAAAGACAGCTGTCTGTAAAACAGGAAGTGGGCCCTCACCAGACGCCAAATCTGCTGGCACCTTGACCTTGAACTCCCAGGCTCCAGAAATGTGAGAAATGAATTTTTATTGTTTATAAGCCACCCAGTCTATGGTATCCTTTTATCGCCCTGGTGGACTAGGGCAGGAACCTGTCTCCTGATACTTGCACTGCACTGTGTATTGATTTCCATGATAACGATTACCCTTAGTTTTGTTATTACTTATGACGCAATCAGCCTATCACTTGAGGAAGCTCTTGAATTCTGTGATCATATCGTTTTACCTTTGAATCCTCAAAACTTAGCATCATTTCTAGAACTTAGTAGATGTTCAAATAAATGTCATTTGAATGAATGGCTTCAATTGATGAAGTGTCTGTGACTCAGTTCAGGTCTTTGCAAGTCCAACAACAGAAGTTGGTCAGACTTCTCATTTTTTATCAACTGTTGAATATGGGACAGTTGGCCTAAGATTTAGCATACCTCCAGTAAACAAGCCCAAGAGAACAACTAAATGTTAAATCCCTCCCTCCCTGCAAGGGTCAGCTTGATCAAGGGCCTTGGATTAGTGGTTGATTTCTGCAATAAGATGTCTCTCACAATCTTACGTCAGATGTTCTTTCACATGTTTTGTTGATTTTTAGCAAAACTGAAGGAAGAATAAGAATTCTTTAGAATTTTTATGTATTGTCCCATAATTGCGTTCTTAATACGGAGGAACATACAAATCCAGGCGAAGATTCTTCTGTTCGGCCCTGGAACAACTGAAAGCAGATTACTATAGTGATTAGAAGTTTGGCTTGCAATCAGATGGATTGTGCTTCAAATCTCTGCTCTGTCACTTTCTAGCCAGAAGTCCCTAGGCAAATTACTTAACTTCTCTAAGACTCAATTTTCTTATCTGCAAAGTAGGGATAATAAAAGAATGAACTTCATAAGTTTTCTTTGAGTACTAAGTGAGGTAATACACATAAGAAGCTAAGCATATAGCCTAGCACGTAGTAAGTGTTCCCTTAATATTAGTGATTTTTATCTGGAACTTTGAGTGATAATTTTTGGTCATGGGAAGGGTCTCTGAAGAACCGCCAAGGTGTGTGCAATGCAGGAGAGTGTAATGTGAATCACGTCAAGGAATTCAGGATTCAAAATTCAATTTCACCTGAAAGACCTTTGGCAACTCACTTACTTGGCCTCCTTTTTCATGTCTCTCACTATGTATTTTCTTTCTTTTTTCCCCTCTTTATACAAACTTCCCTGAGAAAATAATATGTTATGTTTGTTGACACCTTAACCAAGAATTCCTTCTCTGCACAGGAATTTGTTTTTTGATATAGTCATTCAGTGAGTAATGATAAGCTATAGACGTATTAAAGGAATGTCACGTATCAAGACCTAATGATGAGAGAAGGGTTTTTAAGTGGGTAGAGACTTCCAATGATTCTGAAATACTTTTATATGTATATTCTTTTCTGCCTCTATATAAAGTTGGATAAGAAAAAAAGAAAAACAAGCAAACAAACATTTCATGCTACCCTTTCTTTCTGGGTTGCTTGACAAACAAGATTAGTTTCTAAATCAGTTGAAAATCTTTTTGTTCTTTTGGTAAATTTTCAGTCTGGCAACAAGCAGAACAGGATGAAAGTCTCTTAATCTTTCTTTCCAGGCCAGCTCTGTCATCTTGTTTCTACATATCTTCTTTGTCATTGTGTATTCACATGAAAATATTTGGCCCTCTAGGACTACGGAGACATTCTGGAATGACTGTACTCAGAGTTAGGGATCAGTCTAAGCCCTGTAGCTGCTTGGAAGCCTCTGTTCCCATATCTGTAACAGTAAGAGAATGGACTAGGTGCTGAATTGCAAATAGGATTTATTTTACAGTCCTACTTTGAGTGGTTGGTAGTAGCTAACTGGGGTACTGAGTTGAGACAGTGAAGATGAAACCTGATACAGTGGGAGAATGTTTTGTGATAAATTAGCCATAAGCATGGGACAGAGGAGTGAGGGCCCTTATGCCAGAATCTTACCACCTGCTATAATAGACTAGAATGCTGTTTACATGCACAGCATGTATTATTGTCCATTTCTTCCCTAAAGAATTTGAGGTACCATAAATATGTTTTAAAAGCTAAAAAAAAGAATTCAGAAAAGGTAATGGGAAATGAGAGTAAATATATGAAAAGCAGAAAGGAAGTGTAAGAACCAACTATGAAATTTGAGGTTTAATTTTATTATCCCTAACTTTATTCTCTAGTACTCTTTCTTTCTATTCAATGCCCATAGATCATGGCATAGAAAAAGGAGTCATTTTGGCCTGGTGGTAATATGTGAAACTCTGGATATTTTTCATATTTTCTCATGAAAATGTCTGGTAGAATCCTGAGATTTGTTGAGGATTCAGCATGATGGGAGAAATGCTTTTGCAGGCTTACTGAGTCAGACTTAAGCAATCAAAATGATTGTTCTATTTAAAATTCATCAACAGTAATGAGCTCTTGCGTCATTCTGCAAAGATGAGACTTGGGTCTCGTGAAGGCTTTCAAAACCTCATTGCCAAAACTGAAAGAGAAATTAAGGAAACACTCCCATTTAACATTGCAACAAAAAGAATAAAATACCCAGGAATAAACCTACCTAGGAGACAAAAGACCTGTATGCAGAAAACTATAAGACATTGAGGAAAAATTAAAGATGATACGTACAGATGGAGAGATATACCATGTTCTTGGATTGGAAGAATCAACATTGTGAAAATGACTATACTACCCAAAGCAATCTACAGATTCAATGCAATCCCTATCAAATACCAATGGCATTTTTCACAGAACTAGAACAAAACAATTCACAATTTTTATGGAAACACAAAAGACCCTGAATAGCCAAAGCAGTCTTGAGAAAGAGAAACAGAAACAAAAGACAACCCTTCAGAATGAGAGAAAAAATTTGCAACTGCCAGAGGATTAATCTCTAAAATATACAAGCAGCTCATGCAGCTCAATATCAAAAAAAAACAAACAACCCAATCCAAAAATGGGCAGAAGACCTAAACAGACATTTCTCCAGAGAAGATATACAGATTGCCAACAAACACATGAAAGGATGCTCAACATCACAAATCATTAGAGAAATGCAAATCAGAACTACAATGAGGTATCACCTCACACCGGTCAGAATGGCCATCATCAAAAAGTCTACAGGGCTTCCCTGGTGGCGCAGTGGTTGAGAGTCCACCTGCCAATGCAGGGGACACGGGTTCGTGCCCCAGACCGGGAAGATGCCACATGCCGTGGAGCGGCTAGGCCCGTGAGCCATGGCCGCTGAGCCTGCGCGTCCGGAGCCTGTGCTCCACAACAGAAGAGGCCACAACAGTGAGAGGCCTGCGTACCACCAAAAAAAAAAAAAAAATCTACAAACAATAAATGGAAGAGAGGGTGTGGAGAAAAGGGAACCCTCTTGCACTATTGATGGGAATGTAAATTGGTATAGCCACTATGGAGAACAGTATGGAGGTTCCTTAAAAAACTAAAAGTAGAGCTACCATACGACCCAGCATTACCACTACTGGGTATATACCCTGAGAAAACAGTAATTCAAAAAGAGTCATGTACCACAATATTCATTGCAGCACTATTTACAATAGCCAGGACATGGAAGCAACCTAAGTATCCATCGACAGATGAATGGATACAGAAGACGTGGCACATAAATACAATGGAATGTTACTCAGCCATAAAAAGAAAATGAAATTTGAGTTATTTTTAGTGAGGTGGATAGACCTAGAGTCTGTCATACAGAGTGAATTAAGTCAGAAAGAGAAAAACAAATACTGTGTGCTAACACATATATACAGAATCTAAAAAAAAATTGGTTCTGAAGAACCTACGGGCAGGACAGGAATAAAGATGTAGACATAGAGAATGGACTTGAGGATGCCGGGAGGGGAAAGAGTAAGGTGGGACGAAGTGAGAGAGTGGCATGGACATATATACACTACCAAATGTAAAATAGATAGCTAGTGGGAAGCACATATAGCTGATTCACTTTGTTATACGGCAGAAACTAACACAACATTGTAAAGCAATTATACTCCAATAAAGATGTTAAAAAAAACAAAAGAAAACAAAAACCTCATTGCCATCTACAGTGCCCTTAGATGCAGTTACCCAGTGCATAGTAAATGGATCCGCACAGCCACATTGGGGCAGGGGAAATAGTCACATGTTTTAAAACTACACAGAGCTTTATGACTGGGATGATATTTTCCCTCTTCTATTTTGCATTGAGAATATATAAAAGTAATGATATTGGCATGCTTGTAAATGATATATTTCTAGAAGCTACTCTTGAGCTTTTCTGCAAGGTGGATTTTCAAAGTCTTTCCTATTTCACTTATATATTTAAACAAACATTTGCTCACTTACATTAATTAGGGTTATTTCTTTCTCCCAAATTCTGTAGAGTTTTTTTCCTAAGTGATTTCTGTGCTCCTACCCTCTCTTCTATTTGGTATAGTCAGGTTGCTCTTTTTTAAAAGAAAGAAAGCAGAGAAGACTCCTGGTTCTGCCTAAGAAGCAGTAATAAGAATTGAATTTATGCCCTTGCCTGAAACAACAAAAAAAAATCAGAGTAAGTTAAGAAATGATTTTCAAGTTATTGGATATCAGGCAATGAAAGATAGTGATCTCAGAGAGATGGAAAACAAATGAGGGAACCCTAGGATTGCCAACATTTGTTGCTTTGAGAGTTTCTGGACCATTGCACACTGAGGAGAAACACAGGCAGAGGCTGCAAAACTCTGGAGTTGAGATGGAACTGAGAATCTAGAGAAACCAAGGCACTTACATTTGGAAGGCAGAATACTGGAGAGGAGAGGTCTGCAAAGAGAGAGTTCTCTCTAGATTGGCAGAGGGTCTTCCTCAATTATTCAGCCGAATAATTACCAGGGCATACATGTGCAGAAACTGTTTTGAGTCTAGGAAAATAAATGCTCAAAAAGATTAGAGACAACAGCACTCAGATCCCAAAATGGGGCCAGGACCAGCAGGATAAACTAGGGAATAGGACTAGATCCATCCCCTACCGGAGAGGAACAACTCATAATTCATGAACCATTGGATAGAATACTGAGAATAATCTTGCTTCAATAGTGGAAAATAATTAGACCTAGGCAAAACACTGCTCAGGTCTTGCCTGATAAATCTTTTAAGCAGTGGCAGAAAGGATCAAACGATTTCCATATTACTTAACTGTGTCCCAGAAAAAAACCCCAAAATAGTTATAGGAATACAAAAATATCCAGCATCCAACAAGGTGAAACACAGTATCTTGCATCCAATCAAAAATTGCCAGGCATGAAAAGAAACAGGAAAACCTATAATAAGGAGAAAAACTAATCAGCCAAAACTGATCCAGAACTGACAGAGATGTTAAAATTAACTGACAAGGACATTGGAAAATCATTATACTATATTTCATATGTTCAGAAAGCCAGAGGAAAAATTAAACATTCTAAATAGAGAGATGAAGATATAAAAAAAGACCCATATCAAACTTCTAGAGACAAAAAAACAGAAAAATCCTAGAAGTAAAACCTAGATGAAAAAAACATTAATGGGGTTATTACAGATTAAACAGTGTGGAAGTTTAGTGAACCTGAAGACATAGCAATAGATATCCAAAATGAAACAGAGAGGAAAAAAAGACTAAAAAATTACAAAGACAGTAAAAATCAGTAAACTGTGGTAGAACTTCAAGTGACTTAATATATGCATAATTGGAGTTCGCAGGAAGGTAGGAACCAGAAAAAGATAAAGGAATGGTGAACAAAAAATTTTCAAATTTATGAAAACTATAGACCTTCACAAAGTTCAAAAACCCCAAGAATAAGAAATAGAATACTACCCCAAGGTTCATCATAACCAAATTGCCCAAGAACTGGTGGTAATGAGAAAACTTTATAAGCAGCCAGAGAAAAGTGTTACATTATATACAGAGGAATGCAGATAAGGATGATAGAAGCTTTCTTGTCAAAAACAATGCCAGTGGAAACACAGCAAAGCATGATTTTTAAATTTCTGAAAGAGCAAAAGAACTCTGTCCATCTTGAATTCCATACCCAGTGAAAATACCTTTCCAAAAATAAGTGTTACATAAAGGCTTTTTCCAATATCCAAAAACTGAAATAATTCATAAGCAATAATCTTGTACTACAAGAAATGTTTTAAGAAGCCCTTCAGGTCAAAGAAAAATGATACCAACTGGAAATTTGGATCTACACAAAGGCAATAAAAGTTTGTATTTTATTATTTAAATATCTTTAAAAGATAATTGCGTAAGTAAAAATAATAACAGTGGGATGTGGGATTTATAAGATACGTAGAAGTAAGACGTATGACTGTAATAGCACACAGACTAATAGGGAGGAAATGGAAGTAAACTGTTATGAGGTCCTTATAAAATCATTTGAAATCATATATTATCACTTGAAGATAAATGTGGTAAGTTAAACATGTATACTATAAATCCTAAAGAATCCCTTAAAATAACAGAACAAATAATAAGAATTGTTAGCAAAAAAGCTAACAAAGGAGATAAAATGGAATCATAGAAAATACCCAGCTTATCCAAAAGAAGGCAGAAAAAGAGGAAAAGGGGAACAAAAAGCATAAAGGACAAAGAGAAATTAAATAGGAGGTTGATTTAAATCTTGCCATATTAATGATGTACATGATGTGTAAATAATCTAAATACCTCAAAAGGCAGAGATTATCATATTGAATAAAAATTTGAGACCCAAGTATGTGATGCATACCAAACGCCTACCTGAAATATAAAGACACAAATAAGTTAAAAGTAAAAAAATGTATGGAAAAAGATATGCCATACTCACACTATCGTTTCTTAATGATAAATGGATCACACATTGCTGGTGGAAATGTTAAATGCAACAGTCCCTTTGGAAAACAGCTTGGAAGTTCTTTATAAAGTTAAACATATACCTGCCATATGACCCAGCCATTTCACTCCTTGGTGTTTATTTACCCAAGAGAAATGAAAGTATATGTCCATATAAAGACTTGTATACAGATGTCCATAACAGCTGTATTTGCAACAGCCTCAAACTGTCATCAACCCAAATGTCCATCAATAGGTCAATAGAAAAACAAAATATATTATATCCATACAATGAAATACTATTTACCAGTAAAAGGAATAAATTCTTGATGCATGCAACAGTATGGATGAATCTCAAAATAAGTGCTCAGCTTAAGACACCAGACAAAAAAAGAATACAAACTACTATGTAATTCTATTTACATAAAATTCTAGTAAATGCAAACTAATGTATAGTGACAGAAAGCAGATCACTGGCTGCCAGGTGGGTGAGCAGGACGGGGTGTTGTGGGGAAGGGTGGGAGAGATGACAAAGGGGCAAAAGGGGTCTTTTGAGAGTGCTTACACCTTCAGTATCTTTAGTGTAGTGATGGATTCATAGGTCATATTTAACATGTGGACATATATCATATGTCAAAACTTATAAGATTGTACACTTTAAATATGTGCAGGTTATGGTACATCAGTAAAACTCTGTACATCAATAAATACCTCAAAAAAGCTGTTCAGAAACAACTGGAATATAATAGTATGCACAGAAGGTTTCACCTCAGGGTGATCAGGATGCAAATATTTTACCACTTTCTCCTATCCACTTTACACATTAAACATTAGCATTTTATTTTATCAGCAGAACAACCAACTTGATAACTGTCTCAGAAACAGACAGATGCTGACTAGGAGCCTTGATTGGACTCCTATTAACTGAACATATTTTCTAAAATAATCACTATCAACTTAGCTTTAAGTATCTTCTGGTACAATTATAATTTTTCATCAGTGTCAATAAACTTCTGATAACCTCACTCAGAATCTCCTAATCCACCAAAGAAAATACTCAGACTCTCCTTGTGGCACAATTGTAAATGCAGACACAGACTCACAGAGCTTGAAAGAGCCTCAGTACTATCTGCTTTACTTTCACAGAGAAAGCGATTGAGGGTCAGAGGAAATGAGTGACCATTTTGAAGTCATACAACTAATTGAGATTAGAACTGGTGTGCCCTGATTCCCTGAGTAGGAGTTCAGTATTTCAAAACTCAGAGGACTTTAATATAGAAGCCATGCAATAAATATTTGTTAAATTCAGAATGAATATCCCAGATTGAACTGGTAACCTTATACTCTCCTATTTTAAAATACACTAAATTATTAGGAAAGGAAACCCAAACTGGTACCAAAATCTAAACCTCCAGTCTTTCTACTTTAACAAGTTTCCCTTTTTGGAAAGGGACACAGTAGGAAAACGAATACACTGCCCTTATCTCTTTTCATCCTGTCGTTTCTGCTCTGTTATATTTAGGGCATGGCCCTTTTATTTGGGTTTATGGAAAAAATGGCCCAGTACAAACTCTCTCATTGTTTTCACCCCCTTTCTTATGTTTTCTTAATTTTGCCTTGCACTTGATTTCTGTCTGTATTTAGGTTTTTATTAAATTTCTGGTAATAACCTTTCCAGGTATTCTGGAAACATTCATTCAGTCTTCCCAAATTCTAAGAATAACCTATTCAAGGAATAACCTATGCATAAGCACAGAAGAAAGAGAAAGAAAGAATAAAATAGGACTAGCACACAGCCACTGATCCATCAGAATGGATGGAGAAAATCTATGCTTGTATGTTAAAACAAGTATCAGTAGTTAAGAGGCCACAGTAAACAGATGCAGCACAGTCATGGTTCTTACCCTGAATGCACACACAGAAAATTCCTCAGTTCTTATTCTTCCCACTCCATTGTTGTTTTGTATGACTACCCCATAAACTTAGTCTAAGGAGAAAATGCTAATTCTTTGTGACCCCATTTGAGTCTAAAGTGTGATCTTCTGATATTTTCTGTATGTAGTTCCCCAAAATTGTGACTGCATACATGGAGAATGAGAAACAAAAGTGATAAAACAAGGCTAATCTTGAAGAAAGTTTAATTGAAGTGTAATACCATGTATTCTGCAAAATAATTGGAGCACAGTTTACAATTACCATATAATGGTTCTCAAACTCTGGGGTACATAAAAGTCACCAGGTATTCCCTGGCCGTTCTCTCAGAAATTCTGATTTAGTAGGTTGGGAATGGAGCCCTACAATTTCCACTTTTTAACAGGTTTTACAAGTGATTTTGTTGCAAGTGGACTTATGTTGGTAAAAATTGTTCAACCTCTTTCTTTTTTGGTTTCTAGCCAAACTTTGTTTAAAATTCGAGCTCCACAGCTTACTAGCTAGAAGTCCTTAGAAGAGTCACATGACCTTTCTGGATCTTGACTTTAAGAATAATTCAGGGGTTTTGCGGGGATTAATGAAATAATATATGTAAAGTGCCTGGTACATTGTAGACATTTAACTAATGTTCATCTCTTTCCCCAAACACATATCATGTTCCTTCTTAATCTGAGCTTAAACTAGAATGTGTTTCTCCTTTAATTCTTAACCTGAGTGTAAACAACTCCACTGTTTCAGATCGTTAAAAAATCACATACCTCAACTCAAATGACCAGTTTCTAGTCCCAGAAGCATTTTTGCTGTGTTTGAGTGACTAGGCATGACAGAACATTAATGCATGCATATAATTAGCCATGCTACAAAAGCCAGCTGATATAAGATTTTGAAACTTATTCAAGTGAAAAAAATGTCATTACTAACCCAAACTTATCACCATGCCTTGGGTGCTATTTTGCAAACTGAGAAAAATTGCTTTAAGGATGAATAAGAAGGTATAGAGCATGTCTGCTCACAGACAGGTGTTCAAGATAAATCCTTGTCCATTTTTTTTCAAAATGTGTTCTAGTTCCTCAACCTCTTGTATCCATGTTCATCCAAAGACCTTAGATCCAGCAAGGTGCTTTGACACATCCAAGAGTTAAACACAAGCCCATTGCACACCCAGGCGGCCTGGAAGAACATTTTTCATAATGAGAATTATGTTTGGGCCAATAGCTAATAATGGCAAGGAAAAGCTCAGCAGCCCAGAGGAACACACAGAACTCAGCCCTCTGAGGTTGATGAAATCCTCTCTCCTTATACATCAGGGCTGGATCAATGCCAACAGAGGTTATTAACAAAATTTGACCAGGGCTCTTCCAGACAGAACCCCAATCCTAAGGCTCTTCCTCCATCCTACCAGTCCCACCAAAGTCTTGCTAGGCCATATGCTTAAAAAGCCAATCCCCTCCTTTAGCACTGCTCCATGAACATTGAGGAAAACATGCCAAGCTTGTACTTATGCTAAAAGGGCTAGAAATACAAACTTGTATTTTAAATGATTAATTTTTAAATCAAAATCATACAGGTACAGAGTTTTAAAAGTCAAATAGTGTTAGCAGCTTACACTAAAACAAAACAAACAGCTGCTCCTCCAGCCCTAGCAACATGAACCCCATTTTCAAAAGGCAACTACTTTCAAGTATCTTATCTGTTTCTTATGGTATTTATGTCCATGTTTTTAAGAATTAACTTTATGTTAATGTAATTATATAAATATGATTCACTGCTGTGCCAAGTCATGATATTATTTTCTTTCTCTGAACATAATTTTTGCTTTTCCTAGAGTTATTTATTGCCTCTTTTAAAAGAATTCACTTGGTTTTCTTTGTGTTTATACTCAGTCTTTTTACATCCTCTAGCAGCCAGCATTTCAATAGAATTGCTCACAAATGCAAGCTGTCACAAATAAACCTACTTTATTTCCATTTTTTTCTAGACTTTCCTTCTAGAGTCAATTTGGGCCTCCTGTTTCAATTTGAACTGGTTTCCTGAAAGGGAAGCTTCACAGCTCTTATCCTTTGTCATTCCGCTGGATTGAATCCTGTAACCAGGGTACATGTCTTTGTTTTTGTTTTACCTTTTTCTTTTGGTGGAGGAGACTAACTCATTTTTTCAATTAAAATTTTTTTATTTTTTATACAATTTTGAGATTTACTTTGCATTTACAGTTATTTCAAAATATTGGCATGTTTCCCGTTTTATACAATACATCCTTGAGTCTATCTTATAGTTTATTCCTCCAATAGTTTATTCCCCCAATAGTTTATTCCTCCCACTCTCCCACCCCTGTATTGCCCTACCTCACCTTCCCCACTGGTAACCACTAGTTTGTTCTCTATATCTGTGAGTCTGCTGCTTTTTTGTTATATTCACTAGCTTGTTGTATTTTTTAGATTCCACATATAAGTGATATCATACAGTATTTTTCTTTCTCTTATTTCACTTAGCATAATGCCCTCCAAGTTCATCCATTGTTGCTGCAAATGGCAGAGTTCCGTTCTTTTTAATGGCTGAGTAGTATTCCATTGTGTATGTGTGTGTATATACACACACGCATATAATTAGGTTGTTTCCATATCTTGACAATTGTAAATAATGCTACTATGAACATTGGGGCTCATGTATCTTTTCAAGTTAGTGTTTTGGGGTTTTTTTGGATATATACTCAGGAGAAGGATTGCTGGGTCATATGGTAGTTCTATTTTTAGCTTTTTGAGAAACCTCCATACTGTTTTCCATAGTGGCTACCCAATTTTTGTTGTTGTTGTTTTACTTTTTTCTTTTGGTGGAGTCTAACTCATTTTTAATAGCCTGATTTAAAGATCAACTCCAAAGGACCCCTGAAAAAACAATTACTCCATTTATAATTTAGAGATACCCCCAAATAGAAAATTAAACCAATTTACACATTACTCTTAATAGTGGCAACTGACATGTTCTCAAAAAAGGCAAGATCAAAACTACCTGATAGAGCAACCTAAAATTGTGACAAGCTTTCCAGAATAGAAAGCCAAGGGCTGGGATGTTATCCATGGAGAAGGCCTAAAAATCTGTATTTTCCCTTCAAGTTCTACAGTTTCTCTGATAGCAGGTTGTCATCTGATTCTGGCAATGCACTATAATTGAATGCCAAGCAACAAGGAAAAATTAATTCAGTGACCATGAAAAAAAGAGAAATGAGCTATAGACTCACTAGGGAAGTTTATAAAGCTTCTCTGTAGGGTTGAGTTATTGGTTTTTATTCTGAAACAGCAGCACTGAGGCACAAAAAATGCCAGTAATTGGGGTCAGTGTTCAGTCAGACCCCCCCAAAACAAGGATCTTAAGCCAACCCTGTTAGAATAAAACTTCAAATAAGCATGTGATGCCTCTAACATTTCCATTAGGAAAAGTTAATGAGTCTCTTTTGACAAAAGTGTTACAAAGGTGTGATTCTCAGAAATGAAAGTCTAGATATCTTAAACTCCATGTGTAAAAAAGGATACTCTTGAAAGGAGACAAAATGTACATTAATATTGGCTTTTTCTTTTCTGTATAAAGCCCTTAGGTCCAATAGCAAAGAAACTGTCGAAATGAGTAGAAATGAAATTACTTGTTCTTACTGAGAGAACAGTTAAGGACTAATTTCAATTCCACATACAGAGAAGGAGGCTGTAAGCTGCTAGACAGAGGATCAGGCCATTAGAGGTTTGCCCAGCTGCTTATGGGAAAGTTTGTCCTTCCTGTGTGACCTAGGAAGAGACCAAAAAGGCAAAAGGAACACTGACTCTTCTGAGAAACATTGGCAAGTTGCCTGAAAATAAGATCCTCAGAGGTTACATGCTTGTTCCCTCAAGTCTAATATGCACCTGCCTATATACCACACTTCCTTAAAGCTATCACTTACTTCTAAGTGTCAGTTTCTTAAACAGAGAATAATAGTAGCATTGCATTCAAGAGCTGTTCTGAGAATTGAAATTTTACAGAAATAAATTATATTTACAAAGGTTTTGTGGTGTCTTAAAAATTTAGGCCACAAACATATGAGAGTTTCAAGAAGCCCCCCATAGTCCTGAAAATACGTCCCAAAGTTGATGTGAAAAAGTCAAGGATGGCATTTCTTGACTTCATATCCCTCTAAATCTTCAGTGACCTCCCTCCTCTGCCATGAGACCTTTGGCTATTCCAACTTCCATTGACTTCTCACCTCTAAATTTCTGCAGCATTTAGTTTCTACCCACACATACACCCACCACTTGTACCCTTTGGCTATCTTTTATTTTCCCAGTGGAAGTTTTCTCCTACAAGTAGCTGAAAGCTCCTTGAGTACAGAGACAAGTTTTGGTTGTTTTTTGTATCCTCTGTGGTACCTAGAACAATGCCCTGCAATGAAAGTTTATTCACTGCCTGTTGATTCTTAGTCAAAGGAGCATCTCCTTGTAGTTAGTGATTGCCAAAAATCTACCCACACATTACTTTCACCTGAGGACATTACGTAAAATACCAATGTCCAACACCATGTCTAAAGATTCTAATATTTTTTGTTTGTTTTTTCTTTTGTTTATTGGTTTCTTTTTAATTTTTGAATTTATTTTTTATATAGCAGGTTCTTATTAGTCATCAATTTTATACACATCAGTGTATACATGTCAGTCCCAATCACCCAATTCATCACACTACTATCTCCACGCCCCCGTGGCTTTCCCCCCTTGGTGTCCATACGTTTCTTCTGTACATATGTGTCTCAACTTCTACCCTGCAAACCAGTTCATCTGTACCACTTTTCTAGGTTCCACATACATGCGTTAATATACGATTTTTTTTTCTTTTTCTGACTTACTTCACTCTGTATGACAGTCTCTACATCCATCCACGTCTCAACAAATGACCCAATTTTCATTTTTATGGCTGAGTAATATTCCATTGTATATATATATATACCACACCTTCTTTGTCCATTCGTCTGTAGATGGGAATTTAGGTTGCTTCCATGACCTGGCTATTGTAAATAGTGCTGCAATGAACATTCGGGTGCATGCGTCTTTTTGAATTATGGTGTTGTCTGGGTGTATGCCCAGTAGTGGGATTGATGGATCATATGGTAGTTCTATTTTTAGTTTTTTAAGGAACCTGCATACTGTTCTCCATAGTGGCTGTACCAATTTACATTCCCACCAGTAGTGCAAGAGGGTTCCCTTTTCTCCACACCCTCTCCAGCATTTGTTGTTTGTAGGTTATCTGATGATGCCCATTCTAACTGCTGTGAGGTGATACCTCATTGCAGTTTTGATTTGCATTTCTCTAATAATGAGTGATGTTGAGCAAGTATGTTGAATAATAGTGGTGAGAGTGGACATCCTTGTCTTGTTCCTGATCTTAGAGGAAATGCTTTCAGTTTTTCAGCATGGAGAATGATGTTTGCTGTGGGTTTGTTGTATATGAGGTAGGTTCTCTCTATGCCCCCTTTCTGGAGAGTTTTTATCATAAATGGGTGTGGAATTTTGTCAGAAGCTTTTTCTGCATCTACTGAGATGATCATATGGTATCTGGTTTTGGTATCAGGGTGACGGTGGCCTCATAGAATGAGTGTTGAGCGTGTTCCTTCCTCTGCAATTTTTTGGAAGAGGTTGAGAAGGGTGGGTGTTAGCTCTTCTCATGGTTTATTAAATTGTTTATCTTCTCAAAGAAACAGCTTCTAGTTTTATTGATCTTTGATCTTTTAGTTTTATTGATCTTTGCTATTGTTTTCTTTGTTTCTATTTCATTTATTTCTACTCTGATCTTTATGATTTCTTTCCTTCTGCTAACTTTTGAAAGTTCTATTTTTTTAATTATTTATTTTATTTTTGGCTGTCTTGTGTCTTCCTTGTTGCACACAGGCTTTCTGTAGTTCTGACGTGCATGGGCTACTCTTCATTGCGGTGCGTGGGCTTCATTGCAGTAGCTTCTCTTGTTGCAGGGCACAGGTTCTAGGCACGCGGGCTTCAGTAGTTGTGGCACACAGGCTCAGTAGTTGTGGCTCATGGGCTCTAGAGCACAGGCTCAGTAGCTGTGGCACATGGGCTTTGTTGCTCTGTGGTATGTGGGATCTTCCCGGACCAGGGCTCGAACCCACGGACCCTGCATTGGTAGGTGGATTCTTGACCACCGCGCCACCAGGGAAGTCCCTAAATATTCTAATTTAATTGGTCTTAGATAAAATCTGAGCATTTGTGTTTTCTTAATGTTCCTCAGGTGATTCTAGTCTGCCACTGCTGCATGCCCTTTTTCAAAAGAACAACTTCTGTAAAATTGGGTAGAGAAAGAAACATGGTGAATGGTGAGAGGAAAGCAGTCTGAGTTTTTTCATATTGACCTGGAAGAAAAGGCTTCTCTTATTTATTTGCTGATTATTTGGCAATCTTAAAAATTCTCTGACACCTCATTGACCTCTCAAGACACTCAGATATCTCAGCCTGTCTCAGAGGTCTCAGGTAGTAAGTTTGACAAAGTTAAATAGGTTTCTTTGTTGTAGGCCTTCTCAGAATCTCCACTAATCCAATGTTTAGTGAGTCTCCAAGAGGTACGTTGTGTACAGTAATCTCAAGTTACTTCTGCACAGAGCTTGTAGAGACTCTTACGTTTCTCATTTAGAAAATACTGCTTGTATGTAAGTAAGTGTAGCAGGGACTAGATAGGTGGGGAATGTTGAAGTGGGGGGTGAGTAGAATAATTTTGTTCTAGAAGTTATGAAGATTGATAATAAATCTTCTAAAATCCAGACATCATTTTAATCTCTGCAGGATTTTGAAAGGGACCTCAAATTGGAATTAATGGCTGTTTACATAAATGGCATGTAATACCACACAGTAATATGTTCTGTTTTGTCAACTGGCTCTTCACCACTTAAAGAATTATTTAATTATTTATTCCAGTTTCAAAAAAAAAGAGGCTTGTTTCAATATTTCTAAACGTAAAAGGCAAAATATAATTGTAGGAGGAATTAATTATATTCATGATTGGAGATAGAATTAAGGATAAGTATTACTAATCTTTTGAGGACAGCCTGTGTTTTTAGTCCACTGAAAAATAACTCATAGTTAATGTGCACTAAATGAAAATTTAGAGGAAGAACTTCAGGAAAACTTAGAGAGAGGAAATGCATGAAATTGACTTTTATGGGTGTCTTCCTGTACAAACGCAACTGCAAAGATTAATCACTGATTAACCTTTGCGTATTAACTATGCCCTAACTGGAATTTGAAAGTCATTAGTCTGTTTCATTTACATGGTTTTGAAAAACATTTTGACCTATTTATGTAGTTGAGTCATAAGCCTTAAAGTAGGAACTTTAGAGGTTTAAAAAAAGAGAAGTCACATTTAGTGTACTTCCTGGATATTGATAGAATGGGTCTTCTACTTTATTGCTGTTACACAGTAAGCAGTTCATACCCTGGCTCTGCTAATTCCTTAAAAAACATTTTTTAAATTGTTGTTGAGTGTGTCGACATAAAAGTAATTAATGGTCAATCTAAGAAAGAAATAGATCTATTCTAGTCAACCTGAGGATTATAACCTGGGAGACAGTCCTTCAGAAAGCTCTGAAGACTGTTCTGAAGAGGTAAGGGGAGAGGGAGGCATATAAGTAATTTTGGTAAAAAGGTACACGCAGTCAAACACACGTCTTAATAGACGGTTACTACTGTTCGTGAGGAACAGATATGTTAGTTTATGGTTTTAGTACTTTCCTAAGTATGGGAAGATGCAAGAAACTGGGTTCGTAAAATTTTCTCCTGAAAATATTTAAC
This sequence comes from Neophocaena asiaeorientalis asiaeorientalis, assembly GCF_003031525.2. Lineage (NCBI taxonomy): Eukaryota > Metazoa > Chordata > Mammalia > Artiodactyla > Phocoenidae > Neophocaena > Neophocaena asiaeorientalis. The sequence continues at coordinate 4,341,932 of NW_020175199.1, forward strand.
TATTTGAGGGCTAGTTGTGCCAGTTTTCCCAGAGCACAAAGTAACTCATCTTGATCTTTACCCTGAATTCCCGTCAGGGTGTATTGTAGGTTGGCAACTGCAGTGGCTAATGACTTGATTCTTATAGAACTGAATGGTGAGCAGTATTCTTTATTTTACAATCCCCTCCCTTTTTGCCTTCATTTTGTCCAAGGTTTGGGAGACATTTTGTGACCGATGTGGTCCATGGTGCTAGGAATGCTCGTTCCCAGGTCAAGCAAGTGTTTCATCGATAGTCCACTTAGTGTCCTACTACTGGACTAGGCCCTGTTAACAGTATCCCAAAGCCTCTGGACCCCCTGTTTTACTAGTCTATTATGTTCCAGGATATGGTTCCCTCTTGTTGCTTCTTCCCACATCTAGAGTTACACTATTACAGTTATTGATCTTATAAAATTATATATTTGGTCAATCATTTCAAGTCACCTGGTCATCATTATTTTTATGAGAGACTCAGTCACTTATTTGGTAACGCAAGGAACAATAATCTTATAAAATAGGCAGAATACAAGTAACATAGCTAGTGACATTAATAAGGTCATAAGTAAGTATTTAAGCTAAGAACTTCCATTAGGTGGGGTCCAGAATTTCCCAACTCTAATTTTTTTTTTTTTAATGAAGTTCTATTTTTTTAATTATTTATTTTATTTTTGGCTGTCTTGTGTCTTCCTTGTTGCACACAGGCTTTCTGTAGTTCTGACGTGCATGGGCTACTCTTCATTGCGGTGCGTGGGCTTCATTGCAGTAGCTTCTCTTGTTGCAGGGCACAGGTTCTAGGCACGCGGGCTTCAGTAGTTGTGGCACACAGGCTCAGTAGTTGTGGCTCATGGGCTCTAGAGCACAGGCTCAGTAGCTGTGATAGCTAGTGACATTAATAAGGTCATAAGTAAGTATTTAAGCTAAGAACTTCCATTAGGTGGGGTCCAGAATTTCCCAGGTTGTCTGACCCAGTCTGTTCCATACCAGTCACTATCTTTCAGGGAAATGATATGTTGACGTAGTACATAAGTTTTTTTTTTAACATCTTTATTGGGGTATAATTGCTTTACAATGGTATGTTAGTTTCTGCTTTATAACAAAGTGAATCAGCTATACATATATATATATCCCCATATCTCCTCCCTCTTGCATCTCCCTCCCATCCTCCCTATCCCACCCCTCTAGGTGGTCACAAAGCACCGAGCTGATCTCCCTGTGCTGTGCGGCTGCTTCCCACTAGCTATCTGTTTTACATTTGGTAGTGTATATATGTCCATGCCACTTTCTCACTTCATCCCAGCTTACCCTGGGAACCCTCCCCGTGTCCTCAAGTCCATTCTCTATGTCTGCGTTTTTATACCTGTATGTAAATTTCACCAAAGATATCTGCATGTACAAGGCAAGTGGTGGGCCATCGGGACCCCTTACAGGATTGATAAAGGAGTGTTGTCTTCTCGGGAGTTACATCGTTGGCATCCAAAGAAGAAAAATGGATCTTTTTGGTTGAGCAGGTATTTCTGCCATTGGGGAGGTCTGGTTAATGCATAATGCAGACGCACAATGCACACTACAGGGGATGGAGGAGGCCCAAACAGGCAGAGAAAAAAAAATCTGTGTTTAAATTTATCTTGCCTTACACATGACAAGGTGCTTAACATCGTTAATTATCAGAGAAATGCAGAGAAAAACTACGATGGAGTACTACCTCACACTGGTCGGAATGGCCATCATTAAAAAGTCTACAAATAACAAATGCTGCAGAGGGTGTGGAGAAAAAGGAGCTCTCCTACTCTATGGGTTAGAATGTTGGTGCAGCCACTATGGAAAACAGTATGGAGGTTCCTCAAAAAACTAAGAATAGAGTTGCCATATGATCCAGAAATCCTACTCCTGGACATATATACAGACAAAACTACAATTTAAAAAGATACATGCACCCCTGTGTTCGTAGCAGCACTATTCACAATAGCCAAGACATAGAAACAAACTAAATGTCCATCAGCAGATGAATGGATAAAGAAGATGTGGTGTATATATATATATATATATATATATATATATATACACAATGGAATACTACTCAGCTGTAAAAAAGAATGAAACAATGACATTTGCAGGAACACGGATGGACCTAGAGATTATCATACCAAGTGAAGTAAGTCAAAGATAAATACCATACATCACTTATACATGGAAACTAAAATATTATACAAATCAACTTATCTGTGAAACAGAAACAGACTCACAGACATAGAGAACAGACTTGTAGTTGCCAAGGGGTGTGGGGGAGAGATGGGTTGGAAGTTTGGGATTAGCAGATGCAGACTATCAATATTATATATAGAATGGATAAACAACAAGGTCTTACTTTATAGCACAGTATTCAATATCCTTTGATAAACCATAGTGGAAAAGAATATGAAAAAGAATGTGTGTGTGTGTATATCTATATAGATAGATATAGATATATATAACTGAGTCACTTTGCTATACAGCAGAAATTAACATTGTAAATCAACTATATTTTATTAAAAATTCTTTTGCCTTAAAATACAAATTTTATTCACCACGTATATCTTAAGTTTCAGAATAGAAGTAACATGTCACATAATCCCACAACAGTTTAATGAGGCAGGTATTATTAATAGGGGGGGTAATTTTTTGCCTAATGTTACACAGCTAGTAATAGCTAAACTAGGATTAGGATCTATGACTGACTGACTCTAGAGCCTAAACTCATGTTAAGGGATAATTTTTTAACAAGTATACAATGAACACATGTCAAAGATTTTTATCTAACTCATTAAATAAATATGAGAACTGGTAACATGTTTTAACCAGTTCAAAAAATTGTCTGAAGAATAGACATTATTATAGATCAGGAATGTTGAAATGAATTTGCAAATTTCCACTATGGAAACAGCCACAACTGGCCTCCATAGTGGAGGAGGGAAGTCTTTGAACTTACACTAGACAGAATTTATTTACGTATCTATAGAGAAAAATTCTTTTGTACTGCTTACAGTTATCTACAGCTTATTGTATCTACAATTGTATCAACTTATTGTAAATTAACTGTTATTTTATAACGGTGTTATAGTTCAGAGGCAATAAAAGACTCACAGTCCCCATAGAATAGGATAAGCTGGGATATGTGCTTTAAACAATGCATATATACTGGCAAGGAGCCCTGTTCGTGAAGAGAGTAAACACATGTTGATGTTCACTTATTGCTGGCCTTTAGAGTTTTGCTTTTGTTTTCAGGAATGACTGGTGTTTATATTTTATTTTATTTATTTATTTTTAAAATTTATTTATTTATTTTTGGCTGTGTTGGGTCTTCATTGCTGCACGCAGGCTTTCTCTAGTTGCGGCAAGCAGGGGCTACTCTACGTTGCGGTGTGTGGGCTTCTCATTGTGGTGGCTTCTCTTGTTGCAGAGCAGGGGTTCTAGGCACGCAGGCTTCAGTATATATTTTAAAAGATATGTTTACATCACACAGTTGTTGACTTCCAAGCCAGGGTCTAAAACTTAGTAGCATTTTCAGAGTCCTACTTAGTATTAAGGCATAAATCAGTATTTAAATTGAGTCGTGAGCTATACAACAATTTGGCTAGCTGTGCTTATCAAAAACAACATTATCAAAGTCTGTCTGAGGGTTTAGCCCTATCTAATAGATAGATGCAAAAGGTTTAATGAATTTATATTCGTTCTCTTTGAGATAATGTAGAACACGTCTTTCTTATGAATTCTTTGAGTGGTAGTTGTCTGGAATTGGTAATAAATAAGTTTAACAAATGCCCTACTCTTAGCCACTATCATCTCTTCCCTTTCTCATTAAAAAAAAAGGAAAGAATTGGAAAACCATGGACATACCTACTGATAATCAGCAAGGTTTATCTCTGAGTTTTAAGATTATGATTGATGTCTGTGTGTTCCACTAAAACTTTATTGACAAAAACAAGTGGCAGGGCCAGATTTGGCTTTGGGGATGTAATTTGATGACTCTTAGTTTAGGGTATGGGCTCTGGAGTCAAACTGCCGGGTTTGAATTCAGGTCCTGTCCCTTACTAGTTTTGTGACCCTGGGTGAATTACTAAACATCTTTGACATTTGTTATTTCTATGATAGGGATAACAGTACCTATCTGGGGTTGTCAGAAGGATACTTGCACAGTGGTCAGAACAATGTCTGGCACATGATAAGCTCTCAGTGAGGGTTAGCTCTTATTATTCGATATTCAACTGGACCCTTTTAAAGGACTAACATTACTTATCTGATTTATTATTTTTTTAATATTTATTTTTTTGGTTGTACCAAGTCTTAGTTGTGGCAGGTAGGCTCCTTAGTCGCGGCTTGCTGGCTTCTTAGTTGCAGCTCCTGGGCTCCTTAGTTGTGGCACGTGGGCTCCTTAGTTGCGACATGCATGTGGGATCTAGTTCCCTGATGAGGGATCGAACCCAGGCCCCCTGCACTGGGAGCGTGGAATCTTATCCACTGCCCCACCAGGGAAGTCCCCACTTACCTGATTTAATCTTCACTGGTCAGTAAGGTGAGGTCAGCAAGAATGATGATAAACCCCATGGTTAGTCCAAGTTGATTGCTTTTTTCATCTTATTTCATTTCTGTTTAGCAATAAACATAAAATGTTTCTACTAAAACCACATACCATCTTTGTAATAATACTTTAAAATATTTTTAAAGAAATTAGAAAAATTAAAGTTTGATGATGGGGAAGAAAACTAATGAAAATCTGTTTTTCAGCTACTAAATCAGACTAAGCCTCCTAGAAGAGTGGTTTTGGCAAAAACAAAATATTCTTGATGCTTTTAGATTTTCAGTGTTCATGTGCTAGTTTTTTGTTTGCTTTTTTTGTTTGTTTGTTTTTTGTCTATTTATCTTCCTCTGACTTCCCAAAGGAGCAAGACTGGTGCTGAGAGTCTAATATAAATGGAGATATGGAATCTTTTCACCCCTCCTACTGCAAACTGCCTAACGAACAGTTGACCGTTTTTCAGAAACACACTGCATGTCCCAAATTTCCAGGTATTTTGTCATGAAATGAGGATGGCTACAAATATCTTTATAAGAGCAAACTCTGTGCAGAGTCACTACGTTTCCTAACTAAGGCCAGAATCAGCTAAATGCACACTGCTATTATTTAATCCAAGATTCCCCTAATTGAAGCTGGTTCCCCTCAGCCACAGCTGGCTAATTACATGCTATCTGCAGATTATTTTTCTCTCATTTGAACTGTTTTGGAATCCTCATCCCAATATGGAATCAGTAATAACTCTTTGACTTCCTGTGTGCATGCCTGAATATTTCAACTTCTGAAACCTGAGGGAAATAGGAAGGGGAGGGGAAGTCTGCAAATAAAGGCAAACTCTACTTGCATGATTGAGTGCTGCTATGGCTCAGGGAGGTTGTACAGAGATACTAGACTCCAAAATTAGAGCCTCAAAATGTCCTGGTCACCATTTTTGGTCCAACCAAGTAGTAACAAATGACAAAAAGGTTTAATTATCATATATTGATAAAAGTTGTTAAGAACAACAGTAACCACAAACATGGCTTAAATTCCATAGTACTATAATAATAATAAAAGAATCTTTTGCATTCGGAGGTGATTTGGGTTTTTTAAATATTATCTGATCTCCAAAGTAAAAGTAAAACTCAGTGAGGTACCAGAGGAGATATTCTTTTCTTTTGATAAAAGAAAAACATAGGGACTTCCCTGGTGGCGCAGTGGTTAAGAATCCGCCTGCCAATGCAGGGGACACGGGTTCAATCCCTGGTCTGGGAAGATCCCACATGCCATGGAGCAACTAAACCCATGCGCCACAACTACTGAGCCTGTGCTCTAGAGCCCCCAAGTCGCAACTGCTGAGCCCGTGTGCCACAACTACTGGAGCCCACGCGCCTAGAGCCCGTGCTCCACAACAAGACAAGCCACCGCAATGAGAAGCCTGCGCACCGCAACGAAGACCCATCACAGGAAAAATAAATAAATAAATATTTTTTTTTAAAAAAAGAAAAACATAGAGTGAGAAGTTAGTGACAGAGGCCAGAGAGAAACCAGAATTCCTGACTCCAAATTTGAGGTTCTTTCCATTAAAGCTAATTCCCCTCAGCAATGCTGCTACCAGCATATCTACACAGTGCACTAATTAAGTCCAGATGGCTTGTGAACTTCCTTCAGTTCCATCTGAGTTAATGCAGAAAATGGAGGAGAAGCAGTTCCTTTTCTTGGGTATTTTAAGGGGGAGTGCTAAGTTTTGATTATCAAAGAAATTTAGAATCATCTCTTTCTTTACTATAAAAAGTCAGTATCCTTACATAAGTACATTAATGCTCCTAGCAAGCCACAGCTGCACAAGTCAAAATATTTAAAAAAATAGATGCATAAAACTCCAGAGTACAAATACACTTACTAAACTCCCATTGAGAATTAAGATCATTTCCTTATGGATCTTCATGAACCGAAGATGAGGTTTCCTTACTAATGTTTATGTAACAGGCATTCCAAGCAACTTAATCAGCTGGTGGGCAAATTGCAGAACTCAGGAAGCAAGGATACCCAGGAAGCTTCCAGGATTCACTGAGCATTGGAACATGGGGGACTGGTACTCTGGTTCAAAACCAATCTGCCTGAGTTCAAACTCCCCCTCTGCTGCTTAATAGTCACGTGATGTTAGACAAATTGTTGTCTCTCTCTAAGCCTCTCTAAGCCTTTATTTTTCCTAAGTATTACTGTAAGTGGGGATAATAGCATAACCTTCTTCAGAGAGCTATGGTAGGTTCAAATGAGATACAGCTCATATTCCCATGCATTGCATAAAAGCATTAATGCTTAGTATTCAGGGAATATTAATTTGAGCATCTCCTTAAACTAGATGACACATATGAAATGTCCTCATTTTTACAATCAGAGGAAACGAAATTTGAAGCTTAGAATTTTATATAGGTCACAGGCATTCTGTCCACTGAAGAGGAATTTGGGTATATTTTAACCCATAAATATCAGAAGAATATCCTCTATGTGTTAGGAAATAAGAAATAAACCCTCACTGAGCACACTCTCAGTGTACTATAAAAGCTTGAAAAGTTCCTAGCTCTAATGTATAGCACACAATATAAGAGGTACTACCAGACTTTATAAGAGTTTATTGCCAAATGAGTGGTATTTAACAGTGTTTCTCAAAAGCAGGATCCATAAACCTCTGTATAATCCATGGTTACATTATTATGGAAGGTCCCTGTGTGATTTTGTAATACTTTTATGAAAATCTTTTAAAATTAATTAATATATTCTGGATCATTTGGGGATAACATATAATTGGGTACTGCCACAACATTTCAGTGCCGAAGTTTATATTTGTAGTTGTGATTATAATAGCATGGAGTCCAAGTTGTATCACTTTTTTGTGCTTACTAGTCAGGAGTCAACACACAAATGAAGTATTCAAGTCAATTAAAATGCAAATAAATTGCAGAAAGCTGTATAAGTAGCTGAAATAGAAAGAGTGGAAGAAGAATTGGAGTTATCACTTGGAACAGGGTAGTAGACATGCTCATCTCAAAACAATGTAGGATGATATAGTGGTCTGATATTCATGATAAAGCAAAGAAAAAAGAACCCATCACATAAAAATGATGCTGTTAATTGTTAATTTTATTATATTTTGTTTTTATTTCATTTGTAAATGTATTTTGATCCCATTGTTATCTAAGTGTCATAAGCTGAAAGTTTATATATATGTGTATATATATATATTCTATGGCCTTTCTAAATTCACTTCTTGGTTCTCATAGGGTTTTTTGTGGATTCATTAGGACTTTCTACATAGATAAGCATGTCTTCTGCAAATAGTTTTATTTCTTCCATCATAATTTGAATACCTTTATTTCTTTTTTTTCTCATATTGCATTGGCTAGGAACTACAGTACAGTGTTGAATAGAAGTTTCCATTTTGATGGAAACTGACTTCTATTCTTGGTATGAGTTTTGTCTTTTTTTGCCTATAGGTCCTCAGTCAGCACAACTATCTGCAGGCTTACAGCCTGATCCATTGACCACAAGACATTACACAGATCAAGGGACCTATTTTAAAGCAAAGAAAGTGCAGCAATGGGCATATTACAATGGGATCTACTAGTCCCATCACAGTGTACCACCTTGGACCTGCTGGCCTGAAGGAGTGATAGAACTGCCAGTTATAGTGCCAGCTTAGAAATGATACCCAATGAGGATGGGATGCCATTTCCAAGAACAGTATATATCCTAAATCAATGACTATTACATAGTTCTGTTTCTTCAATTAGCAAAATACTTGGGTCCAGGAACCAATAAATAGACACAGAAATGGTCCTGATTACCTGTTTCTCATCACTCCTAGTGACCCAGTCAGAGAAGTTTTGCTTACCATTCCTACAGCTCTGGATTCTGTAAGTTTAAAGAAGGAATAGCAAGAGTCCCATTGAACTCCTCCTTCCAAGGCTACTTCTGTCAAGGGATCAGCTGGCAAAAAGAGGAATTATCATTCTGGCAGGAATATCGACACTAATCAGGAAGAGATTAGGGCTGTTATTACACTTAGAAGAAACACATAAAACAAACAAGAAAATCTTTAGTCTAAAACACTGTATCAGTTTGAGTTCAAGCACCTTTTTAATCATAGTTTTTACCTATTGAGTGCTTCCATTAGGGTCTGAGGGTCACTCTGCATATCTAGACCTGTTAAGAACACAGATGCAAGACACCAAACATTTGCCTGCACATCTAGGGAAGTAGAGAGGGAGGAAGAGTAGCAGAAAGGTTACCAAACCAGGGGTAGGAATGATTGGAGATGTTCAAGTTTGTATAAAAATTTAAATTCTTCCATCATTTATTAAGCAGTACAATGATAACTGAATGGAGAGAAACATAGATCAATAGGACAACAGCTGGTCTTCAGCACTAGCTACTCTTCACTTTTCTATTCTCATTTGTCTTGTCTAACCTGGCTGCCAAGGCCTGTTTTCCTAGAGCATGTTAGGCTATTGCCTAATCTCTCCTACTTTATTTATTTTCTTTGTTGGTCTCTCAGACTTCATTAAGCAGTTTCTTGCCTACTTATCTTCTTCATATTTTATCCCTAGCACCTAGCACAGTGCCTGACACATAGAGGTTTACTATATTTATTAAATGAATTAATGACTCACTAATTGTAAAGCCATACAGTAGAATGCTATTCTATTTAAAATTATGCTGTAGATGGATAACTAAATTTTATATATTATTACTTTAAAAGTAATCAAGTTTCTAAGCAATATGTACAATATAATCTGATTTTGAAGTTTGATCAAAAAGATTAATACATAAATAATAATGCTGGTTGTTTCTGAAACGAAAAAAGAGTGAGTAAATAATTTCTGATAGTTTTACGTGTATTTCTGTTTTTATCTGCAATGGACATATATTGCTTTTTCTTTTAACAAAGATAAATTTTTTTTAATAATGATGGTGACAGACTTGTCCATTGAGTCTTATTCTTACATTTGTCACATGGAAAAACAAATAATATTTTGTCTGTGACTGAAAGCAGAATAATATAGTCTTGTCTCTGGGGCTGTGGTTCTCAATTGGAGGCAGTTTTGCCTCCTTGGGGGTCATCTGACAATGTCTAGAGACATTTTTATTATCATAATTTTGGAAAAGTAGGGGGCAGTTGCCACTGCCATTTAGTGGGGAGAGGCCAGAAATGCTGCCAAACATTCTGCAATACACAGGACAACTAACTCCCTACAACAAAGAATTGTCTGGTCCAAAATGACAATTGGAGTGTCAAGTTTGAGAAACCCCACTCTAGAGTAATTAGCATTTTGATACTGGAAGCCTCTCTGATGGCAAAATGTAAGACTTCAGTGTCAGATTAGTGGAGGAAATGTTTTTAGTGGCCAACAGTGTAACTTATGAGTTATAGAGAAGTCATTCAAAATGGAGTTCATAGACATATATTTTAAATATATTCCTTTATTTTACAGCTGTTTTGTACACATGGTTCACTATAGAGAAGGGAGTGGCAGTATAAAAGAAAGAGCTAAATAATACAAGATTATATTGGCTATTTTCATTTAGTAGGTTCATGATAAGGCTAAATTATTGAGATGATAGTGATGCCTTCAGAGCCAACATAATGCACACCAACCAAAGGCTCAGTTTTATTCAGATTTCCAAAAGCAAGTCCTGGCAGTCAGGGTTGTGGAACACTTTGCAAAGCACATTTCTCAATTTCACTGTCTAAAAGTCTTTAAAATAGAGACTAGATGGGTGTTTGGACATTATCCCTGAATTCAAGTGCTTTTAATTTATTTATAAATGACATTTATTAAAGGGAAAGTACAAGATATGATCCAGATGAGTCATAAGAACATGTTTGCACATTTTGTTGCAATTTAACTGGATTAATTGATTTCTGTAATATGCCATTTGGTGCAAAAGCAACATCGTAGACTCTTTCCAAAAGATTTACTTCTCTCCATTCTTACAGAAAAATAATTCCTCTCAGCTAGATTACTGCAGAGGAGTCCTAACTGGCCTCCCTACCTCTGCTTTATATTGTAAACATTGCGCATGAATCCAGGTTAACCTCTCTGTTAATTGCCTCAAATGCAAGATAAGGACAGCATCTTTTCCACAGGATAATGGGAGAATTAAATGAAATGGCATATATAAAGCACCTAAACACTGTGTATGTGTTGAACACATAGTGGATGCTCAGTAATAAGAATTTAAAATAAAATAAAAATGTCCATGCTTATGGAGTGATGCCTTTCACCACCTCCTCAACTGGCCACTGGTATTTATGTTTATATACTAACATATTTATATATGACTGTGTTTGAAATTCTAGGGATTTGCCAAACTGCAAGTACAATAAGCTTTTAGCTCACAGGAGCATGAAAATTACTTGCTCCAACCTCTTTCTGCCTCTTCCATTTTCTAGGAAGTAATATATCTTGGGCTAGTGCAAACCCTCATCTGGAGTAGAGATATCTTTTTTCCAAGCTGTTTGTTCCCTGGGCAGCAAGGGTAACTAAATGAATAAGAAAATAACTCTTCTTCTAGTCACTTCCAGAGACAATGGAAATATACTGACAGTGCTGAGTCTTAGAAAACAATGTGTTCATCAGAAATTTAAAACTACTATTTATTGAAGTTTATCTTTTTGCACTTACCTCTCATGCCAACCCTAAAAATAGCCTTGATTTATACTGTTTAACAGATGAGGAAATTGGGGTTTAGAGAGATTGTGATTTGCTTAAAGTCGCATGGCTCTAAACTACACGGTTTGGATTTAATTCCAGGTTTCTTGGACTTGTACGCAAACTGCTTCTCAGCAGCAAAGTATTAGAAAGAAACTAGATAAGCTAAATCTATTTAACCTGCCACAGGTAACTGAGAGGAAGTTGAAGTTTTTCTCTGAACCAAATAGAGTTCTTTGCTTTTTTAAAAAACTCAGAATCGTTGACTGATTTATGAGCCCTCCTTCATTGTGCTAAATTTTCTTTTGCTTCACTTTTAAACACAAGGTATTGTTTTTGCCTAAATTTTCTCTCCTCAGTGCTAATGTTTCCCTCCTCAATGCTAATGTAGTTTTGTGTTATCCCAAGGAAGGAAAGAATCACCCAAAAGGATATGGACCTGTAGCCTAAATCTAGACTCTATGTCTGTTTGCTCAAATTCATATTCCCTGGCCCAACTATGTCTTTCTCTTTATTTTCTCAGTGGGAGACCGTATCCCTTGAAGTCACTTGCAATAAAAACACACTTCATTGCTCAGATGAGCTACATACTACTAAGGAATAATCAGTATCATAGTTAACATGAACCCTTAAAATATCTAACTGAACAGAGTATGTAAACATTCTGAAAAGAAATTACTGCTTCCTTACTTTCCCCTCTAATCATGAGAATCATTCTCCCCATCTTTGCTTGCCTTGGCAGCTAGTCAAGACCATCTTTCATTGCTATTCACTCTCTTTGTTATATCTGTAATATGTTTCAATAGTCATGGTTCTATGCTCAGCTTTGTAATTAGATGAAGTGATGAAAATAACTTTTACTTGAGTCCAATTTTCTCTGCATAAAAATAACTCTTTCAATCTTCTGATGTAATAAATTATAGGAAACTTTAGGTAGGACTATGTATAAAATTGGAGTCTGATTAGGGCCAGATACTTCTGAGCGGTATCAGAACCATCTTTTACATTGCATTCTTTCATTGCAAGCTCAGATGCTACACCGTAATTATTCTAATGGGTTCAGCAATTTGGAGATTTGTAATTGATGACCAGGAGGACACTATTGTCATCTCATGCACTAACTCATATCCAGTAATTACGCTGGGTTATAAATAAGATAGCTTATTTATAAAGTCAAGGATTGGGGATCAAATTGCAAAGCTCTTTTCAGTCCTGCTGTTTGCAATTCTACTTACCTCAATTTCCATATCCAGATATCTAACATAACTAGTCACAGTGGAATTTGGAATTTGGGTCCTGCACTTTTTAAAATCTCACATTTTCTAATACTGTGTCAGGAAGGAATGGAAAACTCCCTTCACTCAGCTTACTGGAGGCATTACATTGTACTGGAATTAATACCTGAATTCATACTGTAAAGCACTTCAACTTCATCCAGCAGTAACAGCAATGGTGAACAATTTACATCTTCCTAGCCCTGTAATTTACAAATTCAGTTTGAGATGGCAAACCGAAATCCCTACAAGCCTGGTCAGTCGACCTAAATGAATGAAACTAGGTGGGGACTAATGTAAATGAGACATGGCATGTGTGAGATGCATTGGAACATTTGATACAGTTCAGCAGTACACAAAATAGCACTTCTTTTTTTTTCCCCAAGATTCAAAGCTATGAAATCTGAATGAGTAGCAAACCTCTCAATGGCTGGAAAGCCGTCTATAAAAGTCCCTGGGAAGAGAGGAGTGACCCCAAAGAGTCAAATTCCCTTTATTCCCTACAACCCCCCTCTGTGTGCCAGGGACACTAGGGCTGCTGGGCTGCTTTCATTAGGAAAGTGCAAAAGAACTGGAACATTTCCTTGCTGAAGTACAAAGGCCCTTTGCCTCTTTTTGTTGGCTTAGAAGCTTCAATCAGCCTCAGAGTTTCAAAGGTTCAACCAGCGGCGTTCCAACTAGGCTGGAATTGAGTAGTGCCCTGGGTACTGAGTAGGGAAGCAAGTGTCTGTGCCCACTCAGTAACCCTGGACTGATGAGATCTCCCTACAAAGGTTGAAACGCAATGTTTTATGATTTGAGCCATCACTAGAACACCAGAGAACAGGGTGATGAAATACCACTTTACCCTTCACTTTCAGACAACTATTTATTACTTGGCAACCTTTGAAAGAATATAAACAACTGTTCTTAAGGACTTACCAAACCCATTCTCTAGCATCACACATTCAGAGCAGGCAGCTTCCTTTGAAAGTTAAAAAAGAGCCAGGCCATCCTAGCTGGTAGTTAGTCAGTGATGGACAGATGTATAAAAGCTGAGTTAAGTGAAAGGGAAAGAGAAATGAACCATTAGAAAGGGGCATGGCAGCTCAGAAGGAAAGTCATAGAGGAAGGACTAGGGAGAGTAAGCTCCATTGTGTGTTACCCCCAAGTCTCAGCCAATCCGGGGGGAGATAGAAGATGATCAGCATACAGAGAACCCACTTATTGTCAGTTTTTGTTACACTCCATTATGGTTAAGAGACCAGATAAGCATTTTTTCCCCTCTATGATGCTAAGAGGAGGGCAATTATTTATAAAGGACAATTACACAGAGGAGGCTTAGTGCCAGATAAAATTCACTAACATCCCCTGGCATGTTCTCATTACTCAGTCTCCACTCACATAAATTAAGCTATTAAATTATTCTGTTAATTTTGTTAATTCCACAAATATCTGTTATCTACTATATCTGCTATGGGGAAGCCACTTCACAAAGCACTGGTGATATAAATGAAACGTTAACCTTGTAGTCAAGTAGACCACAATCTAGTGGATGAGACACAATAATGCAATAATGGTAGTATGCGAAAGTAGGAAGAGCTCAGCCTTGAGACCCTGACAGAACTGGATTTGAATCTTTGCCCTGGTTCCTCCTTTCCTTCCTCTCTACCTTCTTTCCACAATTAAACACATATTTTCCAGGAACCTTAATATGCAGGCCTATGCTAAGTACACAAGAGTATAATGCTGATGATACATAAAACCTGCACTCAGGGATAACTAATCACAAAACAAAACAAAAACAGTATAAAGAGAGTAATACATGTATGGCTTACATTAGATGATGTCGCCTCTGAAGTGAAATGGCTCTGCCTTCTCAGAGCTGAGCCTTTTAACACACTCTCAGTGCCTAACTGTCAAATTAGAAAAATGTGGGTTTGGTTGTGTAGGTAGTGATTTTTCCCAGAATAGAATCTCTCAACAGAAGATTCAGAGGGTCCCCTACCAAGGCCAAACCTTCATGGAACATGGTGTCAGAAGAGGTGATCTTTAAAGTCCCTTCTAGCTCTTACATCCTAAGATTTTGTGTTCCCAGAACTAAAGCAGAGCCAGGAAACCAGGTAAGAAGGCTGGACAGGAACCAGGAATAACATGTGAATGAGAGTTAGCCACAGCAGGTTGGAATTTAGGAGTAAGAGCTAGCAAAATGGAGAGCTATATCAGGACGGTGACTTGGGAGCTATTAAATAAATACTGGCTTATGGTGGTTAAGTAGTTGAGTGGATCTTCACAGCACTTGGAACACTGTGCCTGGACTCTAAAATATGTAGAAGTCCTTAAACTTTGGAGTACATAAGAATCTTACCAGGAACTTGTTTAAAATGCAGATTCCCTGTGCAGAATTTCTGATTCCATATATTAAGGGCAGGAACTAGGAATGTGCATTTTTAACAAGAACTTCTGGGTGATTGTGTCTCAGAAACCTTGAAGTTGAGATTACATGTCCCAAACAGCTACTGACTACAGTGAGGAAGTTCAGAGGAGTCAGGCATCCCAGGACTTTTCTGTCCTGTAAGGTGTCCTGTGGCAGACCAACGGTGATCAGCGACCTGATCAGTTTTTTAATTTGAAGCATATTAGTGCTATGGCTTACCATACTTTGCTGCCAGCATTTGCAGAGTAGTTATGAGAAAAGGGAAGATTGCAGACTTACTTTCCAGCTGGATCTTGGTGTTGGCACACATCTGGATAAAAATTAGAAGAGACAAATCAATCTGAGAGACAGCTGTTTCCCAACATCTCCCTGTGGGCAACACACCTGGATTCAGGGCTCTTTATTACCATTTGAATGGAAAATTTAGTATCACAGAGGCGGTGTTTTTCTTACTTTAAACAGTTTGCAAAAGTACTGTCCTAGTAAGGTTGACTTGTACTCAGAGCTGCCCTGGAGGATGAAAAATTAGGTCCATTCCCACATACCACAGACTTAGGCCACCTAGAGCTGCAGATGCTGCAAAGAAGGTCCTGCACGTGACCACATGGTATGCAGCTGACCTTCCTCCTCCTTCCAAATTTATCAGACTATGTTTGAAAAAAAAAATTTATTTTCCTTTCAGGGATTGCCCTAAACCCTTATTGTAGCTCAGCTTCACCTGGAAACAGATGCTAATGGTGGGGGCCAGGACGTTTCTAGAACCATCAGATCCACAGCATAGTCAAGAAAAACATCTAGAACCTCAGATCCCACCCAGCAGTTCCAGTTACAGTACACCTTCTTCTTGGTAAAATTCCTTTTTGGCTTCAATTTCATAATATGAACCGACTGCTATAGTAGAACCCTAAGTGAATGAGTCCACATACACAGGGAAATGATGCCTTGTAAACTGTGGATTCTGAAAATATAACTGAAATATCCTTTTGTTTTACACCTGTATCTGTGAAAGAGAAAATATTTAAGTGAAGTTTTAGCTTTTATCAGAGATTGCCAACTTTCCTTTTGACTGTTGCAGACTCCACAGTTAATTGGGGCCACCGATGACTATTGGGGAGGATCATCCCATCAAGTTGTGGGATCTCTGGGTTTTGAAAACATAAGGATCTGGCTGCAATCCAAATGCAAGTAAAAGGAAATTATCCAGAAAGAATACCTCAAATGAGGACAAATCTTGGCATGTTATTTTTTTCTTTACTGAGAAATTGATTGTATCCTTCTCACAATTCACATTGATGTATGTGGCATTTATGCCAAGTGGGATGGGTGGCCAGCACCCAGGACCACTCCAGAGACAAGGCGAGCAGAATCTTCAAGTTCTCATATTGTCCTATTCATAAGGGGGCGGGCAGACAAGGGAACAATATGGAACATGTGGGAAACCCCTACATTTGAATCTTTGACTGTCATCCACAGCTCAGGAAGTAATATTACATAGATTATTATGATTCAGAAAGCAACAGACCCGGGAGCACCTCCCCATCCTGTATCTACAATGGCAACCAGTGTCTAGCCATGGTCAAAGTAACATTTTTACAAGCCATTAGCTTCTGTAATGAGAGATAGGACCATACCTTCCACTGAGTCTTGGAAGAGGGTTCAGATGCTGAGCAGCAAAAACTGATGAGTATCCACTAAGTGACTAGGAACAGAAGAACAAAGGGAGGATGAGCAAATGAATGGAGAATGAGATACAGTGATGCCTAATTTGGCCTAAGTTAAAATTTTGTGTACGGAGAGCTTTGAGTTTATTCATTCATCCATTTAATAGTATTTATTAAGTGTGTATTATGAACCAAGTACTATACCAGGCATTGAGAATATAGTCGTAAACAAGCCTCATTTGTGGAGCATTGTGGGTGTCATAATCTAGTGTGTTAATTGCTATTATTGGTGCTATGGGGGTCCATAGGATGGGCAGCTAATGGAGATTTGAGAGATCAGATCAAGAAGGCCTTCCAGGAGGAAATAACTTTGGATGAGTCACTTTTTGGGGCCTCTGTTTCTTTATCTTTAAAACAGGAATAATAATACTACCTTATAAAATTGAGGTGAAGATTAAATGAGATTACATATGTAAAGCTCTTGGCATAGTTGCTGGATATAGTAAGTTCTGCCAAGACATAGTTGATGCCATTATTTTTGTTAAACTATTATTTCTTAAACTATTGTTACTAATATACTATTACTATTGTTTTATTGCTCTTAATTATTTGGGACTTGAAGGATGAGTAGGTGAGAACCAGGGGAAGGGTGGAGCTCATATCAGACAGAGAAACAGAATGTGTGAGAGATACAGTCAAGAGTCATCAGAGCTTGGGATAACTGAACATTTAATATTTATAGAAAATGTATATAGTATACATGTATAGTATGTTCATAATATACACATATACATACATATACATGTATGCATATATATAAAAGGTAAGTGACAAAAGATGAGATGGAGACATAAACCACATCTGATCATGAACAGTTTTATAAGCCAAATCTGAAGAGCTTGGATTTTACCCAAAGAACTGCTGAAGGATGTTATATCGTGGAGTAATACGATCACACACAAACAACCCCCCATCCACTCCACACCCCCCCACACACACACTCATATCCATAATTTACAAATAATCATGGCATAATACAGCTAGGGCTTACAGACAGTATAATTCAAGCCTTTTACTTTAACATTGAGGAAATTGAGTCCAAAGGGGTAATGTGATTTAACCAGGATAATACAAGTAGTTACTGCATGTCTTTTGACTCCAAATACTTTGTTTTTTTTTTCCATCATACAACACCACTTTCTTTAACATTTTTTCCATTGTTATTACTCTGCTGTTGGCCAAGATGGAAAACTTTCAGGTTGAGAGTAATTCCAACTAAGCTTTTTCCTCAAAAAGTCTGTAGGTACCTGTAGAAAATTCTGGCACTGATGAATTGCCTCTAAAATCCAGGCTCAAATTTCACAAAGCATACCACAATGGGTCCTTGGGAATCCAATGTTTTAAATTTTTAAGGACTCAGAATCAGCTCCACAGGGGTGTGGATCCGGGGCAAAATTTCACTGCATGACCATTTTCCAAACGCCAGCTCCATTCCCATGTAGATAAAATTAAGTACAAAGTGAACATAAAGACCAGAGGGGAAATTGTCCCAAAGGAGTACCCTGCAGATTTCAGGAGGAAAAAAATCTTGCTGGGGAATGAATTTGCCTTAGTATTGAACCTGGGCAGTTTTAGGGCTTGGTTGTGTATAACTGTTCTTTGCTAGTCCATGGCGACAAAGTGCTTGCTACTCTTAGATGCCTTCCTCAATCACTGACCATCAGATCGTGAATTTGATCCATCTTGCTCCCACAAATCTGCCCTTCCCTCACAAACGGTTCAAGGGTTACTGTCGTGATTTTCCATATATTAAGAAAAACTTTGAATGTACCACCAAAATGTGTCTGTACTAGACATCTCCCTACAGAAATGCCTTTATTGAACCACAATTTAATATTGTATTTTTAAGAATTGTGGATTCATGTGAGAAATGGCCCTCAAAAATCATCCTCTGAGTAACTGCTATTGAAGATATTTCACATGATTTGGCTTGTGACACTCCTATTAATTTCTACAAAACTCAATGTCAGAAAGAAAGTTCATTTCTTCTGAAATCAGGTATTTTTTCCTTTTATTAGAATGAGAGTTATATCTAACTTTGTTTATCTCCGCTCCCCTTTTTTTTTCTTTCTTGGTTTGGCTCTCAAGAGCTTGGAGTTAACTCAGTACCTGTTTAGAGTCAATACCTGTTAATAGCTCATCCTCAGTTTAATTCTCTACTTCTTTATCTTGTTCCCACTAACTTCCCAGATGACCTGGGTGAAGAAGGGGTCATCTATGGAGTGATCATCTAGTTGAGGCTGGGAGTCAGCCAAGGCCCCGAAAATGGCACTTGTTTTTTGGACGATCATCTGGACTGCCACATGAAGGCAGCTTTTATTCTCTCAGTGAAGCCCTTGGAGACTTGGGACCTTCCTCTGTGTGACATTTGCTGTCCTTTTCTCATTTATTTTAAAATCCATGTAAGAGCATATATTCATTTTTATTGCAAAATGCTTAAAATTACTTTTGGAAGAAGAAAGATTATAAATTATAAATAAATGGTCATGAATTATAAATATATTTCAGCAATCATAAGTTATCTCCCTGAGACATGCATTCAACCCACCGCCAAAACAAAGTGGCCATGAAGGAGCGCCAACAAGCACTGAGCTGCTACAGCTCTTACCTAGTGAACAAATTATTTTTATACCTTGGGTGGCACTCAGACCCAGTAACCCAATGTGAGCATGGAGACAGAGCCATGAAATTGTACATCTTAACCTTTTTCCCCCTGCAAAGGGAAGCAGAAAACTGTGGCTTTATCTTCTCCTCAAATTAAATGAATACAATTTCACAGTTTTTAGAACTGCTCCTAAGATGAACAGGAGTGAAATGAGAACAATAGCTGGCATGTTCTTCAGCCTGGGCAGCTTTCTTTAAGATGTTTTTGTTTGGTGAGCAATTACTTCTTATTTCAACTCCTGCTGTTAGACTGAATGTCTATGTGAAATTGAAATGAAGATAAGTTATTCTAACTTCCCCCACACTTAGGTGACCTCTTGTCACTGTTCCTTGGTGCTATCCCAGTGCCCTAACACTGAGCCCTGGGAGAATGGGCCTTAACTGTGGACACTTAGGCATCTAACCATGTACAAATGCAGGGGGAGTTATAGGAGGGAGAGACCAGAGGAGTAGTTGAAGTTGGTGGCAATTGGGAAATGAGAACACTATAGTTTGATAAGGAAAGAGAAGAACATTCCAGATGAGGGAACTTGAGGAAAGAATAGTCAGTAAAGAAAGTGTCTGGGAGGAGCGTGAGGATGGGCGGGGAGGAGTGAGCATACAAAATTTGGGTATCTAGTGTGATCAGAAATGGAGAATGTGTGAAAAATAGAATTTGAAGTAGTGAAAAATGAAATCACATATGTAGGTTGGCACTAGATTATCAAAGGCCATAAAAATGCAGTATTGTTTCCAGAAGGGTCTGTGGAGTATACGGTATGGATTAAAGGCCATAAAGATAACAGCAAGGAAAGAAACGAAAAGCTGTTGTGAAAGTACAGCAAGAGATGAGGTGAGGAGGCGAGGAGGTCTTAGACCAGGGTGGTGACGACAATAAAAATGGCGAGAAAGGGCATATTTTTCAGTGAAGGAAAGAGCCAGCATTTATTGAGCATCTGTCATGTGCCTGACCCTTTACATGCATTATCTTATGTACTGCTCATGACAACCTTGAAAGGTAGGTAAGATTATCCCAAGTCTACAGATAAAGTAGAATAGGAAACACTTTTAGAAATTCATTCAGCTACTATGAACAGCCAAGATTTAAATTCACTGCTTTCTAACTCCAAAAACTATGATCTTCCCATTTCAACTTTTGCTCTCCTGAGAGACCAAAAAAAAAGAAAAGATGAAATTTGCTCTCAAAGCTGTTGTCTTCCTCAAAATAAAAAGATGATTCCTAGCTGTATAGACAGACTTTATTACTTCTCCATTAGCCTGCTATCCCAAGCACAAGCTCCTTTGTTTTGTTAAATCTTTACAAATAATTTTTTCTTTTTCTAAAAATGATATATAAACAGCCTGCTTTGGCCACTTCAGGAATCCCATTTCTGTGAGACCTCTGAGTGTACGAATTAAATAGTTCTTTTCTCCTTTTTTAAAAAAAGATGATTTCTAGAGACTACCTATAAGAAATAAAAATGGTGTCATAGATGGAGACAAAATAGTTCTGAAAAATTAAAGAAAGATATAAAAACAACCTGTGTCTATCAATGGATGAATGGATAAAGAAAATGTGTGTGTGTGTGTGTGTGTGTATAAAACTGAGCTATAAAAAAGAATGAAATCTTGCCATTTGTGAAGACATGGATGGATCTTGAGGACATTACGGTAAGCGAAATGTCAGACAGAGAAAGACAGATACCATGCGATCTCGCTCATGTGGAATCTAAAAACAAACAATAAAACTCATAAGTTCATAAATACAGAGAACAGATTCTAGTTATAAAATAGGTCATGGGGATGTTATGTATGGTGTGGTGACTATAGTTCATAATACTGTATTGAATATATGAAAGTTGCTGAGAGTAGATTTTAAAAGTTATCACAAAAAAATCCTTTTCTCTAACTATGTATGGTGACGGATGCTAATGAGATATATTGTGGTAATCATTTCACAATATATAAAAACATCAAATTATTAATGCTGAAGAGGGTGTGGAGAAAAGGAAACCTTCCTACATTGGTGGTGGGAGTAAACTGATACAACCACTATGGAGAACAGTATGGAGGTTCCTTAAAAAACTAAAAATTGAACTCCATATGATCCAGCAATCCCACTCATGGGCAAATATTTTGAGAAAATTCTAATATGAAAAGATACATGCACCCCAATGTTCATAGCAGCACTATTTACAATAGCCAGGACATGGAAGCAACCTAAGTGTGTCCATTGACAGATGGTTAAAGAAGATATGGTGTATGAATATATGTATATGTGTATATATACTCCTATAACTCCCCCTGCATTTATACATGGTTATATATATATGTACACACACACACACACACACACACACACACACACACACACACTGGAATACTACTCAGCCATAAAAAAAGAATGAAATAATATCATTTGCAGCAACATGGATGGACCCAGAGATTATCACACTAAGTGAAGTAAGACAGAGAAAGACAAATATAATATGATATAACATATGTGGAATCTGAAAAATGATACAAGTGAACTTACTTCTAAAACAGAAACAGACTCATAGACATAGAAAACAAACTATGGTTACCAAATGGAAAAAGGGGGGATAAATTAGGAGTTTGGGATTAGCAGATACACACTACTGTATATAAAATAGGTAAACAACAAAGACCTGCTCTATAGTACAGGGAACTATATTCAATATCTTGTAATAAACTATAATGGAAAAGAATCTGGAAAAGAATATATATATTTTGATTTTGGATCCTACAGTGAATTTTGAAAGGGTTTATTTAGACTACATGTGAACTTATTATATGTTGATTAATAAAACTGAATGGTTTTTAATGAAAAAAAAAAACTGAATCACTTTGCCGTACACCAGAATCTACACAACATTGTAAACCAACTATATTTCAATTAAAAAAAATCAGTTTCCAGCACCACTTATTGAAGAGACTGTCTTTTTCTCCATTGTATATTCTTGCCTCATTTGTCGTAGATTAATTGGCCAGAGGTGTGTGGATTTATTTCTGGGCTTTCTATCCTGTTCCATTGTTCTGTATTTCTGTTTTTGTGCCAGTACCAGACTGTTTGGATGACTGTAGCTTTTTAGTATAGCCTGGAGTCAGGAGCCTGATTCCTCCAGCTCTGTTTTTCTTTCTCAGGATTGCTGTGGCTATTGGGGGTCTTTTGTGTCTCCATAGAAATTAAAAATTTTTTTGTTCTAGTTCTGTGAAAAATGCCATTCGTAATTTGATAGGGATTGCATTGAATCTGTAGATTGCCTTGGGTAGTATATTCATTTTGACAGCATCAGTTCTTTCAATCCAAGGATATGGTTTATCTTTCCATCTGTGTCATCTTCGATTTCTTTCATCATCATCTTATAGTTTTTGGAGTACAGGTCTTTTGCCTCCTTAGGTAGGTTTATTCCTAGGTATTTTATTCTTTTTGATGCAATGATAAAGGGGATTATTTCTTTAATTTCTCTTTCTGATATTTTGTTGTTAGTGTCTAGAAATGCAACAGATTTCTGTGTATTAATTTGGTATCCTGCAACTTTACTGAATTCATTGATGAGCTCTAGTAATTTTCTGGTAGCATCTTTAGTATTTTCTATGTATAACATCATGTCATCTTCAAACAGTGACAGTTGTACACCTGAAACCAATATAATGTTATATGTTAATTATACTGCTATAAAAATTTTTTTTAATAAATTGAAGAAGGGAATAATAGTAATCCTAACTTTAGTTGATCCTCACTTTGTTCTTGGTGCTGTTCTAGGCACTTCACCTTCATTATCACACTTAATACTCAGAAAAAGCTTATAAGGTAAATGTAAGTATTATGCTCATTCATGTTAAGAAGCTGAGGCTTGTTTGAAGAAGTGAAGAAACTTGCCTAATGCCTTAGTCTGGGATCCCTCAAGAGCAGAATCTGAAACAAGTGCTTGCCTGTCAAGTAGTTTACTTTGGAAAGTGACCCAAGGAACAGGAATGGAAGACTGAGAAAAATTAGAGAGGGAAGCAGAGAAAGCCTGTCCAATCTGTATAACTGACATGGTAACCGAGTGGGCAACAGAGCTTCAATTAACCTGAGAGGAGGAGCTGAGGAGAAGGCACAAAATTGTCCTCAAAGGACAGAAGAAGGGACTATTCAATAACTGGCTCCCATCTTCCCACTGTTCGAAGTTCTCTTCATATGTGTTTCACTCCCCTGCACTTTCAGGTTTGCACATGCATTAGAAAGTTGAACAGCTTCTAACAGGTGTCCCATGAGGGTAATGACAGAGCAGAAAGCAAGAGGTAAGAGTGCAGCTGAGGCAAAGTGTGGTCAAGATAGTTATCACAGAAATGCAGGAGTTACCCATGCAAGCCAGCAGGATATGAGGTGGGGCACAGAGGTGTCAGAAAACACACGAGGTACAGAGGCAGAATGAGGATTTGGATCTTGGTAGTCTGACTCCAAACTCTTACAGAAGTAATTCTCAAATGTCAACAAGTATCAGACTCACCTGGAGGGCTTGTTGAAACACAGTCTACAGAGTTCCACTTCTAGAGTTTTCTATTCTGTAGGTCAGAGGTGGGACCAGAGAATTTGCAGTTTTCTCAGTTCCCAAGTGATGCTGTCAGTGCTTCTCCAGGGACCACACTTTGAGAATTGCTGTCTTACACGTACACTGTGCTATCTTGCCAAGAGTCTCTGAGATAAGCAAAGGAGAAACGCCTCACTATGGGGGAAGCTGTGTCCAATTCACTGACTTTCAAGTTCTTGAGAAACAGCTTGGATGCCTCTCAAAAGGAAAAACTTCTCTTCTGCATGAAAACAAGGTTTAGATCATAAGCACTTGTATGAGAAGTGATAAGCCTGGTTCAAGAGGCTCTAGATGATCAAAGAAGTGGTATGATGGACTGTCACATTTCAGGCAGGAGTCCTAAAGAAATAATTGCGAAACTTGGAAAGTCACGAAAATCTAAGAGATTTAAGTATGACGAAGCTTCACTTCAAAATGAGAGCGCATGAGAGAGAAAATAGAGAAGCTGCTATAGCTAAATCTTTATATCTGAGGTGCTTCGTAGCAATCTCTCAGTTTTTGCTACATTTAATGAACACCTATCAAAAACAAGAGTGTAAATAAATGAAAAAGTAAGTAAGCGTTCTTATTTTCAAGGAGTTTATAGTCTAGTGAGGATGAGAAACAAGACAGCAATTAATTAAAAAGCTACCTGGTAAACATAGAGAGAGGAAAAAAAATCTATAAGAGCATAAAAAAGAAAGTAGCAAACTTTGCCTCAGAGAGCTAAAAAGGTGTTCATAAGGATGTAGTAATTAAACTGGGTGTGAAGGAGGAATGGGGTTTGACATACAAAGAAGGGAGGACAGAACATTCTGGGCAGAGGAACACCATGCACTAAGGAATCATGAAGGACCTGGAATGTGCTGGGAACCATGTTGAGCTCAGCTTCATTGGAGAGTATCAAGATATATGTTGGAACCAGAGTGTGAGGTTTTTATGTGCCAACTAAAAAGTTGAACTTCATCTAGTCAGCGGCAAAGAGAGAGTAGAGGTGTTAAAATGAAATGTGGCACAAGCAGATGTATTTTTTTAAGATTTAATTTTCTAGAAAGATGTTGAGATGAAGTGTAGAAAATGAAGTTGATTGGAAAAGTGAAGGAAGATGAAATGAAGATTCTGAAACAAAGCATTGGCAACAGGGATACTCTATTCTTACTGAACAGGTCAGATCTGAGGGCATAGAAAGATCAGAAGCTAGAGTCCAAGTGGATTTAGGAAGTGGGAGAGAGGGAAGTGGGAGTTCAGGAGTTAGTTATTAGCCTGAAGATCCTTCACAAATGTGTGTCTTTTATCTGGCTGTCAGGGTAATGCTCCGTGGTTTTCCCATAATGCTTAAGGTGTTTTGTTATGAAGCATCTAGACATAAGTAACTCAAGGAAGTTAAGACAAGACTCCCTATAGAGTTCTTTAAAATACTAAATATAGGTAGAAAAATGTTTCGAGGTCAAACAAGTTCTCGAGGTCTTCTTAAATGTGTATTGGGACACTGTTTTCTGAGTTACCCAGCCCTAGGATCCTTTTTCACAGAGGATATCTCAAGACCAGTGTTCCATTAAGCACAGTCTGGGAAATCCTGGTTTAAGAGGTCCAGGAACTCTTCCTCTTCACAGTGAGGTAACTCTTGGCAGACAGAAAAATGGAAGGAGATCCCCTTCCTCAAAAGACCATTATGGTAGAGTGGACAGGTCATGGGCTTCAGAGACAGTCAAATCTGGGACAGCATTCTGATTCTGCCCTTGGTATGTCTACAAATTGGGGCAAGTTAGGTAAACTCTGGGTCTCAGTGTGCTCATCTGTGAAAAACAAATAATGATGCCCACCTTGCAGGGTGGTTAGGGAGTTTGGGGAAATATATATAAAGTGTCTAGTACTTAAGCAACAAATTATAGCTGCTAATTTTGCATTAGGGGGGCTCAGAATTCTAACTTATAAGGGAGTTTGGGGAAATATATATAAGGTGTCTAGTACTTAAGCAACAAATTATAGCTGCTAATTTTATATTAGGGAGGCTCAGAATTTTAACTTATAAGGGAGTTAGGGAAAATATATATAAAGTGTCTAGTACTTAAGCAACAAATTATAGCTGCTAATTTTGCATTAGGAAGGTTCAGAATTTTAACTTATAAGGGAGTTTGGGGAAATATATATAAAGTGTCTAGTACTTAAGCAACAAATTATAGCTGCTAATTTTATATTAGGGAGGCTCAGAATTTTAACTTATAAGGGAGTTTGGGGAAATATATATAAAGTGTCTAGTACTTAAGCAACAAATTATAGCTGCTAACTTTGCATTAGGGAGGCTCAGAATTTTAACTTATAATATTGCCACTGCTCCTGTTTTAACCTTTGAGTGGGTTAAGAATGTCCTTATCCCCCTTCATCTTCTGATGCTTCACCTTTTGTTTCTGATTCTTCACATTGTTCATAAATATTATTTCTGCCTACCACCTATTGGTGTCTGCTGTTGGTTGATTTGGCTTTTGTTTGCTGACTCAGGTGGCCAGTTCATTGAAAACATGATATGGATCAAATGGTGCGGATCTAGACTTGGTTCTTTTAGGGTCAAATCATAGTTAGGAGAGTTTGCTTTTCAAAAAAAAGTCAAAGCAGAGTGAGAGATCTGGGAAGGTGAACTGTGAGCTATTTCTGTACATTTCCATGGCTCTGGATCCAGTTTCTGTTTTGCTGAGAAGGATGACTCATAGACTAAATCGTAAGCATGTCAGAAAAACTAACTTTTATGACCTCTTCAGGTTGTGGTTGAAAATGATTAACACGCTATTGTGAGGATACTTCCTCTGGCAGGAAGGTTAGGGTTAGGTTAGATGCTGGTTTAACTGGAACACATAATTAGTTGTAGCTGTATTCTATTCTCGATGATAAGATTTTAAACCAGTTAATTTTTTTAAATGGTGCATGATATTTGCTCTAATAGAAAATTATCAGCTTCTACTCAGATTCTCTCTCAAGCCAAAGCAATTTAGAAAACGTAGTGCAACAAGATTACTATTGGTCATCAAAATGAACAAATTTCAGCTATGTGCTCTTTTACTCTGCTGCTCAGAAATTTTCCACGACTCCCTGTTTACTGAATAGCCACAAACTTATTAATGTGCAACTTAAAGCTCTCTGTAGACACCACGAAGCAAAGGGGAACTAAATTATGTGTCTTCAGCCAGTGCTTCTCAGACTTTAATGCATATATGTATATCTGGGGATCTTGATAAAATGCTGTTCTGATTCAGTAGGCCTGGGGTGGTATTGTTCAGAGCAGGGCCATGGCAAGATCTTAGGTGATGAGAATTAAGGAAGCAAAGAAGAGCCTTCAGCATTAAATCCCTGGGGGTGGGGTAGGTGCAGGTAGGAAAAAAAAAAAAAAGCCAGTGAACGGCTCCAGTGGAAACTAGGAGTAAGAGACGAGCAAGTCCAGAGAGATTCCCAAGAGATTTTCCCTCGAAATGTGACCTTCTTTCAGACACAACCAGTGGGGCTCAGTATTTGACTTGCTATTTATGGTTCACATTTCTCTGTGTCCGGGTACTTCATACCAAGTTTGGAACTAATAGCCTGAGACCACTTGAGGCTTTTTCATGAAACTTAAAGCAGTATTCTAAGATAGGGAGTATATGCCTTGACTCTATTATATTTTAGAAAAGACCTGCTTCTTCCTGAGGTGGAGGTTAGGGCAGTCATCTTTCTTTGGTTTGAGAATTTTAATTGCATTATTTAGGAGCCTGGCCATCAGTCACAAAGTCTAGTGCAAGTTCACCTGGGAGCTTTCATGCACATCAGACTTGTTACAAGATTCCAGAATCCTAAGGGTTTTTTTTTCCCCGAGAAAAGGTTGACATTTATTTTTTATTCCTTTTTGAATTTCAGCCCCCAAAATATTCCAACAAAAAATGGGGGAGAAGTTGGGCTGGGTCTCCTTCAATGGGCATCCACTGCCAAGGATGGTGGACTTGCCCACAGCGAGGCCACCCCCAGCCCATGTCCCCCCTGCTCAGCCTGGGTTGGGAAGGGAGAAAGTACAGCTAGTGGGGGAGCTGGGAGGTGGGCCAGGGGAGCAGTGCTTTGGGGTAAGAAGTTAGGCTGAGGCTGAGGGGTGGGGGAGAGCTGCCAAAGTCCACTCATCTTTGCTCAGTGACGGAGCCTCAAAGCTTGGCTGCGGCTGAAAGAAGTGCACAGGTGTGAGTGAGGTGGACTCGGTGGGATGGCAGCAGCCAGCGAGCTGGACAAGGGCAGGGTTGGGGGCTGACCCTCCCCCCCTAACTGATGCTGCCCTGAGGTCATCTGCAGCCTGTCATGCCATCCCGGGAGGCCCCTCTGTTGATGCCTATCTGTAGGCCAATCTAGGCTAATTTATTAAACAATATACAAGGGATACCATGATAAGGTAGAAATTATCTCATATGAATTATAGTAAATAAGCACTGGATGAGTTATCTGTTCAATTAAATTGAATGTTTAATAAGATAATACTAAAACTTTCTTCAGGGTTATAGTTTTAGCCTGTCCTTTTCATAAATGGTACCTAGTTGTGGTTTTTCTTTGTTATTGGATATTGATGTTTAGCTTCTCTTCATAACTTTGAGAGTAATAATTACAGAAGTAATTACTGAAGAGTCTTTGTCTATAACTGGAGGTGGTTTTGAGCATTAGTGATGCATTTGAATTATTCTTGTTTGGTGCTAGGAGAACATACTGCTCTAAAATGTTTGAGTCCCTGGCACCATTGTTCCTTTTGGGATTTCACTTAGCTCCTTAATTGAGTCCTTTTCATTTTAATCATACTCTTGCTTGGAGCTGTGATAATACCATAGGAAGTCCTAGCATGGATCTCACTTTGGCCTTTACATAGCTGATACTCCATGTTGAAATTCAATCCATGGGTTATGTTTCCCTTCACTGACTTCCATGAAAAAGAAACATTAACAAGTACCAAATTGTTACTTGCTTACTTGCCATTTTCAGAGGAATCCAGAGGTTTAAAAAAATGGAACTACTTTCTCAACAAAGCTGGGTTGTAATATTTAACTTCCAGTTTGTTTGTGGGATCACATCCACAAGGAAAGCTTTCCCCACTGTGTGGCATTATTTAAACATGGCTGCTCTTGGTCCTGGCCTCTGCTGCAGAGGTTCTAGTCATGGCTGTGTGTAGAACAACCTTGGGAGATTTTTGAAAGTATAGATATTCAGTTCCCACCACAGCGGTACTGAATATGAGTCCCTAAGGTGAGACCTAAGCATCTGTATTTTAAAACCACCAGCATCACTAACCACCAGCTTACTGAGTAATTCTTGTACCCAGCCAGGTTTGGGAACCACTGCCTGGAGCAATGAAATGGTCCCAGCTGATCCCAAAGTGAGGAGAGCCATGCTTTTACTTAGCCAAACACTTTAGAAAGTCAGAAGTATGCTCTGGGGAACGTAAGACTCTCCTGTTTAGCTAATTTAAAAGGCCAATTCTAGGACTCTAACCTGGGCTTACTGAATCTGAATTTCAGTGTCTCAGAAGTCTCTTCTCTATGAGGTTCTCCAAGAGATTTCCATGCATGCCAAGGTTTTAGAACCTCTCTATATATGAATGAATGAACAATCAATTGCCTGGATGGATACTCTACTTAGAGTTCTCTGATCATATTTAATTCTATCCCTGATCTGCAGGAACCATCAGAATCATTCTAAGGAATTGTTCTCAAATTTTTCTGAATAATGAGTCCCCTTTAGTGAAATCTATGAATTCTCTCCCTAAGAAATTTCACACAGGCACATATGCACATTTACATTTTATATTTCATGAGGTTCACAGACTTAAGGCCAATTCGTATATGCCAGATTAAGAGCTGTTGCCCTGGGAAAGATAACTGAGTCAACCAACTTCAGTAAACATTTTGTCTTGATGGGTCACAGGACACAGTAGGGTTAAGGAAATCTGGAGAAGTCTGGCTTAGAGAGCTAGAGTGGGCTGAGAACTGGGGGGAGGAAGCTCATCCCTGAGTTAGGGCCCTGGTTAACGAGGAGTATAGTCTGAATGGAAGCTAGTTTTTAAGACCCCTAGACCCAAGAGTGTGCAGAAACTCTTCTTCTCTCTGGCCCAAAAGGATTGTAATAGGTAATAGAGGTTACTTCAATGCAGTACACATTTTTTTAGCCCCTATGGTATGCTAGGTACTGCCAAGAGCTGGAAGTATAAAGATAGATTAGACACATGTTCTGATTTCAAGCAGCTCACAGCTAGTGACATATTCCATATTGCTGGGGTTTTATACCCAGCTGGCCCTCTCATAAATATCACTATCATGGTCGTGAGATATCCAGCCAAAGATATTAACTGCAGTTTCAGAGAATTTCCTGACTGCTATCCTACTTTGTCTTTCAGCCCAATGCTCAGTACATTCTTCTATTGGTCCTCAGCTCCCCAGCTCCATCCCTAGTTCTCCATACCTGTATCTCCCCATTTGAGTCTGATGACTCATTTGGATTTCTTTCTCTGGCATACCAACCTCATATTTCCCCTGGACATGTGGCTGTAAATGCTTCCATGGCTTTGGTGCCCCTGGGGCTCTGGCCTTCAACATCAACAGTCCTGGCCTTCAGAACCTGCAGTAGGACTGCATTTCCCAACCTGGAGAGAAAAGCACCTTCAGTCAGCAGTATTGAGTGTGACAGGTACTATTCTAGGCACTGGGAATACATCAGTGAGATAAACAGACAAAAATCCTCAGGCTCATAGAGTTTACATTTTAGTAGGAGGAAACACAATAAATACATAATAGTTATATACACAAACATGTAACTAATATGTGTGGTAAACACAGTCCATTCCCATTTTTCGAGGATTCCATATTTGCAAACCCGCCTACTTGCTAAAAATTTATTTGTAATTCCCAAGTCAGTAGTTAGAGCATTTCATGGTCATCTGTAAACATGCCAGAGGAGTGAAAAACTTGAGTCACCTGACAGGCATGTTCCTAGGTGAGGTCAAACAAGACAGTACTCTGCCTTCTTGTTTCCGCTTTCATACTATCTCATACTAACAAGTGTACTTTTATTGGTCTATTTAGCACCACATTTTTCTCATTTTTGTGTTCTTAGTAGTTTCACTGTTTAAAATAGCCCCACAAACGTTGTGCCAAGGTGCCGTCTATTGTTTCCTAGTGCAAGGAGGTTGTGATATCCCTTTCAGAGGAAATACATGTGTTAGATAAACTTTGTTCAGGCATAAGTTGTAAGTTCAATGTTAATGAATCTACAATATATATTAAGTAAAGTGACCATAAACAGAAGCACACATAAAACAAAGTTATGCATTAGTGGTTGAAGAAAGTATTATAACTGAGGCTCACAGTAAGAACAAGGATTCAGTGTTTGCTAATTTAGCGTCCACAGTGATGTTACTACATGAATAACAAGAATCAACTGTATATATTAGATCAGGTTTTAGTTAATGTTACGGATAAAAAAATAAGGTTACATGTTGTACAGGAAGTGTTCAGAGCGGGGGTGTGCTTTTCATTTACAGTTATATGTTCAGGTGACATTTGAGCAAAGATGTAAAAGAGGTGAGGAAAGGAACTATCAGAATATCTGGGATAAAGAGCACAATAGGCAGAGAGAAGAGTAAGCACAAAGGCCATAAGGCAGGAGCATGGCTGAGGATGGGGCATGGAGAGAGGCCAGCGGAGTAAAGGGGCAGGTGGTAGAAGCTGGAGTCGAAGACTTGATGGGGAGCAGAAGAGCCTGTAAAGGCTGGCATCTTCTGTCAATGGGAAGCCAGTGGAGAGTTTTGAATGAGGTGAGTGATATAGTCTGACTTATATTTTTAACAGCGTCCTCTGTGTTGAGCCTAGAGTGAAAGAAAACAAGAGTGGAAGCAGGTGCCCATTTTGGAGGCTCATGTAATAATCCAGGGAAGAAGTAATGGTGGTTTCATCCAGGGTGGTAACAGTGGAGGTGCTAAAGAATGATTGGATTGGGGCTATATTTTGAAGGCAGAGCCAACAGGATTTGGTGCTGATAAAATGTGAAATATAAGAGATAAAGAATAAGCAAGAATAGTGCCAAGGATTTTGGCCTAAGAAACTGGAAGAATAGAGTTGCCATTTGATGAGATGGGCAAGCTTATGGGAGGGGCAGGTTTAGGGGTAGGATAGTCAGGAGTTCTGTATTGTACCTATTAGGTTTGAGATGTCTAGGAGACAC
Source organism: Neophocaena asiaeorientalis asiaeorientalis (assembly GCF_003031525.2). Lineage (NCBI taxonomy): Eukaryota > Metazoa > Chordata > Mammalia > Artiodactyla > Phocoenidae > Neophocaena > Neophocaena asiaeorientalis. The sequence goes on from NW_020175199.1 coordinate 4,374,036, forward strand.
TTGAGAGGAAATGTGGAATAGGCCATTAGATTATTAGTCTGGATTTCAGAGGACAGGCCCAGACTGGAGAGTCATGATCTCATTGATGGTTTTAAAGTTATAATTCTGGATACTCAAGGGTGATATATATTCAATCCTGGTTATATATGCTGGACATAGATATCCTTCTATATCCTGGTAAATAAAAAAGAGAAGGGGCTCTAGTTCCAACCCTGGAAGCTCCAGCATTATGGAAGATGAAAAAAAAAAAAAGCCAAGGAAACTGAGAAGGTACAATAGGTGAAGTAGAAGGCAAAAATAGGAAAGTAATGTTGTCCTAGAATTTCAGGGAAGATGTTTCAGTGAGGAGGGAGTGATCAACAGTGTCAAATTCTGCAGATGGGTCAAGAAATATGAAAAGAGAATTGAGCTTTGGATTTAGTACACAGATATCATCAGTGGCCTTGACAAAGCAGTTTAGGGATGAAAGCCTGATGGTAGTGTGTTCAAGAGAGAACAGGAGGAGATAAGTCTGAGTCAGCAATCATGGGCAAGTCGTTTGAGGATTATCCCTATAAAGAGGAGCAGAGAAATGGGGTGGTGAGTAGACAGAATATGAGGGTCAAGAAAGATGTTTTTATTAATGATGGGAGAAATTAAAGCACGCTGTTGTTGGAAGGCAAATTTCCATGTGTCTCTTGCATTTCTGTATGTATTGTGAGCAGAAATGCTGTTGCTTCTCTTCTGGACTTTCTTTTCAAGGATACTTGCATAATGAACAGCTTTTGAAGACAAAGAGGGTGTTTCCCTCTAAAACAAAGAGCAGGCATGTTTACTGTCTAGTATAATAAATAATTCAAGTTCCCTAAGCTCAGGGTTCCTCTCCTGTAATGCAGTTCACTGTGTGTGCAGGGGTTACCTGGCTCTTTTTGCATCACCCTGTGGGGATTGGGGCTCAGGGAACCAGCACAATAAAATGCTGATCCTCTGGCTACTGCTGTTGCTGTCAGTAATAAAGTCCCTTGTTTCTGACCCAGGAGTCTTGTGGCTCCTGCCAGCAGCCATGAAACTGTGGCAAGCTAATTTGTGATTTGCAAGTAGGGTAAAATCACAGAACTTTCATAGTTCTTGATATTTGTGTATTGATAAGAACGAATAAGTAGAGAAGAAAAAGCCGCTGATGGAGGAGCAAGAAGGGAGAATTTTTAAAGTAATACCTTGTGTAGGTAAAAGGGCCTAGAATCTAGTGCACAAGCAGAGTCTCAGACATTTCATTCATAGTAATAGAAGAGAAGGCAGAATAAATGGGAACTGATGCAGGTAGGTGAATTAGTGTGGTTATGGGAGTGTGTGGACATTCTCTCGTCATTGCTCTTGTTTCTTCAGTGAAATCAGAAGCATCATCATTAGCTGAGAATGAAGTTGGAGAGGAGGTATTCGAGGCTAAAGAGAGAAAAAGTTTACAGAATAGTCATCTACGTGTGTGGAGAGAGAAGGGACAAGAGAAAAATAGTTGGATTGATGAGCTTCACTATAGTCCTAGTTCTAAGAGTGAGAAGTCTTAGCAGGATACACTCCTACTTGCCCTTCATGAATCAGTCATAATAAATGAATGCTGATAAATGTTGCCCTCTGGGCATCAGTGACCCACTGTGGTCAATAAGTCCCCTTTCTCATCCCAGGAACATCCAATGCACACTCAAGTAAAGTGAATCCAGTTCACCATTTAGGCCCTGGAACTTTTGCCCAAATGTTCTGAGGTTTATGTCTCTGTGCAAATAAAGCTTTAGATTCATATCTTATTAACAAGTGGCTCTCCTATTTACACTGTGAAATTTTAATTGTGTTACTAGAAAATGCCTGCTCAATTTGTGTCTTTTATTGGCGATGTTCTGTTTTCTAGCTTACTAGACATTTACTTTACTTCCAGATAATTACTGTGGCTTAGATTTTAATGTCTTAATTAACTATCCTTATTAACTTTATGGCAAGAGCTGCAGCATAACAATAATTTCTTACAAAGACATGCTTGATGATAAAAAAATATTATACCCCTTTCACCTGCAGGGAGAGGAAGACAGCGAAGCAGGCAGCATTCAATTGAGTTTGGTCCCACTGAACTAATTTCTTTTAAAGCCCAAGCAACATGAACCAGTTCAGTGTCATGACGAGACAGCCTCACCACAGCAGCTGTCTTGGCTGGGCAGCTTCTTCTCAATCAAAACATTCAAGCTCCAGACACTTTTTAAAACTAGCTAAGCATGCCAAGAGGAAACATAAAGATGCCTGTTTTTCTCAAACAGTCTTTATTCAGTGAGGACTCTCTGATATTTTTATTTGTTGTGATGATTTAATTAGCCAACCAACAGGGACTTCTTGGTACCTCCCCTTTGTCCATGTTGCTTTGTACATTAGTCAAGATAGGCTAGGTTCTGCCGTGGTCATAAATACTGCCCTCCCACCCACCCAAATCTCAGT
>NW_020175199.1:4376728-4442734 GCF_003031525.2 Neophocaena asiaeorientalis asiaeorientalis
TCACTCATATAGAGTCCTACGTAGATTGAGTCAAGCTCCTTCATCTTGTATCTAATTTAGTCTGTGAGCCCCCAAGTTTGGCATGGGGTTCCCAAGGTTGCCATGGCATGGAAAGGAGCTCCTGGAGGGTTAAGAGGACAGATTGGGCTAATATCACTTCTATCTATAGCAAATTGACCAGAATATAGTACAAGACCCTAACCCTAAATGCCAGGGAAGCTGGAGAGCATGGGGGAGCACATGGATGGTTGGGGAGCCCCAGTGGTCTTTGTTGAATTGTTCATGTGCTGAGAAGGAGTACAAGGAAGACAAAGGCCAAGTCCTTGCCCCTGAGCAGATTTTAACTGTTGGGGTGGTGAAAGGGAAAGCAATTGACATTCACCAAGTATTTCTTCATGTCAGATAGTTTGCTAGAGGTTTTAAAATATTTTAGTTCATTTTTATATTAATGGACTTATCATTTACCAACTAATTATTGGGCACCTACTAAGGACTGAGATGTGCATGGGATTTCAAAGATGTCTCTTTCAATACCACCTTTCAATAAGGAAAGAAGGAGATAAGCAAAAATGCCCAGTCAATATAATATAATGCAGTAAGTACCACAATGGGAGTATATTAGTTTCCTAGGGTGTTATAACAGTGTTGGATGGCTTAAAAAACAAATATATTCTCTCACAGTTCTAGAGGCCAGAAGTCTGAAATCAAGGTGTCAGCAGAGCTGTGTTTCCTCTGAGGCTCTGGGTAGAATCCTTCCTTGCTTCTTCCTAGCTTCTAATGGTGGCCATCAATCCTTGGCATTCCTTAACTTGCAGGTGAATCACTCCAGTCTCTGCTTCTGTCATCACATAACATTCACCCTGTGTGTCTATGTCTTCACATGGAATATTTCTCTTCTTATAAAGACACTGATCATGGGTTGTGTTGGAACAGGGCCCACCCTAATGATCTTGTATTAACTTGATTATATCTGCAATGACCCTATTTCCAAATAAGGTCATGTTACAGGCACCAAAGGTTAACACTTCAACATATCTTTTGGGGGGATACAATTCAATCTGTAACAAGGAGTAAGCCCAGAATGTTAGAAAAATACAAAGGAGTGACACTTGGCTCAGAGAAATTTCCTAGAAGAGGTAACATCTAAGCTAAATCCTCTAAAACCAACAGTGGACAGTCAAACGAAAACATGAAAGAGGTATTTTAGGCAGAGGAACCAGCATGTGCAAAGGTCCAGCAGCAGTGGAGAATCTGATGTACTGTACAAGCAGTTCAGTCTGGCTGGAGATGAAATTCAAAATGGGAAAGAAGGAAGAGATGGGGCTGGAAGGCTGGAAAGGGACTTGATCATGAAAGGGCTTTGAACAGATTGGACTTTTATCCTGAGAGCCAAAAGGTTTAAGCAGGGAATTAATAGTATGAAGGACAGTGACAGTATGAGATTTTAAGAATGATCATCCTGGTTGCAGAATGGAGCAAAATTGTTAGGAAGTTCTTAAAATAATCTAGGTAAGAAGGGGTGGCAGCCCTAAGAATAGTAGCAGGAGTGGTGGTGAGAGAAGTGGGTGGGTTCTGGCGATGTTTAGGAGGGAAAATTATTCTTTATAATTGTCATTATGTGAGGGAGAGATGATGGTAAAAGATGACCCCTAGTTTTGGCTAGATGTGGCACATAATTTAGTGCGACAGGGAAAAGAGGAGGACGAGCAGCTTTGTCGGGGTGTATGGAGGGTGGGAGACTTGCAGAGCTGGGGATGCCCGTTAGACGTATCACAGGGGACCCAGGCACTTAGTGATATCGGCTTCAATCCCTGTGCTCTTGAAACCACATCCTTTTACCTACCAAAGCCACACTAGCAAAATTCTAACTAATGGACAACAAAAATACCAGTATGTTATTTAGTACCGAGTATAACAGGAGTTCACTGAAGAGAAAGTCCTGAGATCCAAGAAGAGACTGTCTTAAAGAAGGAGGCACAGTCTCAAGCTTGGTCTTTGAGTGACAGAAATTAGAGAACCAAAGAGAGGTTGGGAAGGCATACCAAGTGGAGCATAGCAGGAAGAAAGGTGAAGAGGGAGAACGGGCCTGGCCTCCTGGGGCGGACAGTTCAATTTGAGAAAAAGTAAGAGAAGACAGGTAGGTGAAGACAGGTGAGGGAGGCCTTGGCAGCCAAATAGCAAGCTCTCTGCAGTGTCGTCTTCCCTAAATGTCACTGCCTCTCTCTTGAGAGCATTTCCTGCTCTCTCTAGGTATGAGGAGAACTATCATTCCACAATACTTATTGAATCAATGAGTAAATGATTCAATGACTATTTCAGCCTGAGATCATCAAATCATTTAAGTTTCCTTTTGGTCCTTGAGTCAGCATATTTGTTTATATTTTCTATTTTAATGACTTTTTCAGTGAGAGGGTGAGGCTACTTGTTAAGGGGGAAAAGATTATTTTACTTTTTTAGTAGTGGGAATTTATTCTAGTCTCAGAGGAGCCACCATAGAAAGGACCCTAGGCCGGAAGCCTGGACACTTTGGTTCTCAGCCACTAATGAGCAGTACGACCTTGGTCACTAATCCTCTCCAGGCTCTGGTTTCTTCATTTGTAAAATGAAACACCAGACAAGGCCATTTCTAAGGCCTCTTCCAGCTCTGTTGTTTTATAATTCCTTCTTAGTCTTTATGAGCCATGTTTGATTTATTAGTCACCCCAAAACAGCTCCAATGATGCAAGGCATTATAAAGAGCTGAATGTTGACTGTGTATTCAGAATATCAAAATAACTTGATTCTTTTTATTCACTTAACCCAATATTCAGGTATTTTTACAGCTGGCCTGTTCTATTCATTTCCTTAATGAAACTGCACCTGGTTAGGGGCCAATTCTGTTCAACTTTCATACCAGTTCTGTCCTATCAGATTGGTCCCAGAGTGAGTTCCTTGTTCAAGTATCTTACTTCAACAGTACCTGAAGAGGGCTGTTTAACCAGAAACTTGAGAATAGGCGTTCTTCAGCTTCCATGTGCGTAAGAATCAACCTGTGTGAGCTTATTAAAATGCAGATTCCTGGGCCCTAACCTGAGAGAGTCTGATTCTGAAGGCTGGAGGTGGCACCCAAGTCTCTGCATTTTAACAAGCTCAGGTAGCAGTCTGATGGAGGAGTTCTTTGGTGATTATATGAGAAATATTACCTTTGTTCGGGGGAAAGGTTTTGTCAAGAAACACTGTCAACACCGGCTGAATTGTGTATCAATTTTAAGCCAGTATAGCTTAACTGCAGGTATTTGTGTGTGCAATTATTGGGGTTATTGGTAGCTAGGACTACAGTACGGCTCTGAAATCAGCAAATCTCTCTGAGAACAGCTTGGGGAAGCACAAAGCTCTGAGTAGCTACCAACATTTGCCTCATTCTGGCTTTACTGCGCTGCTCTGCCTGATTCACGTTGTCCGCTTCTCATCTGGGATCCTCAGTTTGCCCTGATGCTGATGCGCCCACAGAGAAGAGGCCCGTCTCTCTCTGAAGCATCCAGTCCTCCTAGTCCAGGCTCTGTGCCTCAGACAAGGAAGTGCATCAACTTCCCAGCTTGCTCTCTGCCTTCCTCACAGCGACTCCGCTGTCATGCAGGCCTGTGCAGTGATACAGCTGAGCTCAAGGATGGAAGGACTCGGGTGAGCAACTCTGCGGTGAATCTCTTTTGAGACCCCTTGAGAGAGTTTAGTGCCGCTGAGCAGGGAGAGATTTTACTCACGATTCCCACTATTATATGAGAAGAAGATTCTCTTTGGAGCAGAGAACAGTCTGGAAAAGATTTTCCCATTTTCAAACAGGCTGAGCTGGGTATTTGCCTTTTGACTCTCAATTTACAGTAAGTGCGCTTCTGTTTACAGAAGTTTTACAATTTACAATAATAAATTTACAAACAGTGAATTCTGTTTGTTTGATTGAACACATTTGGAACTGAATTGACCAATCTGTTTGACAGTATATAGGCACATAACCACAGTACAAATTGGAGTCATAAATCAGTGTCCTTCCCTGTATTCCCTACCCTATCTAGAACAGCCTAAATCAGATGATCCTTAACCTTTACTCATCACACTCTCGGGGGGCGGGGGTGAACTTCTAAAATTCAGATTCCTGATTCCCACTTTCAGATATTCTGATTCACTGGGTTTGGGCTGAGGCTAAAGAAGCTGAAACATTAAACAAATACCCCCAAATGATAGTAATGCTGATGACCAGCATCAGTAATGCTGATGACCTGGCAAAATATTACCCAGGGATCTAACCCTTCAGGTTTACAAGTTCTTTGGACATACCACGCACTTCCATGTCTCGAGGTCTTTATTCAGTTTTCCTCTGCTGAAATGCCCTTTCCATCCTGGTCCAACCAGGAAAATTTCAGTTCAGCTTTTGAAAGCCTGCAAAAGTGTCATTTCTCCGATAGGTTTCTGTCAAACTTTCTCCTCTTCTCCACCACAGTTCTCTGCTACCTCATCTGTAATTCCTATTGCAGTTTCTAAATAACTAAGCACAGTGTTCTACAGATAGTGTTTCATATACCTACCTTTCTAGCATGTGAACTTCTGGAAGGCAGGGGCCCAGTCATCTTTGTTTCCTCAGTGCCCAGCATCGTATCAGTTATGTTAGGTACTTTAAAATGCATTAATTCTAATAAACTCATACAGCTACAGGTATATGATACACCTGCACAAACAGATACAAAAGTAAAGATTTTTTTCTTCCAAGTATTATAAAGTATAAGTTAGACCTTTAGAGTTCTCTTAGCAACATAGAGGCACAACAGGAGATGATGAAATCTTAAAGTAATCAGGAGGCCCTATCTTTGTGTAGATCACATTTTCCACTTTGGTTGTGTTGATCAAAATTGGGTTATAGAATCAATATTTTCTCTATTGTGTGTATTGCCTTCTGAGGGAGCGGGTGCTTCTGGGTGTGCACAGTAAAGAAGATCAGGGGCAGAAGAGGGAGATTTTAGTGACAAGACTTGAGAACTGACTTCCTCATCAGGACAGCTTCTTCTCTCCAGTCAGGAGGCCATTTTCTGCCTTGTCTTTGTCTGTTGTGTGCTTCCTTGGAAGCAGCGGCCCCATGGGAACAGGCATTGCAGTCACATGTCAGGCATTTAGGCATCTATTAAAGGGGGATGAAAAGGATATTAGATGTGGCAGGCAGAGTAGAGGCAACGGAGAAAAGTGCAGAGGACAGGATTTTGATTTGGGATAGACCTCTCGCTAGTGGGAGCAATGTGTGTGTGGCTGGAGGGGGACACAGTGGCATCTATTGTTAGTTCTCTTAAGATTCAATTATCAAAGGACCCGAAGCTGTCCCTCCTTTACTCCAGTCAGCTGCAAAGATCCCAATGTGAGGAGCACCAAGCAGAGAGGTTTCAAAATCTGAAAGTGACACAGCACTTGAAAAACTTCAGGTTAATTCTATAGTCTGCTTCCCTCCTATATCCCTCTAAAGGTCTGAAACTCAGCTTGATTTCAGCCCAGAATCAAAATATGTCTGAATCTCTCCTCCAGTAAGTATTTTTAGAAGATATTTACATCTACTACATCCCTCTTCACAACCATGCTTAAAGGAGACAGGCACAGTAAGAAGGTGTGCAAACGAAGAATCCAAGGTTCAGTAATTTTCCTGAGGTCCCTCAATGATGGCAGAACTATGGCTGAGTGAAATCTCCCCTCCTCTAGCCATGCTTAGAAGGTGCAGGCTTGGAATGTGCAGAGGTGGAGGCCTATTATTTTCCCTCCCAGAGAGAAAGCATGAAAGAATAATAAAAGTAAGAAACTAAATGTCCAGCTCAGTCATTTCAGAGATTGTGGTCCGATACTCACTAGGCTGTTGATGGCAGATCTGTGAACACTGAAGTCAGGAAAGGGGGCTTTAATCTGAGGGTAATGACAAACCCAGTGTGGGAAGAATCAATAGATTATTATGTGAGTCATTGAGCTTTGTCATGAACAGCAGACTTTCACAGCAAGCACCCTCTTGCCACCACACAGCAAGATAAACAGGGCTTCTTATTCTCCAGATCATAGGAATTAAAGCTATTGCCATGTTAGGCAGAAATTATTTTTAAAAGGATTTGTTTATCACCTATCTCCCAGCTATTGGGTACAGAGAACAAAAGCAAGCATTCTCTTACACACGTCTAAGTGCAGACTCTCCGGCACCAGTTAGTATTTCCCCAAACCTCTGGTAGGAATTGGTATTAGACTACCCACCTCTGAGCCTTTTGGGGGTTAGATAGTGGTAGGAGTTTAAAGTGCTGAACCTCAAGAAAATGATCCCTTTTAAAAATCAGCACACATTTATCAGAGCCTGAACCATACATTGTATTGTTTCTTTTGATGGAACTGAATGGGTTCATAGGAGTACCAGACTAATGATAATCTATTTAGACTTTAGTGAAGCTCTTGACACTGTTTTGGGATGAACGAGGTAGTTACATGGGTAATATAGCTGAAAGTGACATAGTAACTAACGAATTGGTTTCTAAAAAGGCCTAGATTAACAACAGTGCTGCTGCCTATTACCTTTCTCCTTTTAAAAAAATGACTTTATTAGGCATATTTTACATATCATATAATTCACTCACATCAAGTGTACGATTCAATGATTTCTTAGTACATTTCCCATTGGGCAACCATCAGCATAAATCTATTTTAGAACATTTCTATCACCCCAGTAAGATTGCTTATGCAATTTTATGGGTTAATTCCCCTCCACCATTCACCATCCCCATCCTACCCAGACAATCACTAACCTACTTCCTGTCTCCATAGATTTGCCTTTTCTGGACATTTCCTATAAATGGGATCATACAATACGTGGTCTCTTGTGTCTGGTATCTTTCACCTACCATAATGCTTTTGAAGTTCATCAACATTATGGGATATATCGTCAGTCTGTTCCTTATTACTGCTCAATAGTATTCCATTGTGAGGATATATACATTTTGTTCATCTACTCGCCAGTTGATGGGTCTGCAGGTTGTTTCCAATTTGGACCTATTATGAATAATGTTGTTAAGAAACTACCATGCAAGTCTTTGTGTGGATGTATGTTTTCGTTTCTCTCGGGTATATGCCTAGGAGTGAAATTGTTTTCTTGAGTTATCCTCACCTCCTTTACCATGGAATTCCTTTAACATGGTGAATCACTCTATGTGCCATCTGACTCCTCCTTTTGAAAGTCAAAGTGAAAAAGGGGGGTGGATCAGGTAGCCAAAAGATATTTGGGGGCAGAATTCCCCAAGATGCTAGAAATAAATTTTCCCTGAGGAAAAAAAAAGCCAGAAATGGGTAAAACATTTTATCATAAAGTTGAATACTGAAACAGTTCCATTGTATTATGGTAACATTTGCTGTTCCTCATGTCCTCTCATTTGTTTCTCCTGTCCAGTGTCCACACTGGGACCACTCATTTTCCTTAAACACAGTGTTCCCAACATTAAAGCATAAAATGCAAACTCCTTAGCATGTTTTTCAAGGTCCTATGATGTAATTTCAACACCCAACTCAGTCAGGATCTAGTCAGAAAACGAGAGTCCTTGCGAGGTAGTTCAAACGAGGGAGACTTAATACAGGAAACTTTTTACACAGGTGTTGAAAGAACTGAAAGACCAAAAGAGGTGATGGCTAGGCAACATAGATGTTAGCACACAGACACAGATAGAAGCTGCCACCATCCCTGGTGCTGGTGGGACAGTGGGAAGAACAGTGGTATTAGAGTCAAGAGGTAACTGTGCACTTTTGTCCCCAGCTGGCTGGCTCTGGAATGAGGGAAGAGACAGCCTCTGTCTTCCTGAGACATCACCCAACACAGAGAAAGAGGATTGAAATGTTCTGGTTTACATTTTCTCCTGTCTTCCAGTCTCCTGCCAGTGCATCATTTTGGCCAAACCTAGCGGGCAGCAAGTTGGCAAGTGCATCTGAAAAACAGAGCAGGGCAGGGAAAAGATAAGATAGAAAGCAGGTAAAAGTCCAGCTCTGTCTGCCTACTTGCCTGAATTCACAGTCCTCAGAATATATATACCATGAAACTTCCAGCCTCCTGAATAGAGCCAGTACAAATTTATTAAAATTTTCTGTGCCTTGAACAGAATTCTAGTGCTAGAAGGGACATTATCAACCATCCGGGCCAGTGGTTTCTGAAATCCTGTAGGGGCTGCTGAGCAGAAATCAAAGCAGAGCTGGTTTTTTTGTTTTACATGTTAAAGCTTCCAAGTAAAATTCTCATTGAATAAAGGAGTCTGTGATTGGTCCGGCTCGGCATTTTACAAATGGGAAAAATGAAGTGTGAAGAGCTTAGTGACCTTATCAAGATCCTGCTGAGTTTCCTCCTGCAGCACAGAAATATTTGTTGAAGCAGAGCAAGGACTCAGGGGCCCTGTCCAGTCACCACTGACCTCCACGCTAAAGCAGTGGCTCTCAGCCTCTGATGTCCCTAAGAGTCACCTGAAGAATTTTAAGTACATATGTAGATACCTCCCCTTCCCACATCATAATATCCAGGGTCAGGACCAAGGAATACTTTATATTTTTCAAAGTCTACAAGCATTTAGGTACAACCCCTAAAACAACTGCTCTAAAGAGAACTGTTCACTAATCACCAAGACTCCTCAGTCAAGAGCAAATTCAATTACAATCAGTCCACCTTACATTTTTATAGCACTTTCCCATTTATTACTTAATTTAATTGTAGCAGAACCCTAGGTGATAGAACACAAAGGAAACTAAGGCTTGCTCAAAGTTGCACAGCAGAAAATGAGTCCCAGTATTACAGCCCAAAATTAGAATACTAGGTTTTGATGTCCAGTCTGATGTTCTTTCTTATCACTGCAAGTTGACCTTCTTTACTCCCAATTACTATGGTAGGAACACAGCATTTTAGAATGATTTCCAACAAAGAAACGATGGACAATCCCTATTTCCTTAGGCATTATGAATCTCATGAAGACAGTGACAAAGGAGTACTTCCCCAGTTTGATGCATCTGCTATCCACAAGAAAACCACCCACTCCAAAAATCTCCCCCAAGGATTTCAGAAAGTCCCTAGCACTTACATCTCATGTGCTAGGAAGAATGTTATCCTTTCAGCATCTCACAGGGCTCACTGTGCTCTTCCCTTCAAATTCTAGCCACACTGGACTTTCTTCTGACTTTCTCAGTGTTCATATGTGTGAATCCCCTCCCACTTCTCCATCTTGGTGAAGACTGGACAAGCAGAAGCCGCCATTCTCTTTGTGCTATAGTGTGCATTTAACCAGCTCCCTCAACATTGAAAATCAACCATATTTACTGCTTTTCATTTTTTGGTGAATAAAGCTCTTACTTTTACCTCCTCCCTCTCCCTGCTTGCCCTCCCTTCTGGCATCAGCCTATTGCCTTTGGACCAAGTTTGGGTTCTTCACCTTCTCTTCCTTAAAGATGGTCTTTCCCGGGAAGCTCATGGGTTCTGCTTGTAAATAAAAGCATGGTAGGCCTGTTCTGGAAATTTTGGAAATTTCAGAATTTATGATTAGCCACAGAAGATGGGAGCCCTCTTTGTTCAGTTAAGGATGAATTTGCCGCAAAATTGAATTTACTAGAGTTCCCAATTCTCTGAGCATTCTGGTTAATCAAGATTCTCTCTCTATATATATATATTACTAGTCATCAATACTTACTGATTCTAAATCAGAAATGTATTAGTTGTGAGTCCCAAACCCATGCATTCTCATGGAGTGCATGAGATTTACCTGGGGGATATATTTAAAATGCAGTTTCTTGACCTTTCCAGCCAGAAGCTCTGATTCAATAGGCCCCAGGCAGGACCTGAGAATCAGCTTTCTCTTAAGCATTCAGATGACTCTGATTGGGTTAGATCAGAACCATATCCTGAGAAACTCTGGTTTATGAGTGCAGTCCTCTGGATTGGAACTGCCTGGGAAGCTTTTCTTAAATGCCTTCACATAGGTCCCACTCCCGAGCTATCTAGAGCCAGAATCTAGTGAGAACAGGAGGTAGGATGCTGGTAGAGTATCTCTTCAGTAGACTTAAAAGATCTTCTAGGATTAGGAACCACCATTTTTAGTTTCGTTTTTCCCAAAAATTAAAAATCATTATCAACATGTGGAAATTCTTTGATTTGGGGTCCAGGCTTCCAATAAGTCTGGCAAAAAAACAGAAGGAAATAATAGGCTTTTCTTAGTGAAAATGAGTGTTTATTTAAGATATCGAGTACCCCAGTAAAATGTGATACCCTGATGCTTTATCATTAAATGATAACATTGGATGTTTAATAATTTCCATAATTTGCTTCTCTCTGCCTCGTATCAACAGACTATTCTACTTGCTGAAAGGTTCAAATTAGGGGAAATTCGTATCATTCCCTTCAGTCCCTTTGTGCCTTCACTTTCATGCCTCTCTTTTCTTTCTTTTTTAGAAACTAGACAGAGAGATTAATTTTACATATTGTTACCATATTTCCCTACCCAGATATCACAACAACAATCTAACAGAAACTAGTATGTTTATGGAGACAATGGGACAGAATGTTTAAAATCAGAACTGCCCTGGAAAATGCAAAACATATGCTTTCCTCTGTCTGAACTCCTGTGATTTTCTTATCCTCAATTACATCTCTCAGTTGCTCCAAGCTGCCTCCCCTGCTGCCCTACGCCCAGCATACCAGCTGCTAGGTGTAGCTTAATTATTTAAACACAATGTTGGGGATTGCTCTGCAACTACTGCCCTGCAGTTTACAAACATGGCTCCAATACAAACTGCTTTGATGATGTAAGCTTTGGGATTATAGAACTTTCTATAAATTCTTTTCTGAAGCACTTACAAACCTGGTCAGATTTCAAGGGTTTTCCTTTTTCCCTCCCTCACCTTCCATTAATTTATTCACCTGCACATTTTACAGACATCTAGGAAGTGCCAATGACTGTGTTAGGCCCTGAATACAAAGATGAATAGAGCTCAGTGTATCCCTTGGTCTGGAGGAAGAGAGAGTAAAACACATAAACAAACGACTATGAGTCCTAAGAACTACAGTAATGTGAACAGTAAGTCATGGTGGCCCACAGGATGAAGAATTGCAGGAATGTCTCTCCAAGGAAGTGACACTGGAATGGAATCTTCAAAGTTACACAGGAGTGTGCTTAACGGATGAGACAGAGGAGTCCAGAGGGGAACAGAATGGCTTGACGGAGGAAGTGAAATTCTTTCAGAACCACAGAGGAAGGCATGAAAATACAAAGGCAGACCCAGAGGAAGACAAGCATGCTTGTGAGGAACATTCTGTAGAGTGGGGAGCCACTGAAGGGTCTTCTGTAGGAGAGTTGCAGAGGACTTTTGGAGTCCATCCAGCACTACCCTGCTCCTGGGGAACCCCTTTAACAAGTCCTTGAAATGAGAGCAGAAGAAATGAAATCTTCTCACAAGACCTCATGACCCTGCCTCCTTGGCCCCCGTGATTGGTCTGCAGGTGGAGGACTGACCAGCAATGCACCATTCACAGGACCTCAGCTCCCCTGCCTCAGTGATTGCCCAGGGGCTTGGTGCATAGTTACACAGGCAGGCTCAGAGGAGGCATTCTTTACTTGATCCTGAGAAAGCTTGAAACACAGGGTTGTGCTGCCAGAGGACATTCCCCTACCTGGTAGGGAAAGTCATTTCTGTCTAGAAGAGAATATACAGTTTGTAGCACACACAGAGAAGCAGAAACATGAGCCACTGAGAGAAAGAGAATTGTGACAGCTTTTAATGCCCTCCTTCTAGACTGGGTGGTCTCCAAAGCTGCCTTGTTTCCTCCTTCCTAAAACCTAGTTCTTCAGGGATTTTTTCTACTCTGTGTCACCTCCTCCCCCAAACCCCTTCCCCAAGTCTTCTAATTGCTTGAGCTATTTTGAGTCCATTTTTGGCAGGGGCACCCAGGCTCACTGACCAGTGATGAGGTCCTCATTCAGCCTCCTCTACTAGAAATGCCCACAGCTCCCCACCCTGCAAGGAAAGAGGGATTTTACCTAAAGCCCCTATATGTCTTAATAAATCCATGTCCAAAAGTTCCATGTCAAAAGAATACTTAGGGGGAAAATGCCGTTCTTGGACAGAACCCTAAAAACAAAAAGCAACAGCCGTCGTAAGGATAGTCCTGATCGTTTCCTTAAGCTACTAAATCAGTCGCACAAGAAGCCAAAGTACAATTGTAACTCTAAAACACCAAGCAGACAGGGACACAGGGTTAAAAAATTAAAACTAAACTTAAAAATGAAGTTTGATAGGGGAAAAAAACACCCATTCTTATTTCCAAAGAAACACTGACCAATACAGAAATAAGTATTGAGAACATATATTACGATGTCAAATCAAAGTGCATTCGTTTTCTATGCTCAAGACCAATTGCTTAAAAAAGTGCCCTGGAACTAAACTTGGCTTCTTGTTCATTTAGAAAGAAATAGGTGATCTCTGTCAACATTAGGGGTCAGGTTGGAAAGGCCTTTGCAAGCAAAGTGCTGAATTACCCAACTGAGCTGACTGGAGCCTGGCTGTCTCGAGCCTTGGGCAGATAACACACCAAAGCACTGGCCTCAGATTCTCAAGGGCAAACCCCAAAGAGACCACATTCTTGTAACTTGGCCTGAGTGTTCCCACAGCACAGAGGGAAATGAGACTATCTCTGACTTGCCAAATCCATCTGAAAAGGCATACCCCACTGGCAGCAGCCTCTTCTCCTAAGAATTCTGGGAGAAGATCCAGACAGAAGCACTTTATGTGGGGCAACGAGGCACTACTTTAGCATCCTGTTTCCTCTCCTGGCAGGCGGACATTTTTCTTTTTGTCTGTTGTAGAAACAAGAACTGGATTATGTGCCTAGGTTACCTAAAAGATGGAAATCGGTGACTGATGGAAAAACTGCACAGGAGGTTATTGGGGGGCAGCGAGAGAGGAAGGAGTGTGAAGATGACTTTAGATCAGCAAAGCATATCCCATGAAACAAGCTAATACTGACAAAGGACCTCTGCAAAGAGGACGAGGTGGATCTAGCTTGCTCAAGGGATTTCCACTGGCACAGGAAAGCAGGCTTTGGGAACTGTTGGCACCACGTGCCATGTTTAGGGTGAAGGTCTCCTGTTTTTCCTGAGGATGAAGTGGTTACCTTTTTGGTGGCAATGGAGCACTGATCTACCATTGAAATGAAAACCCATTCTCGCTGGTTGGCTGTGTGAAAGCCCTTCCTCCTCAGGCTTGGACTACTCTGGGATCTCTCACACATCCCCCACATCTGACCAATAATTATCCAGCTACAAAGGTTTTATTTATTTAAAATAGCTTTGTTATTGTTTTTCTAATTATACATGCTCCATGGAGGAAAAAAATCAAGGACCTATAGAAAAGTACAATGTTAAAAGTAAAAACAACCCAAAGCCTATAAACCAATATAAACATTTTGACAAATAATTTTTCCATTCCTTCCTCCTTCACTCCCTTTTCCTCCCTCACGTACTTATTGAATACCTACTGTGTGATAGGCAAGGCAAGAGAGAATAGTGTCTCTCTCCTCGTGCCTTAGAATCTAACGGTCCTCGGGCTTCCCTGGTGGCTCAGTGGTTGAGAGTCCACCTGCCAATGCAGGGGACGCGGGTTCGTGACCCGGTCCGGGAAGATCCCACATGCCGCGGAGCGGCTGGGCCCATGAGCCATGGCCGCTGCGTCCGGAGCCTGCGCGTCCGGAGCCTGTGCTCCGCAGCGGGAGAGGCCACAACAGTGAGAGGCCCGCGTACCGCAAGAAAAAAAAAAGAAAAAAGAATCTAACGGTCCTCGAAGATCTCCACCTCTCTGTGCATAAGCACATACATAGAGTTATATATATATATATATATATATATAATGTTATATATATATCATTTTAATAATTATACACAAATGAAATTGCTTTAAAATCAACTTATAATCTACTTATGTCCTCCATTCAGTAATAAGCCATAATCATTCCATCAATATATCACCATCTTAATGACGCCAAAATGAGATTGCTCAGTAAATGAACGTTTTATATTTTGGCACAAAGTGCTACACTGTTCTCCACAAAGGCTGTACCAGTTATAGCAGGCAACAACTATGGTTAGAGAACTTAGTGCCCCACACTCAGTTTACCATTGTCTTTCAGTCGTATTTATAATGTTTTTTCTTTTTACATTCATGTTTTTTTCACCCCCATGGAATCAAATTTATCCATCTTTTCTTTCATAGTTTCTTTTTTGTGATGTTTAGAAAGGCTTTCCATATGATCACCTTATCTTAAAAGGTATTTTAACATTCTTCTGGTTTCTTTTTTTATATTTAAACCTTTGATCCATCTGGAATTTAGTGTAATGATTTACTTAAGGCTACAGATTTATTCTTTCCTAAATATACTTAAGAATTGTTATTTCACAGGGCTTTTTTTATGTGTAGAGTGCAAGCTTCATGGTGTAGTTTTGTTTTTATTTCACATGCACACTAATGCTAGAAATTCCCCAATTAGAGACTAGTGTTTCAGTCTCCATTAAAATATAAACATCCTATGAAGAGGAAATACCTCAAGGTTTTAGCAACCATTTCTTTGACTTAGTGTAAACTGAAACTTTTCTAGGAGCAGAGCAGGACATATGAGATGGATTTTGAAGTGAGAAAGTGGAAGATACAGCACTTTTTGAGGAAAAGAGACACTAGGAAGAAAATT
This sequence comes from Neophocaena asiaeorientalis asiaeorientalis, assembly GCF_003031525.2. Taxonomy (NCBI): domain Eukaryota; kingdom Metazoa; phylum Chordata; class Mammalia; order Artiodactyla; family Phocoenidae; genus Neophocaena; species Neophocaena asiaeorientalis. The sequence continues at coordinate 4,391,463 of NW_020175199.1, forward strand.
TGGCATTGGAGTGTGGAGATAGTAGTGAAAATAATGAGCAATGAGGCCAAATGGGAGGACAAAAAAGCCAGACACTGGTGGGTTTTATATGCTATTTTCAGAGGCTTAGGCTTTCTTTTAGAGGAGGTGGGGAAATGGAAATGGAAATGGTTAAACATGGCAGATTCTGGTTTAGTGTAGATCATTCTGATAGCTTTATGGATGATTTAATTGGGGACTAAGAGAAGGGAAACAACTTAGGAGGCCGTGGAGGTAAACAAATTGAGAAGTAATGAAGCTCTGAATGAAGGTTTTGGAATTAATTGATAGCAGTGAGCTGAAGGATTTGAGAAGTATTTATGTGGTAAAATTAGCATATGAGGGTACAGGAAGGAGAGAGTCATAGATGAGGCCCAGATTTCTAGTTCTAGCACCAATATAATGAAATAGAACTTGCAAAAATGATTAGTGATTAGTCTTCAGGAAAATGCAAATTAAATGCACACCCACCAGAATGGCTGAAATGAAAAAAAAGACAAGCAATATCAAGTGTTGATGAGGATGGGAAAATTGGAACTTTCGTATGCTGCTGGTAGTAGTATAAATCGGCACAATCCTTTGGAAGAGTGTTTGGAAATATCCATTCAGGTCAGACTTACACATAACCTTGAGCCAGAAATCCCACTTCTAGATATATGCCTAACAAAAATATGTAATAGGGCTTCCCTGGTGGCGCAGTGGTTGAGAGTCCGCCTGCCGATGCAGGGGACGTGGGTTCGTGCCCCGGTCTGGGGGGATCCCACGTGCCGCGGAGCGGCTGGGCCCGTGGGCCATGGCCGCTGGACCTGCGCGTCTGGAGCCTGTGCTCCACAACAGGAGAGGCCGCAACGGTGAGAGGCCCACGTACCACACACACACAAAAAAAATACGTAATAGGTTTGCCAAAAATCATGTATGACAATTTTACAGCTTCACTAGTCATAATAGCCCCAAAGTTGAAATAACAAAAAAGTCCATCAGTAGCAGAATAGAAAAAAAATTGTGGTTTACTAATATAATAGAATATCACATAATTATGAAAATAAACATGCTACAGCTACATACAACAACATGGATGAATCTCATAAACATACTACTGAGTTACAGAAGCCAGGTACAAATGGAACAGGTACTCTATGATTCCATTTATATGATATTCAAAAACAAGCAAAATTAATCTATGGCATTAGGGGTCAGGATAGCAATACTTTTAAAATGCAGAGGATAGTGATTAGAAGTGGTCATGAGGAGGGCTACTGGCTGCTGGTATTTATTGGCCTATTTTTTTTTTGATGTGGGTGCTGCTTACATGGGTGTGTTTACTTTCTGGAAGTTCATTGATATGTGATCCAAGCTTATGACTTGTGCTCTTTTCAGGATGTATATTTCAATAAAAAGTTTAATAGAGTCCTTTCAAAAGTAAAGTAGTTCAGTACATGTGTGTGAATGATTAGTTCTGTTTGGGGTATGTTGCATATTGAAGTAATGGATCAGTGGGTAGGTGTGTGTGAATCTCTGGGCAGGAAAAGCAAACAGCAGGTAAGAGGTCATAGCAACCCTGTGGGAAGAGAGTATGAATGAGGGGAGCAGTAGGCCTTGGACATAACTCTGGAGAATATCAGCATTTAAAGTGTAGGCAGAAGAAGGACTTGTGTAGAGGATAGAAAATAAATAGCATGTAGAATCATGAGCAGGAATTGCTACTCCTAGTAGCCAAGGTAGCAAAATTCTCAAGAAGGGAGTGATCAGTATCATCAAATGAAGGTGAGAGACTTTAAAATCATGAGTGAGAATGGAGTTAAGTTGCAGCAGGTCATAGCATACCTCAGCTAGACTGATTTCTGTGGAGCAGTAGGTTTAGTAGGGATAACAGTGGTAGAGACCAGCTGGTTTGTACTATGGCTCCAACATTACCTGCGATGATTGTTTAAAATGCAGGTTTCTGAGATCCCCCCTCCAAGATTTTGGTCCCACAGATCTTGCTTGAGGCTCTGATGATTCTGAAAGTCTATAGCACCTGGAACACACCTTGAGAAACTCTGGATTAGAAAGGGGCATGTGTCTTCCTGTAAAACCTAAAGCTTCCCTCAAAGCTGGACAAGTCAACCAATCTCTCTGAATTTTGGCTTACTCATTTTATTAAAATGAGGGTGCCAATACCTAATAGGATTATATGTGTGAGAATAAAATAACTTAATGTTCATTTCATAATGAACATTTCATAATATATAAATATATCAAGTCATCATGTTGTATACCTTAAACTAATATAATGTTATATGTCAATTATATCTCAATAGAACTGGAAAAAAAATGAGTTAATGTAGGTAAGTGCCTATTATTGTGTGTTTTTCCCTCCCTCCATAAGCCCATTACATTCTCTTTCCTGAAGGGAAATGTAAAAATAAAAATGACAGTGTATACACTGCCAGAAAACAATGTCTAATGGGAACCTGGCCTGGAGACAGTTCTTGATTTTGAACAATTTACAATTGTTATTGGCAGTAATTCTTGAACTAGTATTTACTGTATCTTATAAAAGTATCTGATGAAGGAACTCTGAGATAACCCAGAATAAAGTGCTTTTAATAAGAGAAAATGGAAATTTTCTGACTAGAATAAAGAAATAATTGAGCCATGAATTGATAAATAGATTATCAGTAGGACCTTGCAGGCATAAGGTGGCATTAGGGCCATCAGTTATTGCTTGATAACTCTTGGAGGACTGAAAGAAGCCCTGGGCACTGGGAAAGGTAATATTATGCCTTAGGGTGGGTATGTCCATTAGATACCAGTTAATTTAGCTTCCTTGATAGGAAAGATACTACAGAAACAAAACAAAGACTACAATGAATCGAATACTGGTGTATAGCATTTTCCCTTGTGAAACCATAAGAAATAGTCAACTACCAGAGCTTTCTATGTGCCAGGAATGACGTTAGGTACTTTTGCCTAAATTTTACAGTTGAGAAAATTGAGGCTCATAAAGATTAAGTGAATTATTCAAGGTTGTACCTGACTCTGTTTGATCTGTTGCTTCTGCAGTGACTTTAATAAAGCTTAAGGATCTATGCTGTTTGCACACTAAGGAGATATGGTACAGACTAGATTCTGAACTTGTCTTACTAAGTACAATTCTTGCTCAATGTGCCAAGCAAATAGTATAGAAAAATCACTTCCGTGGCATAGAATGCCTAGGTGTTCACCAAACCTATTTCCTCTTCTTTCTGGAACTACAGCTAGACTACATTTCCAAAACTTCTTTCAGGAGGTGTGGTTATACAACTAAATTCTGGCCAATAGACGATGGCTGGACGTGATGTGTAGCATCTCCATGCCTAGCCTAATAACAATAAGGTGAAATAAAATTAGATCTCTCGATCACTCCTCAGAGGAGAGTCAACCTGCTGCTTAGGAATAACTATTTTAGTTCTGACCGAAGTAAAAAAGCAATAACAAAAAAAAAAAACCTTCTATTTTGTTAAGTCACTGAGATTTGAGAGTTTATCTGTTATGGCAATTAGAGTGACCTTGGAAGGCTTTTTCACTGGTGTCACATTAAGCAGTCCTGTGATTGATATTGACAACTATTAATTAAGATGCCATCTGGATTAACTTGACAAGGATTACCAACACTTTAAAAGACAGGAATCAAATTTACTGTAAATTGTTTTTGAAAAAAATCCTTCAAAAATAAAATGGAAATTCAATAGTTATATAGAGTACAATTAGGAGCAAACACACACATACTGAGATTTAAGATCAGAAAGTGACTAACCACTTTATTGCTGAAAAAATAATCCCACGGTCAAAATAGAACATAAATTGGATATGAATAAACAATGATGTTGCTAGTTTAGATGTAATTTTTGGTAAGTAGACATACACACAAACACTTAAGGTATGGGAAGGAGAAAGTCACATTGGTACAGGAATTGGCAGGGGTGGGGCAGAGGGCTTTTTTAAATTTGAGAGCCCACAGCTCTCACCCAAATCTAAAAATTAGTCATAAGTGTCACCAAAAAGCAACCTGAAATTAGATAGGATAACATTAGGTTTTTAGTATAATCAACCATCCTTGGCCTTTAACTCCATGTGAAGAATTGGTTATGGGTAGTGTGACCGTGTGTCCCAGCTTGCCCGGAACAGTCCCAGTTTATGACTGTTGTCTAGGCCGAATTATTAATAGTGCCCCCTTTCTTTCTCCAGAATGCCCCAGTTTGAATGATAGATTATAAGATCACCTTTGCTTGGGGCCAAACTTTAGGAGCTCAGTGCAGGCTTTCCTCCCTGCTCCAACAAACAATACTCACGGAGAGCTACTGATACCACTAATACAACCATGAAAGTAGGGTGATGAAGCAGAAAACATTTTCCTTCTCTTTTAACTTCACACTATTGTTGCAAACTCAGAATGAGCTTAACAGCCACTTCTTCCATAATATTTAATTATTACCACAATGAAAGGCAACAACAGATCAATCATTTTAAAATGACAATCATCATTTTAGGTAGATGTCCCTAAAATTTTGCCTAGATTATTCTAAACAACCCCATACCATAGGCACTGAGTTATATTAGCAGGTATTTTGCAAACAGTGTATATTAGAGGGCACATAAGGATGTAATTCTGAGTGATGCTTGATCTCTTATGGTGCTTTGCTAAGATGATTGGGGAGGGGGTTCTAAGGAAAAGCACTACAACTTCTTTGAAATATTTCCCATGCTAAAGTTATTGTAGCCAGTGCTATGGCTCTAATTCTCCATTTGGGCTTCCTGTAGTCCTAGAGAACTCAAAGTGTCATATATATGATGTACCTTTTTAGAGATTCAATTTTACTTTGGTGTTTGTAATTTTAACTTTTTTATATTTGAATAAACATGAATATATTATTAAATGGAATACAAGATATACATGAACTTTTAAAAGAAAAGAATTCTCCAAGAATTTCTCCCATTTCTGATAGACTACGTAGTGATTCTCCCCAGGTCTTCTGAATACTAGGGTGGGAAAAATGGGAGAAGCACTGCTCTAAGGTAGAGCATTTTGGGGTCTTGATCATCCAATCATCTGTTTGTTACCATGGTCCCAAACTCAACAGACTAGAATATAACATGGGGGTTAAAAGCACAGGTTTTGGTATTGAACAGATCTAATAACTGTCCTGTGTATCCATTTACTAGCTCTGAAACTTTGCATACGTTTGAAATAGGGATAATAATAGTTAATTCATAGAAGTATTTTGAATACTAAAGGATGTATGTAAATTGTTCAGCACAATACCTGGGACATAATAAGCACTCCACAATTGTTCATTATTATTATTTCTTGAGAGGCCTCTTGGCCTATTCATGGGAACTCCCTATGATCACCTACTCTGTATCATTTTGTTCTAATAAGTATAAAAGGGGATGTGGAGAAACTGATCCCGAAATAAAACAACAACAACAACAACAACGGCATTTTTAAAAGCTGGGACGCTGTAAAGAAAGATGAAAGGAGCCAGGGTGTTTTTAGCTTGGAGAGGAAGAAGCCAAAAAGTGACAATAGCATTCAAGTGTAAGAATTATTATGAGGAGGAGGCTGACAGGTTGTTTTCCATTTCTACAGGGGTTAGCAATGTAAATACTACAGCAGAATAACTTGATTTGACACAAATAAGGATGTCTTGTTAGGGAGAGTGACAACACTAGAACAGCGAGCTAGAGGGGGTATGGTTGTATCAACCTGGTGCACCTAAAAATATCCTGGCTAATTTAGGTGAAAATCTAGTTATAGCTGCCCTGGCTGCTCTTTTAAATCTGAGTCCCAGAGATCAGTTTTCAATCAGTTCAGGGACACAGTCTTTGGCAGATGTTTATATCAGACTCTATAGCATATAAGGCAGAGATATATACTCTTGGAGACATACAAAAATCCATGTGATGTATAATTGGAAGAATAGTTTTATAATGATGATAATGTTAATAACAATAGTTAACATTTTTTAAGTACTTACTGTGGGAAAGATTGTATTCTAAGTATGCTGTATGTCTTATCTTTTGCTGTTCAATAATTAGTATTTGCACTTAATTCCAGGAACTATTCTAACCTTGGAACTTGTATTTTTTTTAACACCTTTATTGGAGTATAATTACTTTACAATGGTGTGTTACTTTCTGCTTTATAACAAAGTGAATCAGCTATACATATACATATATCCCCATATCTCCTCCCTCTTGCATCTCCCTCCCACCCTCCCTATCCCACCCCTCTAGGTGGTCACGAAGCACAGAGCTGATCTCCCTGTGCTATGTGGCTGCTTCCCACTAGCTATCTATTTTACATTTGGTAGTGTATATATTTCCATGCCACTCTCTTACTTCGTCCCAGCTTACCCTTCCCCCTCCCCGTGTCCTCAAGTGGACCTTCTATTTTAAATCTATCCAGGAGTGAATACCTGATGAACAACACCCCACCTAGTCAAATTCTACTCATCTTACCATGCCCAGCTTAAATTGCTCTTTCTCTGTGAGAGCTGCCTGAGTTTCCCTAGTCACTTATTTTTCTCTAAACTCACAGCTTTTATCCTCAGTATGACTATTTATGCAATATATGAGATTTAATCAGACCATTACTTTGAGGTATTTGTGCTGTTAATTTGTTTGGCTATTCAACCCTCACCCCTTTAACTCTTCATGAGCATATGTGACATCTTCCAAGCCCAATTGTAAAATCTTCAGGGAAACCAGCTGTAGTAGTCATATGTTGGTTTTTGGCTACAGTATCCATTTTCCTACTTTAGAAACAGAAGCTTGTTTCTCTTTTGGGAAGTTATCTTTCTTCCATTGTGTGTGGTCTTGATAGGACAGTCTATCAAAGCTTTCTGCACTTCCTCTCCCTAAGGGTAAGTAAGTGACTCAAAGGCTAGTTGGAATTCTTTCCCAGGGCTTTGAAACTTGAACAAAGTGTCACAAACATAGGGAAAAACAGTTGATTTGTTCTACTGGCAGTGTCCTGGGGAAGTTGTCTATCTTCTGCTAACTTGGCCCCCTAGATCTACCAGATCCTGTTCTAGTCAAGCCTGCTACTCTAGCTTTTCTTTGAACAACCTGATAGCCTTGCAACACGTTAGTCAATTTTTCTGTTGCTGGCAACCCAAACATTCTGTTACAGGGGAAATCAGTTCAGGGACACAGTCTTTGGCAGATGTTTATATCAGACTCTATAGCATATAAGGCAGAGATATATACTCTTGGAGACATACAAAAATCCATGTGATGTATAATTGGAAGAATAGTTTTATAATGATGATAATGTTAATAACAATAGTTAACATTTTTTAAGTACTTACTGTGGGAAAGATTGTATTCTAAGTATGCTGTATGTCTTATCTTTTGCTGTTCAATAATTAGTATTTGCACTTAATTCCAGGAACTATTCTAACCTTGGAACTTGTATTTTTTTTAACACCTTTATTGGAGTATAATTACTTTACAATGGTGTGTTACTTTCTGCTTTATAACAAAGTGAATCAGCTATACATATACATATATCCCCATATCTCCTCCCTCTTGCATCTCCCTCCCACCCTCCCTATCCCACCCCTCTAGGTGGTCACGAAGCACAGAGCTGATCTCCCTGTGCTATGTGGCTGCTTCCCACTAGCTATCTATTTTACATTTGGTAGTGTATATATTTCCATGCCACTCTCTTACTTCGTCCCAGCTTACCCTTCCCCCTCCCCGTGTCCTCAAGTGGACCTTCTATTTTAAATCTATCCAGGAGTGAATACCTGATGAACAACACCCCACCTAGTCAAATTCTACTCATCTTACCATGCCCAGCTTAAATTGCTCTTTCTCTGTGAGAGCTGCCTGAGTTTCCCTAGTCACTTATTTTTCTCTAAACTCACAGCTTTTATCCTCAGTATGACTATTTATGCAATATATGAGATTTAATCAGACCATTACTTTGAGGTATTTGTGCTGTTAATTTGTTTGGCTATTCAACCCTCACCCCTTTAACTCTTCATGAGCATATGTGACATCTTCCAAGCCCAATTGTAAAATCTTCAGGGAAACCAGCTGTAGTAGTCATATGTTGGTTTTTGGCTACAGTATCCATTTTCCTACTTTAGAAACAGAAGCTTGTTTCTCTTTTGGGAAGTTATCTTTCTTCCATTGTGTGTGGTCTTGATAGGACAGTCTATCAAAGCTTTCTGCACTTCCTCTCCCTAAGGGTAAGTAAGTGACTCAAAGGCTAGTTGGAATTCTTTCCCAGGGCTTTGAAACTTGAACAAAGTGTCACAAACATAGGGAAAAACAGTTGATTTGTTCTACTGGCAGTGTCCTGGGGAAGTTGTCTATCTTCTGCTAACTTGGCCCCCTAGATCTACCAGATCCTGTTCTAGTCAAGCCTGCTACTCTAGCTTTTCTTTGAACAACCTGATAGCCTTGCAACACGTTAGTCAATTTTTCTGTTGCTGGCAACCCAAACATTCTGTTACAGGGGCAAACCCTATACTTGTCTGCATGGCCCATCACACAAATCACAGTGCTTGTCACAGGGTAAGTGTTCATTAGTGACATTCTAAAGAACTTAAATGGAAAAACAAGCATTGACCAAAATAAAAAGGATCTATGGAAGCATTTCATAAATAGATAAGAGGTATAATAATTCCACTGGAGAGCTCAGGAACGCTATATTAATGATCAAATTATTAACTAGTGAATTTACATAGTCCCGACATCCACCTTTGCTTTGCTTATTAAAGTACTTGGGAGGGGCAAGTGGCACATTCTGCAAAATCCCACAAAGAAGCCCCAAACATACTGATTGTACATTCTTACTTGTAGAACTCTCAGCACTTCCTGACCCAGAAGGCCCTCTTTTAAGTAATGCTAAAGAAGTTGATCTGAGCCAAGATGAATGGCAGTCACTGCATCACACCAGGAATTCATCCTATTTTTATATTTTCAAATGAATGTAGTAGAGTCATACAGATGTGCACTACTCAGAGCTGGAAAGAAATGAGGACAGAGCCCAGTGAAGTCAAGCACGGTGGTCAAGCATGAGACCAAAATAGAAAACAATACCCACAGTAGCTGTACTGTTGTTCACAGTACAGGGAGTTGGATCAGATGACCTCTATAGCCTTCTCCAACTTGGGCATTCTTTGTTTCTACTTCTTTCAGGTTTTCATTGTTGTAACTCTAGAATCAGCCCCACTAAGAGGGACTGGTAATTGTAGAAAGATCTAAGAATGTGGAAAATGATGTTTCAGCAGTTGGCTTAAAGAAAAAACTCTACTAGCCTACAAATAGAGTTTTCATTCAGTAAACATTTGTTACTAGCCTATTGTGTACAAATAACTGTGGTAGGTGCTAGGAGGAAGAGCAAGCAGAGATGCAAAGAAAACTAGTTACAGCTGCTGCCTTTCAGGAGCTTATAATTTACTGAAAATGATGCTGTGCTACTTTGCACTTTTTGCACCAAGACCATTCTTTGTAAATAGTAGCCTTTCATAGATTGATCAGTGACAAAGAACTCTTCTTGCCTTCAAGGAGCTTTTAGTTCTTTATTTGATCACTGATTAATTCAACAGTCTACCCTGTACTAGGCTCTGTGCTAGGTGCTGTGGACACCATCAAGAGAAAGATTTACAAGGTCTCTCCTTCAGGGAGCTCAAAGGGAAATGGGATGACCTAAGGCTCCTATTTAGTTTTACTCTGCCAGTTCTGAATCTTCTCCAAGCCTTTTCCTCCTGTAGTCATAGTGCCATTTTGGAAAATCAAATCTGATCAGGTCATATTTCCCCTGCTTCAAACTCTAATGGTTTCCCTCAGTATGTAGTTCAAACTAATGCAAATAAGGTCCTGCATCATCTGGCTCTTGGCCATTTTCAGTTGCAGGGCCTTTAAATGGCAGGGTGGTAGCCCCTTATAATCTAATTCAGCCTGGACAGATTGCAGTTGTTGGAATAAGGCTGAAGTGCTATCACCAAGCTTATCATAAATACCCGTAAGTATAAAGTAATCATCTCTACACACCAAATCCAGGGGGGATGTGGTAAAGATCTAGAATTGAAGCCCATGGAGAAGTAGATCAAAAGCAATGCAATAATCTAGCACAAATGATTTAACTTTTATTGCTCCAAGGTAAGCACTCTAGCCTCAGTGAAATAGATTCATGGATGGAAGGAGACTTAAGAAATGAGAAAACGTGATATCCTGAAAGGATAATAGTGGCAAGGATTTTTATCACCTTGCTAATCTTTGAAGCACTGTCTGAACAGTTACTTGAGATGTTCTTGGATCCTCTTAGGCTGCCATTAAAGATCACGGGCAGAATTTGTCTCTTTATCTGAGAGATGTTCTAAACAATAAAAGTGCTTCAAAGGGTCTGTGACTTCTGCTGCCATCCATACAACATTCATCACATTCCCTGAGGAATCTGTAGCTCAATAAAGGTTAAGAACCATGATAAACAAACCAAGGCTATGGACATAATTCCAATACCGAATTCAGTTCTCTTTGTTAATAAGACAAACCAGATTCTCAGGTTAGTATATGAGGCAAGTGGTCACTGAAAATTTTGAGTGTCTAAAACTCAGTTTCCTTAGCTATAATTTGGACTACTAATACTTATTTCACAGGGTTATTATAAGGATGAAATGAAATAATGTTTGTAAAGCACTAAGCACAGTGCTTGAAACTTGATAGGCACTCAAATGGTTGTTCATGGCTGTTATTATTTCTCTGATTCTCACGTAGTGTTAGTGCCCGTGATACTGTGAATTTTCATATTGGGGCCCTCCTATGTGCTTTCTATGCTCCTTTTGTCCCTCATGAAAAACACTCTTCTAGGTCTTCAGAGGCTATGTAAAAATATAGAATATTCAACCTGGAAAGAATTTGGAGGAAACTCTTTATTTTAAGGAAGACTATGCTAAGGCCTGAAGGCTTATCCAAGGTCACATGGCTAATTAGTGGCAAAACTAGGTCTTGACCCAATTCTCCTGACTCCTAGTCAGTGGCTTTACTGCATTATTATTATTATCTGAAATTGTGAGGGGCACCCCAAATCAATACATTAGTATGTATTTACTGAGCACCTACCTAAATGAACCTAGAACTGCTAAAAACTTTGGAAAGTATTAAATAAGTATGAGGCACATTCTTCACAATTAAATTATTATAATTTATTACACAAATGAATCAAATTGCTCCTCTCATTGCAGATGTCTTTCCTCATTAATTTTACATGAATTTTGAATTCTACTTTTTATGTTTCTATCTTCAACAATGAGAAGAAGGAAAAGCAATTGTATACGTGAATCCTTGCTAAGCGATTTATGGCTGATTATTGCTATGCAGAAAACTCAATTATTAGGGTCAGGCCCACGTTCACACATCGTCCAATTAGATCTCCCAATAATCCTATTTTATAGATAAAATTAAAAAGGCATGGAGACATGAGGTAACTTGCCCAGGTCCCTCTCAGATGCCAAAGCCCATGTTTACACCATGCAGATTCCTTTGAACTTTTTAACTTCAATATTAATCCCTAGAAGCAAAATAAATAAAAAAGGACAATGCACAAATATAATACATATAAATTGCTTAATTAGTAGAAATTTATTCCACAAACATTTGTTAGGTGCAGATTATTTCCAAGGCTACATCTTAAGAGGGTAAAATTAGCATCACAGCAACAGCCACAAATGGCATTTCCTTCACTCCATCCATACCCCCAGCACGGCAGCTCCCACCCCTGGGTCTTGCCTGTGTTTGTGAACTGGTCCCCCCAGCCACCAATTTCTCACCTGTTTCTCCTTCTGCTGTTTCATTTTCTTAGTGATCAAGTGCATTGCTCAGGCTACCGTGTTTTTGACTTGTTTAGGTTCTAGGAGTTTTCTCAAGGGGAAAAGTTTAGTTCACCTTGATTTGTAATACTAAGCTGGTTACAAAGCCATGTGACCTTGTGCTCTGAATATCCAACAAAGGTGTAAATGAAGGTCATTTATCTTTTAATCTTAGTCTAGGCATGAGACCCACAGTCTGGACCACAGGATGTTTGAGTAGCAGATGCATTCAATGTCTCCTTCCTTACTGAGCCTGACCTGCAGCTTCCAGTCCCTCAAACCTGGAAGAGTTCTTGCCCAGGAGCCTCCTCAGGCCTTCACGCAAATAGACAGTGGTGGACCAGCTCCTGAGACCTTCAGATGTGCTCAATCCCAAGTGTAAAGAATGTGCCGGCTCTCAAACTGTTAATTCTTTCACACTCTCCTATGTGATGCAAAAGAGAGCTTGACCCCATTTCCACCAGCAAGTAGTCCACTATTTTCCCCTGCTAAACCAGGCTCCCAGATCTCTCTTGGCTTTATCTGCATATTGAACTCTTCTTCTATCTCGACATCTGAAACAAAGATACTGAAGAGTGTGGCTGAGAAGTCACTCTCTCCTCACCAAAACACCTTTTTTGAACTAACATTAATTAGCCTTTGCTATGTGTCCGATACTAATGGTGCATTCTTTGCATGTATCATTTAAACCTCGAAAGAGCATAATAGCAGGTATATAAAGGAGGGCTCAGAAAGGTTAAATAATTTCCCCCAGGTCACCTAGGTTCTAGGTAGTAGAACTGGCAATAAGACACAAGTCTGACCACAAAACCCCTTTCCTGACTACTAAGTTACATTGCTTTCCTATAACTGCCTTAGTTTAATACTAATTTCTAAAATGCAAAATAGATAAAACAACATAAATAAGAGGACTACAAATGCATAATTAGCATGAGTAAAGTGTGCATTATCATTTTTATGTCAAGCCCATTTCTGTGAATGTTCCATTATAAGAGCATTTTAGTTGATAAAAATTCAAAGATGCACATTTGCTAGTTGAAGCAAGAAAATGTCAATAATCCCACTTTATTTTATTAGTTTAGATATGGCTCAGGCAAGTACATCTGGTACTGCTATTCTTAGAACTGGAAGGAATGGAGTTGGGGGGGGCGGAGTATTTCTGTTAACAGATAGACTCAATCAGATTCAGGAGAAGACTCCACTACTCCAAATCTCTAGTCATCTCCCATCACGCTCTGCCCCTAGCAAATCATCCACTGCAAACTGTGCCAGAGAGATGAATGTGAGAATGGAATTAATCAGAATAAGATGAGGGACCAGCAGTCTATCACAGGTGGCAGTTTGATTAATGAAAGCCAGAAAGCAGCAAGTACAATTTGGGAAATCAATGAGACCCAGCCAAAGGCAAAAACAACAGGAAAGCTCTAGCTCTCCCTAGAAAAAAATTAAAAATCCTTGGTATTTGTTTAGATCCTTTGTCCTAAGGATGTCAAGGCATTTCACAAGCAATTTCTTTTATTCTTGTCTCTGTAATGGAGAAACCCACAAGGACATTAATGAAACTTTCCCTCTGAGCTAAGAAAGGAAATAGGAACAGAGACGAGAGAAAACGAGTCAGGGTTCTCACAACTTTCCTTTTAATTAACGCCTCCATGAATGGGCAACTAAATCTTTGTTTAGTCACTTTGATTAAGGTTGAAGTAGATATCTTTGGGGACTTCTGCCAAATTCAGAGCAGTTCTTCTCTGAGAACTACTACCTTTATTCACAGAAGTGAATCATGGCTGCCACATTTGTTCTGTGTATCTTTATCCCCCACCATGGTCATGGTTGATAGGATTATGGGTGGTCACCTGACTCAACTGGGGCCAATCAGATTCTTTTTCTAATGACTTGGAACTGGGATTCAGAGAACTACTCAATAGGTAAATCAGACACTGTGAGGTGGGCAAAAGCAAAGAGTCTGCAGGGAGATAAATGAAGCACTTGCTTAGAAAACTGAGCAGATATCCCCCTTGGTGCCTGACAGCTGTCCAGTTCCTGATTTTAGCCCCCTGTGAGGCCCAGCCACACGGTCTGCCTTTAGATTGAGTGAAACACTCCTGAATCTATTTATTAAATTCTCCTCTTCCACTTAAGTTAGCTCAAGTGGATTTCTGCTACTTGCAACTGAAAGTATCATAAGTACTTTATTGATGGGTGTGTTGGGTGCACATTCTCCTAGAAACGTCTGCCTTCCAATCTCTTTTAGTTCTTCTCCTACCTCTCCATCTATTTCTCAACCCCCATTAATTGTGCCTCTTTTTCTGCCCACCCCTTAAATGTAGGAATTCCCTAATGCTTTGTGCTCAACGCATCTCTTTGTCTCTCTGACCTTTACAGAGAATCTCACCTCCAGTTTCAGTTAATACCTGCAAGCGCCTGAATCCCAGATTTATATCTCTAGCCCATACCTCTTGACTAGTATTACCAAGCCACTCTGGAAAGCTTCACAGGCTGCTTAAATTCAGAAAATCTGAAATCATTCATTGTCCTGTTTCTCATCTCAAAAAATCTGCTCTTTCTCCCATATTTTCTGTTAGAAAATGTCATTATTCTATTAGCAGTCACCCAAGCTAGAAGTCACAGAGTTATTTTCAGTGGTTCCTCTCTCTTACCCCTTGTCACAGTTCAGTCTTCTTCATCTCTCAATTGGATAATTTAGTATAGTTTCCTAAGAATTTTTCCTTCTACAGTCTCATATAATCATCTCTAACCATTGACAGTCCATCCTCTCCTCTGTACTCTGCCAGAGTGTAGAGAACTTTCATTTCTGTTCCATTAATCTATATGTCTCTCCTTATGCCTGTGCCATACTGGCACTGACTCCTGTAGCTTTCTAGTAAGTTTTGAAATTGGAACATATGAGAATATTTTTTAAAATGTAGATTCCTGGACCCCACCTTCAGAGATTCTGATTCAATCAGTATGAGGTAGAATATGAGTTTGATTTTTCACAATTTCCCTAAAAGTGTCTGTTGCAGAGTTCCAAGGATGCCATAGAGTAATGGTTAAGAATGACTGAATTCTGGTTCTGCTCGTACTTGCTGGGTGACACTGGGGAAGGACATATGCTTCTCCTTCAGTAAAATACGGATGATAATTATAGTACTTTTCACATGAATTAAATTCATGTGGACTAGAAGAATGCCTGGGACTCCATAAAAGTTATGTAATTATTTTTTTACTAAAAGTCATTCAGAGGATTAGACAATGGGGAAATGCAGAAAGAGAAAAGAAAATGTGTGCCTATCTGATGACATCAAAAAAATTTCCAGTGACTTGGCAGAATCTAAAAAGGCTGCTTGTGAATAGCAAGGAAAATGAATTCTCACTGATTTTGATTAACTGATCTTTTTTTGCGTGTGGTAAAATATATATGGCCTAAAAGTTGTTGTATTAACCATTTTTAAGGGTACAATTCAGTGGCATGAATTACATTCACAATGCTGTGCGACCATGACCTCTATTTCCAAAATTTTCTCAGTGCCCCAAATAGAAACTCTGTAATAATTAAACAGTTAACTCCCCATTCCTCTCTGCCCTCAGCCCCTAGTAACCTTTAGTCTACTTTTGTCTATGATTTTAACTATTCTAGATATTTCACATAAGTGGAACCATGAAATTTGTGTTCTTTTGTGGCTGGCTTATTTCACTTAAAACAAAGTTTTTGATGTTTATCCATATTGTAACGTATATTAGAACTTCATTCCTTTTTATGGCTAAAAAATATTCCATTGTATATACATACCGCATTTTATTTATCCATTCATCTGTTGATGGACTTTTGTGTTGTTTCTGCATTTTAGCTATTATGAATAACGCTGCAGTGAACACTAACATACATGTATCTGTTTTAGTCTCTGTTTTCAGTTCTTTCAGGTATATATCTAAGTGTAGAATTTGAGTAACTGATCTTTTAATAGAAATAAAATTCTGCTTTGGAGTAGAGAAAGCCTTTGGCACTCTCTCTCTCACACACCCTGTCCTTAGGACATGAGACTAATCTTGTCAGTCCTCCCTTGACCCGCATGTCGGCAGCTCATTGTAGTTGCTGTCTGGGCCATAGAGCTGTGAGTGCCTCTGGAGGAGGACAGGCTGGGAAAGTGGGATTTCAGACTATTGCCAGGTGACAGACATCAGTGACAAGACTTGAGGGAATGAGGGAGTCTGCCCTGTAACTCTTCTTTGCCTCCTTTTCTCTGATCCCTTTTGCTTTTGACAGGATTTCTGTTCAGCCCAAGAGACTATGAGGTTATGTAAGGACTCAGAACGGAGTGAAGAGAGACTGTATAACTGTGCACATCTCTTGACCCTGTCAGCTGCCAAGGCTCTCATTCCATCAGTGGGAGCCACTGAGGGAAAAATAAAGGACTTTGGGTTGAGGCTGGTAGGGCAAGGCAGCTATGGCTTGCTAAGGACACTCCCAAGGAGGGAGGAAGTTCCTGATACAGATGTCCCTCCCAGATGAAGGCCCACCTCGGGAACTGTCCCAGTGCTACTGGTTTTATCCCTTTCCCACACCTGGCACTGCACCTTCTGGTGCTGCTGTCACTTTCCTGGCTTGTAGCAACCTTGCCCCTCAGCTTGGTAAAGATGAATGCAGATGGCAGTGGTGCTATTTATTGTATCCTGAGATAGAGAGATTGTTACTCTAAACAATACGAAGAGAAATATATATTCTCTACATAAAAGGGCATGATTCATGTGGTTGTTCGTGATTGGAAATAATTTATGTTATATTTTTTGGTAGAATAAAATATATTAAGGAGGTAGAATTAAGCAAAAAATTAGCTCATCAGTAATAAGAACATATCTCTCCCACCTATACGGGTACGCAGGCTTATTAAAGAAGAAGGATTATATAGAGGACTTGAAGAGCTGTGGTAGGTTTGGGGGGAGTTTGGGCTCCATTACCGAGAGTTGATAGAGAACATTTGGGGCTGTGAATAAAAGGGTGCCCGGAGTGACACACTTGAGACCTTCTGGGCATCATGCCTGCCTATTATTTGTCCATCAGCTTAAGGAACAGCATAAGTACAGTGGTATCTGTAATTTCCTGTCCTACCTGCCACCATCATTGGATGGCAGAAACCTTGGAGTGAAAATAGGAAACTGATCCTCCTAGTGGCTCTTGGTAGATGGCTTGCGTTGCAGGCCTTCTTGGTAGCTCACTTACTTGAATGCTTGTCTTGTTCCTTGCTTGTATCAGAGAGCCAGGCCCAGCTAGAAAGGGTAGGTCAACAGAGACAAAGGGGAAAAATACAAACTGAGCATATAAAAATTTTTTAAATGTCTAAGAGATCATGCATTTTATAGAGTATAGGACCTTATTGCCAAGATTATTAAATATTGCCAAAGACATTTGGCCAACATACATTAAAAGATCCCTCTTGGGGCTTCCCTTGGTGGCACAGTGGTTGAGAGTCCGCCTGCCGATGCAGGGGACACGGGTTCGTGCCCCGGTCCGGGAAGATCCCACATGCTGTGGAACGGCTGGGCCCGTGAGCCATGGCACCTGAGCCTGCGGGTCTAGAGCCTGTGCTCCGCAACGAGAGAGGCCACAACAGTGAGAGGCCTGCGTACCGCAAAAAAAAAAAAAAAAGTTCATACTCTTGTTGGTAGGCCTTTGAAAATTATGTTTTCTTGAAGCATATTTAATGATATGAGGAAATGAACAGAATGTATTAGTGAAAGAGGAGATAAAGTATACAATATAAGTATAGTTCTCAGAAAATAATATATGTCTATACATTTATGTATGTGATACTTGTTGGCATCATATTTGCCTTCACCTGGATATTACATGGTAGCTGTTCAGCAAGATACCTGCCTTTTATTTTCTGATTGTGGTATTTGTTAGCTAAGAAGAGAAGCAGAACTTCCTACGTGGGGGAAAATACAGTGGGAGAGAGGATTTAGCTAGGAGCTAAATAGAGGAAAGGAATTTTTAAAGCAAAATGCTACATGCTCTCTGAGGCAGTTTCTACCCTTTTATCTCATCGGCTTGAAATTATCAGTAAAATAGAAATTGCTCATCATGTGTGGAATGCTACATACAAGATGAGTGTGGGGAAAGCCACAGGCTGCTGATGGGCTCCAACTATGAGAGAGAATAGTCACACACACATGCACACACACCACACACACACACACGCATTGAAAAAAGATTAGGAATAAAACAAAAATGTTAACAGTGATCGTTTCTGCATAGTGATACCTCCTATTGAATTGTACTTTCCAAGTTTAAGAATGCCTCTTGGACTTAGATTATTTCACAAGCAGAAATAATGGATCTACCATGAGACCCAGGAAAAACCAAAGCTGTCAGAGGTCAGCGTTCCCATGCCTTCGCTTCACAGGTACTTTGTGCTCTTGATGGCTTCTCAGTAGAATTGTGTTGTCTAATTTTGAATTTACAATTTTTCAACACTCAGTCTTTCTGAACATACAGCAACATACTACTTGAACAGGAGGTCACTTTTCAGAGAGACTCGCCCAAGGCCACACATAATTAGTGGCAGAATGAACCTGGAAGCCTTGACTCCATGTTACCTCTGGGCTTCTCCTTCTTCCCTTGTTGCTTTTGGTATTGGTATGCACGAGCCTTAGAAAAAACAATGTGTGTGTGAACATGTGCATGTGTGTGTGCATGTGTATAGAAAGAGAAAATAAAGTGAGAGAAATTACGTATATATTTATCAATACATACATACATGAGTATATATATTTTTTTTTCCTTAAGGATGCTACAGTCTGTACTTCCATGTGCCAGAAATGTCTCAAAACATCTTAACCTCTATCAGGTTTACCCCATGATGGAGCTGGCTGTTAGGAAGCCAATCAGGAAGATGGATCAAGAAGCAATTCTTAGGGCTTAATCTTTGAAATAAAGGCCTCAGACATCATGTAAACTCTTCAGGGCCCAGTCTCGGAAAGAGCCAATTTCCTCTTCAGGGGTTGCCAGCAATCCGTCTCTGCTTGGTTTGGTTATTCCATCAGGCACGGGCCCTAGTGGAGTCTCAAGCAGACATTCAGTCTCATTTTCAGCCATGGATCCAGCCCCCTTCCGTGGGTAGGCCCAGCCAGTCCCTTACACGAGAATTCCCCTGTCCAAAGGGAGACTGACTGGGTTGGAGAGGCTCAGTTGCTTAGTCCAGCCCTCTTTCACTCCTGGACCAATAGCTAAATCCAGTGGTAATCTCTCCTCTTTTTGCTTCACCCACTCCAAACTTCACCTGGGTTTATATTATGATTATGTTACAAGACAAACCTCTAAGAGAAAGTTAGGGCCCTAGAAGGAAAACAAAGAAGGGTAACCACGCTTCCCAGGTGGCGCAGTGGTTGGGAGTCTGCCTGCCGATGCAGGGGACACGGGTTCATGCCCTGGTCCGGGAAGATCCCACATGCCACGGAGCGGCTGGGCCCGTGAGCCATGGCCGCTGAGCCTGTGTGTCCGGAGCCTGTGCTCCGCAACGTGAGAGGCCACAATGGTGAGAGGCCTGCGTACCGCAAAAAAAAAAAAAGAAGGGTAACCTATCTGCCCTTCTAAAAATAGGGACTATCCTATATTAATAATTAAAGATCAGCAAAGGATAGATGCAGGTTTAATACTGAAAAGTCCTTAATTAGAGATCATCTAGATAGGAACTTTCAAAACTGTTTTGTGGTGCTCAAGGCCTCCTTGGATGCTTGCTAAGGATCTGTGAGTTGTTTTGCAAAAAGACTTAGGCTTTTGGCATTTTTGTGAAATTACAAATCTTTAATAACTTACATATTTGTGCAAGGGCTCTTGTTCTGTTCACAGCCTCATTCTCCTCTTCAGTTCCCAAATTACGCTCTGCCTTTCTTTCTTTTGCTATATTTCCAGTGTTGAAGCTGCATGGCACAGTGGAAGGAGCATAGGCTTGAAGGCAAGAAAACCAGGCTCCATTTTCCAGGCTGCCATTCATTAGCCTGGTGCTGTTAGTTCTGCACCTCAGTTTCCCTGTCTATAAAATGGTGTGTGTGTTGGGGGAGGGTATGTGAAGGATTAAGTGAGATCATTGTTTAGGAGAGTGCCTGCTCTATGGTAAGAAATGTCTGCTATTATTATTACTGTTGGCCCAAGTGCCTGAGTCAGATCACTCTACATTGCCACCTGGAAGTGGAAAATCAATGCCTAATTTGACACACCTCAGAAAAGGAATGACATGAAAAGGAAGGAGAAAAATATTACAACATCCACCCCTAACCTTATACTTAGTACTTCATTAACATTGTTATTATTATTTTTGGAGTCTCCCAACCATTTCTGCAGAATTTTTTTTTAACTCATGGATCATAGGATTCAAATTGGTATAATTCTTGCTTCATTATAATTTGCCATATGTGAGCACGTTGGCTATATTTAGCCTATGAATATAAAAATTTTACCATGTTGCCAAAGTGCCAGGATTTAAAAGAATTTGAATCTAGTCAAAAGTGTTTGGTTTGCAGAGGAATCAGCAGGCCCAGAAAATTTAAGATACTTGCCAAAATAGATTGCAGACTAGAATTTGGATTTTTCTCATTCCTTAACAACTAGTTTATGGAAAACTTACATAAGACTCAAAGAGCCTCAACTATAGTAAGATACCTAAGAAACACATTTAATTGTGATACGAGTTTGAAACAGATGTAAATTTAAATGGAAATGAATCTGTCCTTCACCCAGATGGTATCAGCTCAGTCCCACATTTTCCCTCAAGGGTTACCAGAAGAAGTAGCCTCAAGAACTAGGATCCAGTGCTCCTTTCTTAAGTCCAGGCCAGGTTTTTCTTTTCAAAATCTGGATTTAAAAATAAAAGAAAGAAAGAAAAAGGAAAATGGGGTGGGGGAAAGCCCTTTATTGGCTTATTATATGTCTATTGGCTTTACTGGCTGATTTCCTCACAGTCTTTTCCTAAGAATATTCCTTGGTTAGTCACTCTTCATGGTGTTGCATTTATTTTCTCATATGATGAAAGGTTAGGAAGATCCTACATATTATAAAGATGATGTCTAAATAACCACTCCATTGAAAATCTAGTCTCCCTTTTTTAAAAAGGGCTTTTTATTTCTATTGTAATGATTGATTTGGGTGAGGGTTTTAAAATTTATTCTTATTGTTATTGTTGGTTGTTTGCTTGCAAGTAATGAGCTTATTTTTCTAAAGAATCATCTTGATAAGGTAGCTGTCGACATGTTTTAGGAATCCAAAGGAAGCTTAGGAAGGATGCTTTCTAAAAATAGCTTCATACACACTAGAAGATTGATTAACACCACAAACGTGTACACATACACACACCCCCCCGTCTCCCTCTCTCTCTCTCTCTCTCTCTCTCTGTCTCTCTCTGTCTCTCTCTCTCGGGATTGCTAAGCCAGCAGTTTACTGTCATCAATAAACGTGACTGGTATAACTTGCCTGGTGCCTTCTCCGACTGCCCTTCTCTCCTTCCTTAGTGCAGCACCTGATACCCAGCTGCAGCTCGGTATCCCCCAGGCTGGTCAGAGCTCTCTGGGTGACAGGGAATCATGCCATGCTTTCTTGCTAGCCCATTTCTAAATTTGAGCTACAATTTAGTTGCTTGGATTCTGCCTTGTTTCTGAGTTCATTTCCACTTTGTGACACTTTACCAGGACCCAGGCCCTTATTTTGGTCTCCTGTGCTCCAGTCATTATGTCTATAACCTGTAAGATATCACAGCTTTCCAGGATGGAAATTCACTTTTATTCCTGTCAAAATCTCCTAAGAACTAGATTTTCACCACACATCTGGGATTTTGCTTCAGTCCTCCCTAATATCAGTGACTAGCCGGTTGCCTGGATCACTGCAAATCACCTGCTCCTGGACTTAGTGCTGATAATTCTGCCCTGCAATTTCTTGAGCATCAATTATGTATCAGACACCAAAACTGGTGATTACCTCACCATAGGTAGTGTACAGTCATGTGATTAAGAACACTGACTCTGCAGGGGAGGTTCAAATTGTAGCTCCATGAGTGATTAGCTATATGAGAGCAAGACACTTAATACTTCAGTGCCTTAGTTTCCTTATCTATAAACCTAAGGGGGGGGAGGGCATTATTATTATCCTCAAAATCATTACTATCTCACATAGTTACAATCACATAAATTTTAATACTATATTCTTTTAGAACCAGTTCTGGGCACACAGTAGGTGCTTAATAAATAGTTGCAGAATGAATAGATAATCCATTGTTGCAAAGCAGACTGTATTTGTTTGCTTGTTTATTTATTGTGATCAAAGAAAAAAAAATCCCAACCACAGTTAGTCTCAGTAAACTAAAGGAGGAGAATAGAAAATCAAAAGCAGATGATCATAACTCAAAAAATATTATTTTAGTTTCAGAATATCTTTTTGCTTTCAGCAGATCCTCATTTATAAAAGGATAACTACTGGGGTCATAACCTTAAGATATAAGCCCCACATTATATCTGATTTACTTCCTAAATTAAATTTAGAATAGATTGGTTTTAAAAAGACATTTACAAACTGTGACCCACTCATACTTCCTTGGTCTCCTATATTGGTTGTAGAAAGGGAGGGGATAAAGGAAAGAGGGAACAAGGACGAGTCAGGGATTACCAGCTGAAAGGCCAGGCAAAGCATCACAGTGTGACTTTGAGGGGCATAGTGGATATTTATTGTGTTTTACCTGCCTAGCTTCCATTCTTCCTTCACCTGGCATTAGTACCTCTACTTTCTATTTGAGAACTCCCCTTCCCCTAATTTCCTCATGTATTGGAAGAGGCCATCCAACCCTCCAGCTGCAGTGGAGGTCTAGGATCCAAATCTCAGGCCAACTGGAACATTCTGTTTCCCTAGCCCCAGTGATTAGTTCAAGCTTAGTCACTTGACCCAAGTCAAGCCAATTAGATATGGGTCCAGGATTTGGGGGTAACTGTTGGAAACAGGGATTCATTTCTCACTGGAATGTCTTAGAATTTAGGACTAATTTAGATCTGTTGACAACCATTTTATCAAGACAGAAGGAAAGCCTGAATAAAAATGGAGCTAATGGAGGGTAAAGCAGAGCCTAGCAATGAAGATTGCAGTATTCCTAACCAAATTATTCAAGCCTCTGGATCCAGCTTGTCTGAAGGATGTGCCACCTTGAACTTCTAAGTGAAATGAGCCAGTAAATTCCTGCTTTTGCTTAAGCAAATTTGAGTTGTGTTTCTGTCACTTGAAAACTAAAAGTTGAGGTAAGGTTCATAATAGTAAAATGTATAGATCCTGAGCATATAATTCAGTGCATTTTGACAAATGTGTATACCCATACGGCCAACACCCAAATCATGAAATAGAACATTTTCATAACTCCAGGAAGTTCACAGAGGTTCACTTTAATATCCAAAGTTTCACAGAGTCCAAACAGTATTAGTTGTATTCTCAGTATTCATTGATTGAGAAAATACATATTGACAGAAAATTGTTAGTAATTCAGTCATGTTTTTTTTTTTTTTTTTTTTTTTTAAACATCTTTATTGGGGTATAATTGCTTTACAATGGTGTGTTAGTTTCTGCTTTATAACAAAGTGAATCAGCTATACATATACATATGATCCCATATGTCTTCCCTCTTGCGTCTCCCTCCCTCCCACTCTCCCCATCCCACCCTTCCAGGCTGTCACAAAGCACCGAGCTGATATCCCTGTGCCTTGCGGCTGCTTCCCCCTAGCTATCTACCTTACTACGTTTGTTAGTGTGTATATGTCCATGTTCAGTCATGTTTTTACATAATTATTTGTTTTAGTAATCATAATCATTTGGAAATATTTGCGTAATCAAAGAACTGTTCACATGTATTTGAGATCTTACTTTTTTCGTGTTATGGACTGAATGTTTGTGTCCCCTCAAATTCATATGTTGAAATTCCTAACCCCCAATGTTATGGTATTAGGAGGTGGGGCCTTTGGGAGGTATAATTAGTTAATTAACGGGATTAATGTCCTTATAAAAAGAGACCCTAGAGAGCTTTCTCTGCTCACCAGCAGACTGCAGCCTCAAAGAGGGCTCTCACCAGTACGCGATTATACTGGTACGGTACCCTCATCTCCTGCCTGCAGAACAGTAAGAAATGAGTTTCTGTCGTTCATAAGACACCCAGTCTATGGTACTTCGTTACAGCAGCTTGAACTGACTAAGACATTTAATGAACAGATATTTCTTAGTGTCCATTAGGGTTCAAATGCCTTCAGAAATAACCTTCTAACAACCTCCCCAGGGGTCTGCGTCTTACAGATTAACAGCTTCTGCCTTAGCTCTTCCAAAACGTGTATGATCAGGAGCATTTGGTTGAAAGGCGCATGGCAAAATACAAAAAGATTCCTAGTATCATCATGACCACTGGCATTTCACAGTGGGGTAAAAATCAAGAGCATGAATGCTAAGATCCATCTCTGCTACTTATTAATTATGTAAATATTGGCAAGAAATTAATCCTTTTACAATCTCACTTTCTTCTGTTAAACTGGAATGATGACTTAACTTACAGAGTTTTTATGAGGATCAGATAATGTGTGAGAATCTCGAAAACTCTAGCTTTTATTCTTTTAATGCTACTCATTAATAAATGTAGTATTTGAAAGGATATATTTTATTGAAGTATTCCATACATGATTCTTTTACCTGGCAAATCTCATGCTGATTTATATGAGTAGAGTCCCTTAGCACAGTGCAAAAGGTTCCTTCTTTTTGAGAAAGGTTAATGGAGTTTAATCTCAATCAAAAAATCTCAGCTTGATCACATGAGACTTTCAGAATCTCAGACAAGTAATCTTAGAACTGGACTCTATTCCATGGATATGAATCTGAAATTTAAAGATAAGGGGAAAAAAAGACTAAAACCTAAGTGATTTACTCAGGTCAACACAAAACATTGTAGTAGGATCAGGGCTCAAATTCCATTCTCCCAACTTCAGTGCTTTTTACTGCTACTTGTTAATAAACTGTTTAAGGGCATATGTTTTACTAAAGCATTTATCACTGTATCACCAAACACACTAAAAGTTCCCAGGATCCTCTTTGATATATGGAATCATATTCCTACTTAAGAAAATATGTGTGTGTAAAATTGCCTTTCTGACAGTTTCTACTCTCCTGGTGGTTTTGTCTCAGGAGTAATTTAGTGCCCAATAGGCTAAAACATGCATTCTCCCTGCATCTCTATAATTCACTTGGAGGATGGAGTTTCTCCAGGGTTGATTGAGCACCTAAGAACATTAACAGTGTATCCCAACATCATAAGCTTTGCCATCACCATTCTCTACCTATGTATGAACCTTTAGAATCACAGCTGTGCTCCACTTCTGATGTCCAGAGGTTTAGTAACCACCTAACATACCATGGAGTCCACAGGGGAAATATTAAATGGAATGATTTCATAGTAATCAGAGCTGATTGCAGTTGAAGCAACATGCCTACTGAAGTCGTAAACTATACCTTCATTGGTACCCTAGGGAGCAAGAAATTTGGCTTTCTCAGTCTTCAGATCCACAAAGGTAGAAATGAGAGGGGACATAAACAGAAGCCAACTTTATATTTTCTAGTATTTGATTCAACTTTGGTCCCAAGGCTTGAAGAGCAGGCAGCAGAGTTGATAATCAAACTACAATGGAAATGAATAGTGCTGCCAAGTTGGCCCCATTGTCATTTGGTGCTGTGTAATAACTTGTAAAGTCCTGGTGTCTCCTGGTGAGGCAAATGTACTTTACATTAACCCTGGAAAGCTAAACAGTATTGCTAGTAACTTGGAAGAGATTATGTTGGACAAACTCTACTACCAGAAGTATAATCAGTAGCTGCAGTCTCAGTGTCACTCACAGTCATTCTATTTGGAACTGCTTAAGATGACTAATGATAAAACTTATCAGACCCATTCATACAGTATATTTTCACCTGTGCTCTCTATATGGCTACAAATTATTTCTATTGAAACCTACAAATTACAAATGTAATTAAGCCCTAGGTAAGAGATTAAATTCCAACTCACATACCCTCTAAGCAAATTGTACCTAATAAAAGTAGCTTACATTTGTTGAGCACCTATATGCCAGGCAGTAAAAGAATGTATCCTGTGTAGCTCATTATTCATGAGAACTCTGCACAGTTGGTCTTATCAGTAGCATAAACCTGAGGAAACTGAGGCTCAGGGAGGCTATGTAAAGTTGCACCCAGTTACTAAGGTGGCAGATGGTAGACCAAGGATAGAACCCAGATGTGGCTGATCCCAAACTCCACCTTCTTTCAACCATGGGCAATAGCATTTGGGCATAGGTGTTATACAATTCACTCATCTTTCAAAGCCCATCTCAAGTCCCACCATTTCTATGGAGGCTTCTTCGAGTATTTCCTTAAAAAAAAAAAAAAAAAAAAACACAGGCCTCAGTCAGAGTCAAACAGACCTGGTTTGAGTACCCCAGCTCTGCCATTTGTTGACCATTTGGCCCTGGATGATTCATTTAACCTCTCTTAAACATTACTTTCCTTACTGTAAAATGGGGGTAATAATACTACATCATGAGACTTTCCAGAGGGTAAAAGGAGATGCCTGAGAAGCATGCATGTAGTGTCTGGTACATGCTAGTGGCTAATGTTTTTTGAGGATTTTCTCTGTGCCAGACACTGTGGTAAGAGATTTCCACTCATTATTTCACTTAGTTCTCACAGCCACCCTATGATATAGTTACTAACACCATCCCCATTTTGTAGACGAGGCAGTGAGGCTTCACAACATTGGATGTTGGGCCAATGTCACACCACCAGTAAGTGGCAGAGCGAGTGGGCAGTCTGACTCTAAAACCCACACTCCTCACTGCTATTAGGGAGTTCTTCAGAACTATGAGAGAGATATGAGATCAATTTAGTTGGTCATGACCAGCATTTTTAAATGAAATATAAGAGAAAGCGTAAAATAGATTAGAATAGAAATATCAGTATATCCCACACAGTAAAGGTAAATATTCTGTGAAAATTTTGTTTAAGCTGTGTGTGCATGTGTACTGGGTATTGCTGTGGAGTATATTTTTTTACTATAGGTTATGAAAAATTTTACATACACTGCATTATACTCTTTCTAAATAACAGGTACTCAGTAAATGATCATTCTCTTCCTTTCCAAGTAATATGTCACATTGTTTTATCTTTAAGGGCAAGGATAATGTTGCTGTTGCTGTTGCTGTTGTTTTTAGTTTCACCTGGTCACGTATAGTTTGATAACTACTTGTTGATCCATGCTAATATTCAATGACAGTGACTTAACTTGAGCTGTTTCATTATTTGTTCACTTATTCAACAACTATTTATTAAGTGCTTACTATGTTCCAGGTATTATACTAGGGACAGGGGGTTCAATGGTGAACAAAAGACACAATTCCTGCCCTTAAAGAGTTTACAACCCCATGGGGAGACCAGACATCAAACACACAATAACAACTAAAGCAGTAAGTTCTCCATCAGCATATGTGAGGGGTCCTGTAGTATTGGGTTGGCCAAATTCATTTGGTTTTAGGTAAAAACGAAAGACATTTGTCATTTTCATGAAGAATTTTATTGAACAATGTATTTACTAGCCAAATGAACTTTTTGGCCAACCCAATATATTATAACCTAGTTTTTAGGGTAAAAGTAAAAAGACAGTACAGCCAAATGTACCAAAAACAAACAAACAAACAAACAAAAGCAGTTGAATTAGTTCAGGAGTAACACAGAAAGCTTCACAGAGGAAAAAAAAACATTTAAACTTTATAAAGTTTATAACAACTTTAAACTCAAACTTTGTTTAATCCTATGCAAAGATCACTGAAGAAAAATTATCTTACTTGGTTGTATATTAAGCAGCGCAAGGAGACCCCCCCAAATCAAAACTAAGCCATGTCCAATTAAGCTAAGGAAGACAGTTTAATCTTTATCAGTGGGTTGCAATATTACTGTCCCTCTTTTTCCCTTATATACAAATATCCCCACTTGCATTTTTTTTTCCCTAGGATGGAATGGTGTATGATGAGGGTTTTCAAGTACTAGTGAGATTGAAGTATTTTCCTACATAATGTACCACAAACAGATTTAGAAATGTCGGTTTTAGATGCTATGATGCATATTCAAATTTTCCATGCAATGGATTAGAAAGTAGCATGACTAAGTTGAAGAGCCAGTGAGCTAAAATACCTCCTGTATGCTTCGTAAACTGAAATATTAATATAGGGATTCTCATGTCCCCTTATTACAGACTTATTTCTGTGGGTCCAATTTCAAAGAAAAGAGTTATAATGGAAAAGAACACGGGGTAAACAAGAATGAAAAAAGGAACAGAAAAAAAGAATAAAAGCAAAACTGAAGAGTCAGCATCAAAATACCCCATCTCCATAAAACAATGCTTATTATAGTCTTCCCTCTTAGTAGAATCTCCAGCTGAGCTACTGGGCTGCTCTATCAAAAATTGGCAACCTTTGTATACTGCAGTGCATCATTCACTGCTTATTGCCAGTTGGAAAGAAATCTTCAGTTACATTTAAAATATTCTAGTTTGAGGTGACTTTTCCATGACATCTGAGAGCTGAGTTTTTCAGGAGAACTACAGGGTCTCTGCTTCTCACCAGTTTTTTTGGACCCTATCAGGGCTGTGAATGCCTTGTCCCTACGAGTCAGCTGGTGAGCTAGAGGAAAAGTCTTTCTGCTCCACACTGAGAGGGTCCATAATGGAGTAAGGCTAGAGCAGTCCTGACATGACAGAGTGTAGTTTTCTTGGACTTCGAATGTGGAAAACAACAGTGCAAAGAGAATGGTCAATTCCATTGGAGGCTGAAGGACAACCCTGCCTCAATCAGGTTTCTTTATGGTGCCAGTGACAATACCCTAACTCAAACATGTAAGAAACAAAGTAACCTTGATTGTCTCACATTACCCAAGAGTCAGAATCAGAATACCTGGATCAGATGTTCAAATGTTATTTTTTTGGACTCTCTCCACCTTTGGGTCAGTTGTCCCCTATGTTACTTTATTCTTGAGCAGGCTCTTCCCAGTGACGGTGAAAATGACTATAAGCAGCACTAAACTGACTTCAAAACTTCATCCAGAGGAATTCACCTCTTTCTTAGTAATTCTAGCAGTAGTTTTGAGACTAAATCTGAGCCACGCGCCAGCAGTGGGTATGGAAATTTCTCTAAAGGAAAACAGATTCTGTTACCAGAAGCAGGAGAGATTAAATTGGGGCTGTAAAAACCAACAAAACCACTTATCTGCTGTGCCCCTTGGATGATCGTTTTGATCATCAACTAAAAGCAGAAATTTCACAATCAGAGATAGCCTTTATTCTCCCTTTTGTACATTGACTCGTAATCTATGATTTTTCCACAAGAAAATGTCAAAGGCACTGTGATATGCTAGGGTACCTGAGTGCCATGCCATTTTGAAGCTTAGACAGAATACCAGTAGAATTGACAAGTTCTTCCTGTGAGTTTGCTGACACAGGGTACTTTAACACCCGTGGTAAATCAAGCAGCAGGCTTCCATAGCTCCAAGGTAAAGCAAGGATGTGTCAGCCAATTTCCTGACAGGAATTGATAGCTTTGGGTAGGGACCTCCTGCTCTTTTTTACTGTGGAAATGCCTTCATATTTCTGACCTCTTTCACGTTTCTTCCCATTTTGCTGATCACACATCATTATTTAGATTAGTGGTTTCCAATTGTTTTAAAAATGAGAACTCCTTTCGAACATAAGAGTTTATAAATGTCTCATGATAGCAGTTGAATGTCTTGCCTATATTGATATATTGACTAAAAATACATAATATCAAGTAAATTTAGTAAAATTAATATTTTTAAAACAATTTGTATCACATTGATTACAACACATGTGAAAATGAATAGTATATGCATGTGCAAGATATAATATTTATTCAATCTACATAGGGATGTATAGATTTCTTATAATAATTCCATAAACCCTTTCTTTAATAGGGTCAAGAAATTGGGGACAGATGGCTTAGAATGATTCTTTTTATAGCTCTGCTGTTTGTCTTAACTGTAAAGGCCCAGGCCTCCAAATGTAAGAACAGAGTCCCACATTCAGCATCCTCTAACCCTCTGTTTACTTTTCCTTTAAACAACTAGCTCAAACTCTAATTTCAATTGGGAGAGAACTGACTAGCTGCCAAGGGAATTTACACTGACCATCACTGCCAAGATGATGAGTTACAACCAATTCTAGACGATGGAAATGAAAGTGACCGGCTCAACATGTACTCCATGTTGAAGGCATCTGCCAAAAAGAAAAATAGGACACGTTGATTTAAGACCTGTCTTTCAAAGAATAATGATGAATCTCATCAGAGGCATAGCATTTTACTTTCAATCAGGATTCAAAGCTAGTACAGAAACATTTATACCAAAAGATAAATTTGTTCAAAAGGTAGAAATTTAATATAAAGATCATTTTGGAGGTTGTATACTCGACAGAGGAGCCACCAACTGCATTTGGAGTTCCTTACACGCACTCTGTGTACCATTCATCACTGTCGCGCTCTGAGGAGCTCCAAATCTGCCTCCTAAAGCCTTCCTCCAGCCTCACAGAGGAGACCCAGAGGAGAGGAGTGAGCTACTCAGAGGGAACACGCTCAAGATTATAACTCCGGGCCACAGAATTTCCTCTGATCTTTCAGGAGGAAAACAGTAAATAGAATTAATTAATTAATTAATTAAAATTTTGAATTGCCTCCCCAAATCGCAAGCATTTGTATTTGGGAAGTTCTAGTGCTAATTTGTAGACAACTGTCCAATATTTGGTAACTAGTACACTAATGCAGATCTGGGTCCATGTTACATTCAGCTAAAAAATCGTGTAAAAAGGAAAAAAAATTTAAAGGATGGCATTAAATTGTATTTCTTATGTAAAAACCAATGTCATTGTGTTTAAATGATTGCTTTATTCTCAGTATAACTTCAGCCATTGGGGATGCTGATCCCTGAACTTATGCTGGTTAAGAACAGGGACTTTGGAAGGAGACTAAGGCCAAGAAATCCTAGTTCTGCCATTAACCAGCTGTGTAACCTTGGGCAAGTCACTCTCTTGCCCCTTAAGCTACAGTTTCCTTGTATTTACGGTGCTACTACAAATCTGTAAAATATTAGACTTATTATGACATAATTAATGTAAAAACATTAGCAAAATAAGTGGAACATGTTAACTACTAATAAATGTTGTCTCTTATTACAGATTGTGTTAGGGACAAGATATCTTAGAAGTAATTTCATATTCCTGGTCCCACCCCAGCTAATAAGAGAACTTTGTCTTTATCTGCTCAGATTCTTCCCTTGCCCTTGCCTTAAGCTCTAAGAGAATTTCGCCAGAGTAGTTCCTAACCTTTTTGTAAGTATAAGCAGAACCACATTAAACAAAAGATAGAACTAAAAAAAAAAACAGGGCTTCCCTGGTGGCACAGTGGTTAAGAGTCCGCCTGCTGTTGCAGGGGATGCGGGTTCGTGCCCCGGTCCGGGAAGATCCCACATGCCGCTGAGCAGCTGGGCTCATGAGCCATGGCCACTGAGCCTGCGCATCCAGAGCCTGTGCTCCGCAGCAAGAAAGGCCACAACAGTGAGAGGCCCGTGTACCGAAAGAAAAAAAAAAAACAGGCTGAGTAAACCTGCAGAATGAAGAGCTGAAAGGGTGGGGTTGGGGATGAAAGTCCATGTGTTACATGAGAAAAGCATTTGGGGGGTCTCAGCAATATATTTGGAGTCTGAGACACTGAGAAGGAAGCAAAGGGAGTTTTGAAAGGTATTTTACTGTGGATTATAAATTGAATCTACTTTCATGATCTTTAAGAGATGAAAGTAACAATTAGCTTTCTGTTGTAATTTGGTTTTCAGTCCATGAATTTTTTTAAAGATTTTTTTCATGTGGACCATTTTTAAAGTCTTTATTGAATTTGTTACAATATTGCTTCCATTTTATGTTTTGGTTTTTTTGGGCACGAGGCATGTGGGATCCTAGCTCCCTGACTAGGGATTGAACCCGCACCCCCTGCATTGGAAGGCAAAGTCTTACCCACTGGACCACCAGGGAAGTCCCTGAACCATGCTTTTTAATGAAGCATCATGTGGACATTAGGCCATGGGGGGCTCCAGTTTGTACTTCATGCCATCACATTTTCTCAATTATCAAGTGGTACTTCTCTAACAGTGCTGTGACAGGTTTACCCTGACATGATTTCTCCTCCTCACAGCTTCTAATGTGTTAGGGGAACTACACCTTAAACTTAAAGAAGTGAGCCTTTAGTCTCCCACCTTCACCAACAAGATCTTTTCCACCAGCAACTCCCCATAGAATAGCACTGGCGCATCAAAGGAACAAACAATAGTCAGTGGTCCAGTTCTAGACACCCAATCTTTATTGCCACTACCCCAGATCCGAAACCTAGCTTTAGCCAGGTCGGAGAAAGTGACTAGAGAAGGCAGAATAATACAGCTGTTCCTCTCCGATTCCTTCTACGACAGTGAAGTGCTCAAATAATCACTGGCATCATAGTTTTGAGTTAACTTCCGAAAGATACAGTTGATGTTTCTCTTCAGAAACACACATCAGAACTCTTTTTTATGAATCTGTTCCAGGTAATTACTATTTTGCTCAGAACAAAATATCACCTGTTAGAGAGCTTTGGGTACTACTGAACACTTTAAATTCACATAGTGACCAATATGATACCAGGAGTTACAGAAGGGAGAGATCACTTATATTTCAAATACACAACTGAATAGTCAACACAATTCAAATGTTTCAAACATTTAAATCGTTGCCACTCTGATTCATCCTTCAAATAGCAGACTCAAGACTGGTAGTTATTATATCAGCCTCTAAATCACTCTTGTGTAATCAATTAACCTCATCACATTCATATATTCAAACAGCTTCCACCAATATACAATTTTAGCATCACCAATACAATTTGTTTTCAATTACCAGCTTCACTAATGGCCTTCTGAAATTAATGCTTAGGGAAGTATTGGAAAGCTTCCTGTGTTGTCTGAGGGCTCTATACATTTTCTACACAGCAACAAAATGATTTGATACTATTACATTTTAAGACTTGGGGATTTTATCTTCTCATATAAAAATGTGCAAGTCAAACAACCCAACCTACCCTATTCTACACAGGGAACTTCAAGTACCCACTCTGTTTTCCAAACAAATCAGAAGGTCTATACAGGTTCCTAACACCAAGGACTTTGTGGTGTGCGTTGTAAATAAGTCAGTGGATAATCATAAAACACTTCTTGGCAGTAAGTAAATCAAGGATATCAGTGATGGCTGGCCTAAGCCAGCTATAAATTTTATGGTAATTTTTTAATGAGGCAAAGGAAGGGAGCCTATTAGCACTTTGTCTTTCAGGGTCAAAGGAAAGAGAGACAGAGAAAGGAATCTAGAGTACCTGGTATTTGGGAGAAGAGGGAAAAGAGTGAGTAAAATAGGAAAAGAAAATAAAGCCAAACAGAAGCCAAGTACCTAGAAGTTTATACAGCTTTTAGCTTCAGGGCAGAAAGTTTCAGTTTGATTTAGTCCTCTAGAGAAACCTGCAGAAAGATTTCTGTGCCAATGTGACCTTGGCAAACATAAAGAAGGCTCACAGCTTTGGCATTTGGGGTGAAATATAGGGGAAAAAAGAGGGAGAGAGATAAGAAATAGATTGGGGAGAAAGAGCAAATGGCGGAAGAGAAACCGTGCCTAAAAAGATAATAACCAGAACCAGGTCAGAATTATTACAACTCATAGTTCTTTGACCAATTCTAACCACTGTGGGACCTCCTCTGGAAACTGGTTTGAAAACCTCTTTGGTAATGGAAGCCCTTTGCCACCTTGATGGAGAAAGTTCGCATTTCCATTAGGGACTATGAAAATGTATTCTGATTCAATAAAAGAACAAACCAAAATAGAATTGAGGTTCACTGTTCCAAATTAAATTAGACATTTCATTAGTCCAGTTAGATGTCATTGGCTAAATATAAGCCCATTATGGTGATTTTTGAAGGAAAAGAGGTGGGAACAGGGACAAATGCCCTGAGAATCTAGCCTTCCTTTGTAGCTGCATAGGCAAAGCCAGGTGGATAGGAGCCTTGGCAAAGGGACACAGATTAACACGGACCTGTCTTTGGTGAGTTAGCAAGTAATCCTTAAAGCAAGAAGAACTTTTGTTAATGCAGGAAGCAACCAGCCTCTACACAGCAAGAACTCTGCCTGGATTCAAGCATTAGTGTTCAGTTAGCTTAACCTTTGATGCAAAGCTGAGCTCTGTTCCTCATGACATGGCCACTGGCTTTCATGTGTGTTCTCACAGTTGTTTCTCATCTCTGACTTTTGCCTTTAGTGATGCCTTTATCATTTAAGACCTTGCCTTGTCACTTTCATTGTCTTTAAAAACAAAGGAGGTCACGAAAACCTTGTCTTTTCTCAAAGAATTTTTTTTAAATTCACAGACTCATCTCTGTAACCTGGGGCCCTTTTGAATTCCCCCTGATGAGAGAATGAGAAAAAACTTAGAAAGCCTTAAAGAAAGCCCAGTTCTATTTTCTTTTTAATTAATTATAAAATAAAATAATGGAGATGGGTTTCCTACAGAAACAAAGATTCGAATAACACTTAACTGCAGGATCTTGCATAAGTCAAAGAGAAGAGTGTTCAAAGTAGTGACAAAGTTGATTAAGGATAGGGTAACGCACATACTAAGCTACCATTTTCCCAGAGCTCTAAAGGAAAGAGAGGAGTTCAGAGCTGTTGGAAAATTATTAATGTCATAAGTAAAGCAAAACTTAGGAGAAATTTAAAAAATTAAATCATTATTTAACACCTGAGAATTTTTTACTTACAAAAAAAGAAAGAAAGCAAAGACAGGAAAAGAAATAGCTAAATAGACAATTCAAGTAATTTATTTTAATGAACAGCAGTCAACTTCCACAAAGAAAATATCATAAAGATATAATTGGACACAGAAAATATTCAATGTAAGAATTCTAATTTCAGACTTTCCTTGCTTGAATTCAAATTCCCATGCTTCAGCACATCCTATGAAGAATTATAAATTCTTCCCTCTGAGTCAGACCCCAAGCCAGCCATACTCTTTCTGGTTCAGATTTTCTTTCTATCAGTCTGTCAAAAAATGAAGAAAATAAATCACTGGAGTAGGAACTAGAGGCCTTAGATTCTTGCCTTACATCTTGAACTAGCTATTAACAAATAAGTTTTACGTTTTGGCAAAAGTTAAACAGATGGACTTTTGAAGGGGCATTATTAAACAAATTGCTTAACTCCAGGCTGGCTTCAGAGCTGAAGTACAACCCACGAGTTGCAGAAGTGTCCCACACCTAGAAGGAACAAGCACTTGGTTCAGAGCTCTGCTGTCACAGTCTTAAAATTCTTAATTTTTAACAAGGGACGTTACATTTTCGTCTTGCACTGGGTCCCTCAAATCTTGAGGTCGATTCTTCCTTAACACTGCCTAGCCTCTGTTTGCATATCTTGTAAGTTCAGGATTGGAAGATTTCCAGCATCATTTCAACTTCACCGTGTGATGACACAAATGCCTCAAGATCATCTGGCATTGAGGGAGCACAAGACCACAATGGCTCTGAGCAGATTTTTCTGGAATTCCATTTTCCAGCACATATTCTCATCCTCTAAATTGGCCACTATTCCCAAATGCTGGAAACTGCAGGATTAAACACGGGGGGTTATCCTGCTCCTGCCTTCTCTGCTCAGTGAGCGACCTCTCATTACAGCGCCACCGACTAGTTACGTATTGCCACAAGCAAACTACCCCAAAGCCGAGGGGCTTAGAACAATATCCATTATTATTGCTCACAATCCACAGTTGGCTGGCTGCTTCTGCTGATCTTGGTCAGGCCTGGCTGGGCATTTGTCTGGTTACAGAGAGGGATACAGAGGGGAAGAATTGGAGCCACTTTTGCAATAAATCTGCCACACTCACTTGAACCAGGAGTTCTACTTGCTCTAAAAACTCTACCCTAACAACATATCATTGTGTGACCCTAAGCAAATCACTTGGGGTCTCCCTCCACCGCCTCATCTGTATGAATGAGGGCGTCCAGCCCTATTACCTCGGAAGCCCCTTCTGCTCTTACATCCTCATAGTCACCCCATTTCAGCCAGAGTTTCCAACCTCCTCTTCCTCCTCTGGACCAGGCACTCATCTCTATATCCTACAGGGCATTGAATCACAGATGGATCAAATTGATCAATTTTTAACCTATTTTGATCATTATAGTTTTGTCAGGCCCTGAAAGCATAATTCCAAAAACAAGAGTTCAGAATTCTCAGGGGAAAAGTGTAACTTCTCAGCCATGCCAGAAATCTTCTTGCTACGTCAGGAAGGGCAGCAAACTGTGAATCCTCCAGGTCCAATGTCTATGGCTCTGTGGCTCCTTTGTCTCTACAGAGCAGAATCCTTTCTCATTTGAATGCTCTCTGTGCCACTCCACCCTCCCACCAGACTGCATCAAGCACTCGTGGCCCAAGCAGAACGCTCTGGCACGGCTCACTGGAGGCCTTTGAGCAGGGGCAGCGTTCTCTTACATAAGTGAGAGGGACAGTGTGTTCTCTGTGAAGCCTGCAGGTCCTGTCATCTTTCTGCTGGCCAGTACACATGGCTTTTAAAAGAAAAAAAAACATGAAACGTCACTCCAGAATTAACTCTGGACAGTCAGATCTTTGCCCAGGCTGGACAATATTCATTTATCAAAGTGACTAACCAATAGTTTAATTTTGTTGGGATCCCCTTTGCTCTTCATAACTCACAATACAGCTCTTACTCTCAGTAAACTCTCTGATAGGACTCTGTAGGGATCAAGATCTTGTTTTATTTTTCTGTAAAAAATCATTATAGCACAGGAACAGTTCCTACCAATATCTGCAGTCCAAATGTACAGGGCCAGCAAATGCACCCCAGAGATGGATCGGCATGCTGGATGTGGCTTGCTGGGCACGTGCAGTGGCTGCTTTTTCAGCTGGTTCAGGGAATGGGAGCTAAATTTGGTTTGTGTCATTGTGTTTTAAACTGCAAACTGCTTCTTATGCTGCCAGATATGCCTCTTGTTTGTGCATTCATTTGTGTTTCACTGTCTCCAAAATAAACCTGTCTCTTCAAATCAGGAAATCTTCCACTAAGCCAAAAAAAAAAAAAAGAGGGATGATGATAGAAGGCCAGCTAGTCTGTCTTTCACACGATGGCATGCCTGTTTTCTCTTCAGTGGCTTTTGTCATTTTGCTGAAAATGCCCATGTTGGCATTAGGTTGGAGCAACACAGTGGGTTCTTTGGTTGGCCCTCAAGATGTCTTTTGAAGGTCACTGATGTTTGGTCATTGACCTTGCATACCCTTCAGTCAGTGTTGCTTCTTTTTCATGTGTGGTCTAATGCTTTGTTTCTCCAATAATTAAACAAGAAAATAGGATTTCCAAAGCTCCTGGATCAGGGCCTATTAGGATGGATGGGTAGGAAGGGCAGGGGGTGGGGTGGCAGTTTGCCCTAGCCTTACATTTACAAGAGTCCTCATATTTTCACTTGTTGTCTGTAAATTGGGTTATATATACAAACACGGAGATACAGAATTGAGAGCAGGCATTAATCTTATGCCCCATTCTGCTTCTAATGTACTTCAATGTTTATAAAACTATAATTATCTCTAAAATAGCATACACTTGTAGTCTACTTGTTATGGTAAATGTTTTAATTATTCAAGGGAATATTTAAAATATACTATAAACTTGTCACCTTATTTTGACTCATTTTTTTTTTTTTAATAAATCAGAAAACTCAAATATTGGAAGTTGGTGGAGCTTCTCTTAACCTCTGAGAGGCCCTACTCTGGGCATTACATCCTCTTTTAAAGAAAATCATTGGAGCAGCAGAGCTTTCCATGTTTGGGTGGGGCTGGGGAGTGGGTACCAACTCAGATAGAATAAACAAGGGCTGAAGTCCTAAAGAGGAGTCGTCATGGTCATCTGCAGGTGAGAGGACAAGGTGGAGGACACATCACTTAGTTAGGGGACCTCTGAGCTGTTTCTGGATTCCCCTCCCCACCTCACCTTAGCTTTCAGGATATTATGCTTAGCACACAAGGCCCTCCAGACCTGGCCCCTGACCACTGTGCAGCTCTTTTTCCCTCCACGCTTCTACCCAGAGCCTGTGCTTTGACCAAATCCAAGACTTAAAACAACCTTTAGGATGCTGTTGAACACTTCCAGACCTTCACACATACTGTTTCTCCTGCCTGAATTGCTCCATCCCTTCACTCTCCACAACAACTTATTTATCAAGGAAACTCTTATCCATCCCTCATAAATCAGCGTGCATTCTATACCCCTAGG
This sequence comes from Neophocaena asiaeorientalis asiaeorientalis, assembly GCF_003031525.2. Classification (NCBI taxonomy): domain Eukaryota; kingdom Metazoa; phylum Chordata; class Mammalia; order Artiodactyla; family Phocoenidae; genus Neophocaena; species Neophocaena asiaeorientalis. The sequence continues at coordinate 4,429,763 of NW_020175199.1, forward strand.
CTCAGAAAGAAGCTTGAGAATAGTTCTATCAATCATGAAGTTATAAATCTTTGTTTTACCTGTCCTCTTCTTGAAGGATAGGCTGTATTTTAGTCATTATTTTATCCCCAGTGTATAGCACAATGCATGGTGTGTGGCAGATTCAATAATGAACAAATGCATGAATAAACGAACTGGACCAGAAGCTTGTTAGAAATGCAGAATCTTGGGTTCCACCCCAGACCTACCAAATCAGAATCTGCATTCTAACAAATGCTAGGGAGATTGGATTGCACATTAAAGTTTGAGTAACACTAATCCACCTTACCCTGATTTCTCACTTGCGTAAACATCTGAAGCATTGACTGTCCAAGGCTCTGGGTTTGGTAACCATGAATGTACCTGCCCTGCACCATGCTGATACATGTGCCTGTGTGTTTGTGTGTACTCACACATTTCCATTCTTGCCTCCTCTCCCAGGAGACCGTAAGGGGACTCTTGGCATTCTCTCACTATTCTTTATGGCACCCAGCACTAGGCTATGCCCAGAGTAGGTGCTAGGTACAAATTTATGCAAAAACCCAAGGGCCACTGAAAAAAATAGGTTTTATAAAACGGTATCATTCACGTTTCTACCACAGAACAGACAATGTCAAATTAAATCTGATGCTGTTGGGAAGGAGACTGAGGTAAATTACCTTGCCTCTAGAAAGCATCAAGTAAAATATAAATTCTTAGTAGACAATACTGGTAGCTCTCACCAACTTGGTCCCCAGCTTCCACTGCTGTCCTTGAAGGGACATATGGCAATCCATTAGCATCACATTTCCCGTTTCACATTCTATATTTAACTTTCCTTAATCCTGTCATGACTAAAGATTTAGTGCTGTTCAACAACCCATATTTTTCCTTGGGACCCTCAGGAAATGCTTGTCTACTTCATTTCATCCCACATTCCTTGAGTCCGTACTTTGCAATCTAATGGCCTCAAGAGTTAATGCTGAATAAAGGTAACTGTTAGTTTATTACTCATTGCACTAGGTAGGCCACAACACATATACACACCGGCTAACTAATGAGGGGCAAGAGAAGCAAGCTCAATTAACTGGGCAATACTTTTTTACCTCATGGAAAATTTTTCCATAGGAAGATAAAATCTGATACCAAAGCAGTGGGGAAAGGAATTGCTGGAGGAAAGTGATAGAAGTGGGAAAAGAACACTAGCTTTTATTGAGATTCTTCTGGTGGGAAGTACTGTACTTGGCACTTTATGTACATTATTTCATTTTACCTAATCAATCTAATGAGGTTAGAATCCTAACCCTGATTTTAACAATGAAGGAAACAAGGCTTCTAGGCATTCTCAGATTCACACAGTTAGTCATGGAGCTAGGTTTTGAATGACTTTTTCTTCTTTTTAAAATTTTTAAATTATGGTAAAAAAAAAACCCCACATAACATCAAATTTACCAATTTAACTATTTTTAAGTATCTAGCTCAGTAGTGTTAAGTATATTCACTGCAAAAGCTCTCTAAAACTTTTTTATCTTGCAAAACTGAAACCCTATACCCATTGAACACCACCTACTACCCATCCTTAACCCCAATTTCTTTGTCAACTAATCAAAGGCAGTATTTTTGCTCATCTTTTTCTCTTTCCTTACATTTCTTCCACTTTCTCCACCTTCTCATGGTACCATATACTTTTGCAGCTCTGGTATATCTCAACAATGAGGAAAGTGGCCTAAAGATTCTAATGTCGCAGGGTGTTACATTCCCTATGGCGTCTGTGAAGCAAGCAACAAAGAATGGATTGCCAGTGGAAGAAAATCAAGAGAAGACTATTTCGATCTTGTAATTCTGGAAATCTACCTGCACATTCTGCCTGTGTTAAGGGAAGCTCTCTCCATTGACCATTATTGCATTGAGAAATCAGTTTTTCCTGTCCAAAATTCTCAACTTGCCACTCCACACACCTGCAGCCAGGATTTCAGCACTGCAGCCTCAGCAACAGCACCATTCCAAATCTCCATGAGACTAACATACACATGCTCTGCCTTGTGGCCATGGCCCTGGAGTGATGCTGACTGTCCCTGGCATCAGACATGCATCCCATGAAGATGAGACAGTGAAAAAGCATTTTAGCCTGAAGTGCAGGTTGACACAACTTTGAATCTGGGAAATTTGTAACTTTGTCTTATACAATCTTTGCATAGTTCTGTTTAAATGAGTTTATTAAATATTCAAAGAAAGGGAAACATATACATTGATGTATTAGAAAGCAATCACCAACAAACCAGCTTTACAGCAAATGCTAAAGGAACTTCTCTAGGCAGGAAACACAAGAGCATGAAAAGAGCTACAAAAACAAACCCAAAACAATTAAGAAAATGGTAATAGGAATGTACATATCGATAATTACCTTAAATGTAAATGGATTAAATGCTCCAACCAAAAGACATAGACTGGCTGAATGGATACAAAAACAAAACCCATATATATGCTGTCTACAAGAGACCCATTTCAGATCTAGGGACGCATACAGACTGAAAGTGAGGGGATGGAAAAAGATATTCCATGCAAATGGAAATCAAAAGAGAGCTGGAATAGCAAGTCTTATATCACACAAAATAGACTTTAAAACAAAGACTATTACAAGAAACAAGGAAGGACACTACATAATGATCAAGGGATCAATCCAAGAAGAAGATATAACAGTTGTAAATACTTATGCACCCAACATAGGAGCACCTCAATACATAGGGCAAATGACAAAAGCCATAAAAGGGGAAATCAACAGTAACCAACAATAGTAGGGGACTTTAACACCCCATTTTCACCAATGGACAGATCATCCAAAATGAAAATAAATAAGGAAACACAAACATTAAATGACACATTAAACAAGATGGAGTTAATTGATATTCATAGGACATTCCATCCAAAAACAACAGAATACACTTCCTTCTCAATTGCTCATGGAATATTCTCCAGGACAGATCATATCTTGGGTCACAAATCAAGCCTTGGTAAATTTAAGAAAATTGAAATCATATCAAGTATCTTTTCCTACCACAACGCTATGAGAATAGATAATCAATTGCAGGAAAAAAACTAAAAAATACAAACACATGGAGGCTAAATAATATGCTACTAAATAACCAAGAGATCACTGAAGAAATCAAAGCGGAAATAAAAAAAATACCTAGAGGGCTTCCCTGGTGGCGCAGTGCTTGAGAGTCTGCCTGCCAATGCAGGGATGCGGGTTCATGCCCCGGTCCGAGAAGATCCCACATGCTGCAGAGCAGCTGGGCCTGTGAGCCATGGCCACTGAGCCTGCACATCTGGAGCCTGTGCTCCGCAACGGGAGAGACCACAACAGTGAGAGGCCCACGTACTGCAAAAAAAAAAAAACCAAAACCTAGAAACAAATGACAATGAAAACACGATGACCCAAAACCTATGGGGTGCAACAAAAGCAGTACTAAGGGGGAAGTTTATAGCAATACAATCCTACCTTAAGAAACAAGAAACATCTCAAATAAACAACCTAACCTTATACCTAAAGCAATTAGAGAAAGAACAACAAAAAAACTCCAAAGTTAGCAGAAGGAAAGAAATCATAATGATCAGATCAGAAATAATTGAAAAAGAAATGAAGGAAATGATAGCAAAGATCAGTAAAACTAAAAGCTGGTTCTTTGAGAAGATAAACAAAATTGATAAACCATTAGCCAGACTCATCAAGAAAAAAAGGGAGAAGGCTCAAATCAATAGAATTAGAAATGAAAAAGGAGAAGTAACAACTGATACGGCAGAAATACAAAGGATCAAGAGAGATTACTACAAGCAGCTATATGCCAATAAAATGGAAAACCTGGAAGAAATGGACAAATTCTCAGAAAAGCACAACCTTCCGAGAATGAACCAGGAAGAAATAACAGTTGTAAATACTTATGCACCCAACATAGGAGCACCTCAATACATAAGGCAAATGACAAAAGCCATAAAAGGGGAAATCAACAGTCACAAGCACAGACCAGTCACAAGCACTGAAATTGAAACTGTGATTAAAAATCTTGCAACAAACAAAACCCCAGGACCAGATGGCTTCACAGGCGAATTCTAGCAAACATTTAGAGAAGAGCTAACACCTATCTTCCTTAAACTCTTCCAAAATAGAGCAGAGGGAGGAAACTCCCAAACTCATTCTATGAGGCCACCATCACCCTGATACCAAAACCAGACAAAGGTGTCACAAAGAAAGAAAACTACAAGCCAATATCACTGATGAACATAGATGCAAAAATCCTCAACAAAATACTAGCAAACAGAATCCAACAGCACATTAAAAGGATCATACACCATGATCAAGTGGGGTTTATCCCAGGAATGCAAGGATTCTTCAATATATGCAAATCAATCAATGTGATACACCATATTAACAAACTGTACAATAAAAACCATATGATCATCTCAATAGATGCAAAGAAAGCTTTCCACAAAATTCAACACCCACTTATGATAAAAACCCTCCAGAATGTAGGCATAGAGGGAACTTACTTCAACATAATAAAGGCCATATATGACAAACCCACAGCCAGCATTTCGTCAATGGTGAAAAACTGAAAGCATTTCCACTAAGATCAGGAACAAGACAAGGTTGCCCACTCTCACCACTCTTATTCAACATAGTTTTGGAAGTTTTAGCCAACACATATATATGGAATCTAAGATAAAAAAAAAAAAGGTCGTGAAGAACCTAGGGGCAAGACGGGAATAAAGACACAGACCTACTAGAGAATGGACTTGAGGACACGGGGGGGGGAGGGTAAGCTGGGAGAAAGAGAGTGGCATGCACATATATACACTACCAAATGTAAAAGAGATAGCTAGTGGGAAGCAGCCACATAGCACAGGGAGATCAGCTCGGTGCTTTGTGACCACCTAGAGGGGTGGGATAGGGAGGGTGGGAGGGAGGGAGATGCAAGAGGGAAGAGAAGCGGGGATATATGTATATGTGTAGCTGATTCACTTTGTTATAAAGCAGAAACTAACACACCATTGTAAAGCAATTATACTCCAATAAAGATGTTAAAAAATAAATAAATAAAATAAAAAAGAGAGAAAGCAATTAGAGCCCAGAGAGAATAGTTAATAAATCCCAGGAGAGGCAGCAGGCATCCACCAAAGCCTGCTCTCTCCAGGGTCCTGTGTCACCCTTGGACACATTATGCAGCCGTGGGCTCATGCTAGGCAGCCAGCATCCACGTGCTCCAGCCTATGGGAACACAAGGCATCATTTCTCCCTGAGTTTCATGTCACCAAAGATGATGGACTCTCTTCTTTCAGATTCTACAGCACAGTTTTTTGAGCTTGGTGAGAGAAGGAGCTTCCTACCATAGTTCCAAAGCGTTGAGGGCTTGCTGAAGTAGGCAGACTTCGTTTAAACCCAGCTCTGCTACTAATAGCTCAATGACCTTGAATGAATGGGGTAACTTTTCTGTGTATAGGTTTATTAAATGAGATAAATTAGATGAAGCACATGTGTTTCCTGAATTGCATAATAAATGTGCTGTTGTTGTTTTTATTGACTTACTATTTCCATTTCTCATAATATAGCCTGGACAATGGCAGAATTGAGGAGCTCTATTATGGAGATCATATGGCCCGCAAAACCCTAAATATTTACTCTCTGGTCCTTCACAGAAAGATTGCTGACATGTAAAGGATAAAGGATTTTCTGGAATAAGATCAACATAGGAGCAGAAGTAAATTCTAAGGATAGGGATTTGATATCATGAGGACTTAGAAATTGCCTAGACTTAGGAATGAAAAGATAGGATTCAAGTTTCACCTTTTCTCTCCTTAGCTGGATAACATTGGACAAATCATTGCAATCTGCACTTAAAGTTCTTTCTCTGTAAAGTGAGATAATAACATATACATTGCATATTGGTAGTGAGAATTAAATTAAACAACTTACATTCAAGTCCTGTATAAGTATTCAAGTCCTGTGAGAATTCATTCATTCATTCATCCATTCATTCATGTGACAGACACCAAACCTGATACAGTAAAAAAACACTTTCTCTGACCTTATAGTACTTATTTTCTGGCTGAGAAGACAGGGTGCTTGATGTAAGGTGTATTTCCTAGGTAAGCAATCTTTTTGTAGTAACTTTTAAAGATATCCAGTTTAAATTGTGAAGTCATACACTACAGAAAAATGCTTATATTTTATAATTCTGCCTTTGACACAGCATAGGTCAGAAATATTAAGTTGTACATCTTTCAGTATAAAGATGATTCTTTGCTTTTATTCACAGAATGGCTCAGCTGAATCCCTCAGAAGAAACACATTCACAGAGTTAGACAAGTTGTCTGGTGAATGTGACACATGCAGAGATGCCCACAGGATGATTTAAGCCTTTGTGCATTTACAGAACAAAGTTCAACCAAGCAAAATGGTGCTCTGTAGCAGAAACCCACAGACCACATACAAATACACATCCATCTGGCTCAGACTCATAGAACTCAACTATGAAAAGAAAATAGATGTCATCAGATGTTTTTCTGTGGATGTTTTTAGTTTTTTCATTTAGATAGCATCACTTTTTTGAAAATTACAAAGAATAAGCAGGCAAAATATAACTGATTTTAAATGTTCACCTCTAAATCACGTTTCAGATGAATGATAAAGAGCTGCTTATTTGTTCTAACGCTAGGCCAATGTCCTATGATGCTTCTTTTTTTTTGGGGGGGTGTTGGGTCTTCACTGCTGCACTCGAGCTTTCTCTAGTTGCGGCGAGCGGGGGCTACTCTTCGTTGCGGTGCGAAGTCTTCTCATTGTGGTGGCTTCTGTTGCAGGTCACGGGCTCTAGGCGCGTGGGCTTCAGTAGTTGTGGCATGTGGGCTCAGTAGTTGTGGCACGTGGGCTCAGCAGTTGTGACTTGGGGGCTCTAGAGCGCAGGCTCAGTAGTTGTGGCGCACGGGCTTAGTTGCTCTGCGGCATGTGGGATCTTCCCAGACCAGTGCTCGAATCCGTGTCCCCTGCATTGGCAGGCAGATTCTTAACCACTGTGCCACCAGGGAAACCCCTCTGACGCTTTGGTAGGTCAATTTATCTAGAGTAAATATGCATTAAGAACACATCACTCCTCACTAATTTTATTAAAAAGTTTCTTCTCATTGAATTTTCACTGCAATGTGGAAAGACTAATGTTGAAGATTTATAGTCTAGTATAAGATCTACCAATTTCCCTATGTAAAGGGTATCACTTTCTTCAAAAGAAAAAAGAAGGCTCTCAAATGCTGGTCAGTCTACAGGCATGTCTCCCAATTCAGTCATCTGACCATGGTTTTTACACCCTCTGCACAAAAGGGATATTTAGTATGAAAGCAGTAAATGAAAAGTAGAGGCTGTTGTCAAATTGTCAGCTATTATGCTCATATTAATAACCACTGCAGCTGTCTGAGGCTCAAATTAGCATATCTGAAACAAGTTATACACTTCTAGCACTATTTAGAGCCATTTCAAAGAGAACAAAAGTTTATGTTGAAATTTTTTGCTAGATGGCCTTTAAAATAAAAATATCTTCAGAAACCTAAATTACCCTTTTTTTAAGATGCTACTATGAAATTACCTGATAAATCCTCGCTTCCAATTAACTAAATATTCCAAAATCTGGATTCATAGGCACATTAATCAATGCACATATGATCACATGAACTCATGTAAATTCTTGTAATTTTAAGATAGACGAGAACTTCCCCTAGGACAGGCACACTTCTCACTTACCAGATACCCCAATAGAGCAGTATTATTCCTGGCTGCTTACCCTGGCATTGGAAGAGAATAACCATTTCTAGCAAAGACAGCAATTCAGGTTAGAGCCAAGTGAGTGTGCCTCCCTGGATCTCCTGGATTGAGGAAGAGGACTAGCTTCCCTTCAAAAGAACTGTTCCAAATGCATAATAACTGCACAAAAAAATGAGTCCCTATTGGGAACTGAGAAAACCTGTGACTTGATACAGATGGGCTGGCAATGAGTAAGTCAGTCACTGTGTCAACTGCCCCAGAGGAGCCTGACAGCACTGACTTCAAGCTATACTGCTTGATTTTTCATATGGCCTCTTGGGACTTATACAGGGGAAACTTGCTGTACTAAGCTCCCGAAATGAGCTTCCCAAATTGGACAGTGGTAAGACATAGCCCGATACCTGGGAGCGAATGAATTTATTTACCAAATAAGGAGAGACAGCTGAATATTTTATTCAAATGGCCAGTCCATTTACCCTCTGTCTCAATCTAACTTTAAAATTTTCTAAGTAATTAAGTAGATGGATGTGCTGTCCCATTATTCCCATTACATTTACACTATTGGGAAACACCAGATGTACTCCTGGGAAGTCAGAAGTCCTGGTTTCTAATCTTGGTCCTGCCCTCATTACCCTGCCTATCTCACTGGAGACTTAGAAGAATAGTGGATAATATATATAAAAGCCTTTTGAAAAATGTAAAGTAATGATTAGTTATTAGATAAATATTTGTCAGCTCCCTACTATGTTCCAGGCATAGCTATACGTGTGTCATCTCATCCTTAGAACAATGCTGTGAGATACATATTTTACAGATGAAGAAAACGAGCATCAAAAAAAGTTACGTAACTTGCCCCAGGTCATTACAGCCACGACATGAAAAGCTGAGGTTTAAAATCAGGCCTTTTCAGTCCAAGTCTATACCCACTTGCTTCTATGTCAAGTCGCTTCTAAATTTACACTAATATATTAAAGATTGCTAAGCTTTAAATGTTTTATATGAAGTTATCTGGTAATTTAAATGCATTAACTCAAGGAGCCCTTTCTTGTGTAGAAGTTTCTATTCATTTTCTTAAAACCTGGAGGGATGGTGCTCACAGGAGCTGGGCAATAGAACAAGTGAGAGGGCAGTGCTGTCCTGCACGGCACTCCCTGAGATTTCCAACCAGGGAAGACAGAACAGCAGTGAAGATGGTGATGGCAACTGGCTTGGAGAGCTACCATTTAGGCTGCAAAGTTTATTGGTAGCTTTACATCTCTTAATTGGGGAGCCCTGACTTTCTGCAAGGAAATGCAGGCTGTGAGAATTTTGTGGAGCCCTAGTGGAAAAAGTTTTGCAGGGACCTTTTCTTAGGACGTCTTAAATTTCAGTATGTAGGAAACTCCCAATTCTTAATAAGTAATGCCAACATAGTTGCAACCTAAAACTTTTGAGTATATTCATCCCATATGAGTCATATAGTCATATGGGCATGAGAGTATAGTTGTGTATTTTTTCCTTTTCCCATACAGCTCAATAACCTTTCTTCTGATTTTCATATGTGTTGCTCCTGACCTCCCTTTCTCTTTATTATCTCTACTTCTCCTCTACTCTATACATCTTTATCTCTTTGATCCTGATCCTAGATCCTGGCAACCTCTCTTCATTGAGAGCTTGGAATTAGAGTTGTCAGCTTAAAATGTATCATGCCTACAAATCCCAGTGGAAATAAAAGCTCTTTGAGTAAGAACTCAGTCTATTCCTAGTCAATGACCAAATAGCAAAGATGTTTCTTTGTTTTGAGTATTTACATGGACTTAAAAGCAGTTGGGTTAGAACTAGATTTAGGAAATTTTCTAACAATTCTTTTAACAGAAAAAAAAAATAATAATAATAACCAGATCAAAATGTTCCCAGGGAATCCCAAGGGGCCACTTAACCCGCTTCTCTGGAATTCTGTGCCTTCTCACATTGACATTCAGGTATTGAGGACAGAACAAAACTGATGACTGTGTGGCTCTGTGAAGCCAAATAACGTCGTGTGGTCAAATAAGTATTCCAACGTGTGGGCAGGAAAAAGAGCTCTAAAATGAGCTGTCTTTACATGTACTTTGATTGCTACTCTTTTTTCCCTACAAACTGACCATGTGCTCCCAGGGCATCTGTCTTGTCAGTGTAATTTAATGCCTGTCAGTCTGGTGATGGAGAAAGTGATGAGGTGTCACCATCCCTTGTTACTCGGCTAGTCTTTTACCAAGTAGAAGTACAACTCTAGAAAGAATAATTTATAGGTCTGTAAATGAAGAGGTAGGAAAAATGGATCTCAAAAGTGTGGCCACTGCTGGTCTCATGGGTAAAATAGCTTTAAGCAAAATGGAAGACAGGTTTGCACAAGATATCTGTAGAGCGTTGAATTGTGTCCCCCGAAAAAGATATGTTGAAGTCTTAACCCTGGTACCTGTGAATGTGACCTTATCTGGAAAGAGGGTCCTTGCTGATGCAATAAAATTAAGATGAAGGGCTTCCCTGGTGGTGCAGTGGTTGGGAGTCCGCCTGCCGATGCAGGGGACATGGGCTCGTGCCCCGGTCCGGGCTGATCCCGCGTGCCGCGGGGCGGCTGGGCCCGTGAGCCGTGGCCCCTGGGCCTGCGTGTCCGGAGCCTGTGCTCCACAGCGGAGGAGGCCGCAGCGGTGAGAGGCCCGCATACTGCAAAAAAAAAAAATTAAGATGAAATCATAGTGGATTAGAATGGGCCCTAAATCCAATGACTTGTGTGCCTGACTCAGCTAGGTTTACCACTGAAAAACAGATGTCGTTAGGCTTCGATTTTCACATGAAGCCCTGCAATTTCATGGGGTTGTTTAGGCAAAATACAAGAAGCCTACACAAGTTCCTCTGCTTAGTCCAAGTTTCCTTGATGATGGAATCCTCTGTTCCATCGCCCTTCACCAGTTAGCACATGATCCCTATCTGCTCTCTCATTGATTTTGCTTTAAATGGATATCCTAATGGATCTGAGCTTTCAGACTTAACGTGTGCATAAAAATCAACTCAGAAGTTTATATCTTCTGAAGATTTTTAGGTTCTGTGCTCAAAGATTCTGGAGTGAGTTTGGAGTGAAGAACTCAACATTTCCCCCTCACTTCCTTTTTCTTTTAAATTTCTCTGTCCAATTGTTCTTTTCAATTATTCTTTCCCTTTTTCTGTTTGCCTCTTTCTCGTAAGCCTGATGAGAGACCCAAATGAGTTTGGGGAATAATAGAAATGAAACTCACAAACATTAAACATTTCTATACACAAACATTATTGAGCATAGAAGAAAAAGATATAAGAGCACAGTCCCAAGATTCTCAGACCTTGTAGAGTCACCTGAGGAACACCCAGTTCACAATAGAATCATCTGGGGAACATTTAACAAATACCAACACCTGGCCTCACCCCCGACCACTTAAATCAGAACCACTGGTGGGGGAACCTAGTCAGTGGTAAATTTTTATTAGCAACCCAGGTGATTCTCCAGGTAAGGAGGAGGCAGGGTTGAGACTGAGAACCCTTGCAGTAATCAGAGGTTATGTCTGCATAAGTGTGGGTCCACAGTGTCCTCCTGTTCCCCACAGGGATGCTCCCAGCATAGTGACATTGGACAGCTGCTGAGGGGTAAGGAGTCAACCAAGGCTGAGAAGCTCTCTGCAAAGGAATCTCAGACTTTTACCCCTTGCCCCTCCTCCCAGCCACATCAGCACCTGGAAATATCTTAGGCTACCAGGAAGGCAAGCACTGTGCTTCCAGCAAGCCATAGCCCCTAGGCCTAACTTCTGGAGTCCTGGCCATGACAGTTTGCTATGCCATGTTGAGGCCACCTCTCTTCTTTTTGTGTTGCAGGTTATACAACCTCTTATACAATTGGACCTAGGGATTTTCCATTTATGTCTCCTTAGGGATTTTCCAGGAACATTCCTGACTATGACATACATCTTTTTCATCCTCTCCTTGTCACTCACAGGAATGTACATTAAAGGGCAGGCACAGTCTATGCATTCTGCCTGTCTAAAATTTAATGAATTATCCTTCTAATGAATTATTCTTTATTATAACAAATTTAACTGGAGAGAGAAGTTACCACTTATAGTCCCTCCCATCTTCCTGATAACTTTTTGAGATTTTGACAAAAAGAAAAGAGACCTTGGAGCTGTGCAGTGGTCAAAACAGAGCTAATATTTAAAATTCATTAATTTTAATAAATTTTAATAGCTGCACATTATATGCATCCACCAAGTTTAATTAACCAGCACCATACTGCCAGACATGTAGGTTGTTTCAATCTCTATTATAAACCATCATGGAATGAATATGTTTCTACATATGTATGTGCTGGATATCTGTAGGACAAATTCTTAGAAGTGGAATTCTGAGGCAAAGGGAATGTGCATTTATAATTTTGAAAGATATTACAGATTACTTTTCCACAGAATTGTACCAGTAACTGTCCCACCACTGATGTCTGATGTGGAGTACTCCTCATATCTTCGCTAATGCAATGCAATAGCAGGCTATATCATTGCCATTCTGATGGGGGAAGAAGAAATATCACTGTAGTTTTGATTTGCATTTCTCTTGTGATCAGTGAGACTGGACATCTTTCTAAATGTTTAAGAATGATTTTCCTATGAGCTATTTTTTCATCTTTTCCAATTTTTCTATTGAATTTTTAGTTTTTTCTCACATTGACTTATATTTAATAAATTAGGAAAATGAGTCTATGATATGATAAAAATACTTTTTCTTGGATGGCCATTTAACATTATCGTGCTGGTTTTTTTCTTGCAGATCAAAGATTTATTTCAATAAATATATTTGTAGTTTTTATGATTTCTGGATTTTTGTTTCATACCTAACGAAGCCTACCCCTCTCTGCAAATATATAGTAATATATATTATATATAATAACTTACATAGAGACTATATTTTACACATTTTATATATGTTTCTATATATATACTGTTATCTTCTAGTACTTCTATTTTTAATTGAAGTATAGTTGATTTACAATGTGTTAATTTCTGCTGTACAGCAAAGTGATTCAGTTACACATATATATATTCTTTTTTTAATATTCTTTTCCATTATGGTTTATCACAGGATACTAAATATAGTTATCTGTGCTATACAGTAGGACCTTGTTGCTTATCTGT